>NC_059367.1:27547703-28147703 GCF_019703515.2 Myxocyprinus asiaticus
ACTCTGGCAGCTAGAAAGAAATGAATGTCAAGATGTTGATAAATAAGTATCATACCACCAATACCACCAATGAATTCAGGTCTAGAAAAATTGTGAGATTATAAAGGCACTCAAACCAATAGGCCTATTGTGTGAAAGTGTCACTTTCGTTGCTTGAACACAGTCAACCAATTCCAGCCTAAGCTATGTTACACCAATAGTGTTATTAGAATAATCCATGTCCTTACTGTTGGTAGTCATGTTTGCAGTAAAGTTTCCTCTCCCGGAAGTAGCAGCTGGTGGTGAGCGGTTGTTTACACACGGCGCATTGCAAACACTCCTCGTGCCATGAAGACTCGTTGACGCGCATCAGAAAGCGGTCGGATATGGGCCGCTGGCACCCCTCACACACCGCCTGGTGATGGCACTCCGTCCCTGGAGAGCAAATTCATCATTTTAATAACCCACTGACTTCATCTGAATTTTTAAAACAAGGACACACAAATAGGCTATTCAACAGCAAGTGGTTATTTTAAAATTGTCATCATTTTATAAAGGCTAAATAACTATAAGACACGGTCAAAAAATAAAAAATAAATAAAATAAAGGCGTGTGAATAATGACAACTGTCATAACTACAATTTACAAACAATATCGATAATTACAATAATAACAAAATGCTGATGCTACTACTACTACAAGTAATAATTATACTAGCATAATAAATAAAAATATGCAATTGCCAGAATTGTGACTGCACGTTCAAATGATTCATTCGGAATGAATAAAGTAGCCATAATAAGACTTATTATTACTTATTATTAAAACAAAACCACTGAATCGCATCTGTATAAATGCATTGTGATTAAAATGTAAGTAACGTGATTTTATGCATCAGTTATTTTCTGGGGGAAATAGCCGTGTATTCGGCCGGTTAAATGCCTGACACATGAGGATACATCAGTCGCCTGCATTGCTCTATTGCCTCAGTTTCAGCAATGGTCCTCTCGTACAACTGGATAAGAACAGCATTAATCAGTGCTCTGAAATTGTCTTTTCTTTTTTGCTCTATGACTAAGTGTTCAAAATAAAATGATATTCAAGACGTTCAAACACTCACCCAGCATAACTCCAAGTGTAGCTTGTCCCGACCGCAGCGGATGGTCTTCAATTTTTATACCGTCCAACATCTTTCAATATTTCCACCGTTACCTGTAAGGAAGCGCCGTCTTAGTGACTCAGGACCTGTTGTAATATCCATAACAATACATTGTCAGAGCTGTCCACGCTTGAAACAACATCACTTGATATTACAGCCTTGCATCTAAGATGGCCAACTCAAAAAAAAACGTTTCATTGCAACTGGCTCAGTTAAAGTTAGCATTTGCTCTTGATCAAACCTGCCTTTTGGCACATGATCACAACAAGACATGACTGTAGAACTCAAAACACGCATGAAATCACCTGTTAATTAATGGCTGGGTCAATCTGGACGTTTTCAGCACGAAGCGCAAAGTTTGACGGCTGTGCTGTCACGAACTGCGAGGGAGGGTCCTCCCTTTCCTACACCGTGCACAAGTCGCCTCGATTCACAAAAGTTTTCAGGAAATTAGTAAAATCCACGAAAACATTAAGGAGATGTCTAAACGTTAACTCTCAAATTAGTGCGCCATTCGGCTTCCTGCAGCTTGAGAAAGCTCAAAACTGAGCTAGGATTGAGAGAATGCACCCTCCCCTTTTGGTCGCGTCACTTTGCAGACTATTGACTGACATTGGGATGCTATTGGTGCGCCAGTTTTCGTGCACTCTGCAGAGTGGAACTAAACGCGTTCCGCCTCCACAATCCCATTGCTTTTCAAACCAGAGGCACACAAGGACAGTAAACAACGCTACGACAATTATGGTGAAACAATCCAATCTAGCAAGAAAGAAAGAAAGAAAGAAAGAGAGAAAGAAAGAAAGAGTTTTGTAATTAGATGTAGACTGAGATGGTATGAGGGAAGAAATTTAGAGCTGCAGGAATTTAGATTTCAATTCCAAATACACAAATATATAGGAATGTTGCATTTCGAGCCCTCCACGTCATTTTAAAAGTAACGCATTTATAGATTAATCGAATAAAAATAACAACACGCATTTGACAACTTGGACAGCATGATGGGTTATTAATGCTTAATAAAGCTTCGGCCAATTTCACGAACGAAATTGCGACGCAAAGAAGGAAAACAATGGCAAATATCTATTGATAGTCAACAATATCATCAACAACAATAATGTTATTATTATAATTATTATCATTAACAATAATAATAATCACCATCATAATAACAACAGCCTAACAATAATAAACGTTTAATGATAATTGAGGATTTAATTAATTATGATACCTTTTTTACCATAAGTAGCAGCAGCAGTAGTAGTAGTACCAGTAGGCTACATAGTGAGCCACACTTTGCATTACAGTGTCCATGTGCAGTGTACTTATGCAGACTATAGTAATATTTTTGTGAATAACTTAATATGTGGCACTGCTCGTAATTACGCATTGTTATTGCTGTTGTAATACATTATATTAACATGAAATAGAAATGTAACATCCACACTATAATGCAAAAATTGTGTTTTTGTTGTTGTCAATAGATGTAGTAGCTGCAAGTAGCTTTAATCGTAAAAAAGTGCACGTTTTACTCTACTTTGCTTGTAGACCGACTGCTCCGAGGCCTTCTCCTCTCATGCAGAGGCTGCTGGCTTTGATATCAGGTAGCGGAACATCATGCCTGGTCCGTCCGCATGCTTTGTGCCTTTGTGTCCATTATGAAGCCTCGAACCTTCTGACCCTCGTCTCCGATGCACCTGGAGATCAGGGCCGATAACCACAGACAGCGGCTGAAAGAAGCAGATGGAGTAAAAGGCAAACCCCGCTGTAGACAGATAGAGTCACTGGGACATAGTAATAATACTACCGATTAAACAGAAGAGATAAAAATCGAGCTAATGAGTGACATGTCCCACATTTTATTTAGTGCGCTTTATGGTTTTGTTCCTGGGAGGACTGCTTCGGTTAAATCTGTTCTCATCAAAAAACCAATAAACCGATTAAAAGAGAATGCATAAAAATAAATAAATAAATAAATAAATCAATAAACAAAAATCAATGTTGGAACAGATACGCGATGTAGCCTTTATAAATTATTACAATTTGTAGCTTTGTAATGTTCTGTCACCTTCGCAATATAATTCGTCACTCTGGCTTAATTCCAGTAAATTCACCCATCAGGCATTCCATTATTATTATATAAAATACATAATCTACGCGCCTTTTAAATGCAAAGTACATTTTCATAACATTATTTGTTATACTTTGCCTAACATTAATATTGATTTAGTCAAATGACTTTTGATCATGCAGCAAAACAATAAATCAGATATATTCATGGTTGCCCACTGCTTTACAAATATTTGAGACAAGCTAACGATAGCCATGACTACCAATGATATATATTGACTACCTATTGTTAGGATCCCAATGCTGGACATTTTTAATTGAGACCCGCAAATGGTTGCTCCTTCAGGTCTTTATTAATTGCAGGTGTCCTTAGTTGTTGCTGAGATGAACTACACTCAAGTGAAGTTTTCGTTCTCTCTCTCTCTCTCTCTCTCTCTCTCTCTCTCTCTCTCTCTCTCTCTCTCTCTCTCTCTTTTGGGTTAAAGGAGCCTTTGAAAAAAGTTCCTCTCACAAAGCAAGACTCTCTTAGAATGTTCCAGATTCGTCAAAATAAGGAAAATGATTTGTGCTTTAATGACACGTGAGCAGTGAGTGTAAGATAATGAATTAGCCCACAAGTAGTCTTTATTTCATAAATTATCACGGACTTTGGCCACGCAGCGTCAGTTTTTAATATAACCAAAAACAATGTTTGCCTTAAATGCCTCAAGTCGTGTTTCCAAGCACGGGAGTTAACACACGCCATACATAATTCGTCACGCTCCCATGTTACCGCCTCACTCTCGGGATTCCATACTACCTTCGAGCTATTTAGGAGACTTCAAGTGAGATACCTGTGAGCCTTCATTATCGGGTAACCCCCACCCGCCCTCGGGTAACCCTCACCTGCCCAACACCTTTAAAAATAAATGTCTTCAGCTGACACTTAGAAAACTATAGGCTGGTTTGTTACGGGGTCTTTTAGCTCAACCGATGATGTATTTTAGTCCTTTTTCTCCACACTGCAGCAATGCAATGTGAGGATCAGACAGCTTGGGTAGCTACTGATCACTTAACAAATATGCTATATAAACGATCTAAAGGCAGGAGGTGTTTTTTTATTTTTATTTATTTTTTTATTTTTTTTACAGAAAAGATGTAAAGAAATTAAAATTTGTGGTTGCATGTCTGTACAGTATGTGACCCTTCAGTGCAACCCAAACAAGGAGGTGGACTGTGGGCCTACTCCAAACAGTTGGTTAGTGGACTATTTACGCGTATTATCAAATAAATGATCACTATAAATGTTGATGTTGATAATGGCAATTGAAAAGTCGATGTTTAAAGAAAAAAAAAAAAAAAAAAAAAAACTTGACTCACCTCGGGTGAAGGTTGGATGTTGGCCATTCCACATGCTACATCAACAGGGAAGGCCAATGGATCATTTATCTCGATAGCTGAGGTTCACTGGACATCCTTTGTAATGGAACCGGGCATCCTTTGTAGAGGAGTTTGAGAGCCATTGGGTCGTACTCATGCCTACATTTGTGCAAGGCTCCCCCTTGCGTTTCAGTAATGAGCAACAAAGTTTAAAAAGCGCGTATTTACCCGAAACAGGAGTAATGACAGACTATTTCTGCAGATGCTTTAAGTATGTTTTAAAAAAAAATGTCATACATGCCTATATTAATAAAGAATGACTGTACTGTGGGCTGCTAATCTGCGGTGTCTGGATTAAGATCATTGCATATGTTTAAGGTCATCATGGCACCGCAGATGCATGAATTAACTGAGGTAAACTACTTGGTCACAAGTTATGGTACAGGTATGTGCTATGGAGAATGTAATTGCTACAAAGAGCAATGGACTGTGCCAAGGCCGTCAGCAATGCTGGTGGCGTGACTTGTGTGTTACAGGGACTTGGCCTTTTGTTTGGATCTCTGGTTTACGAAGTGTTTCATAAAGACGGATCTCATTGGACAAGCATGAAAGGCAATCACAGCGAACGCCTTACATGTTTAGAGTCCCCTTACATTCGTTCGACTTCCGTCACTGGTGGCGTATAGGCCTCTAGATGTTGTGACCTCAGAAGATGAAAGGTTTTTTAAAAAAAAAAAATTTAGCAAACGCACGAGATGGCTTTGGTTCTCTGGCCTCTAACGAATTTGACAGCGAGGCTCAAAGCAAGAAACGCAAATATATGTGATTTATGTAATGTTGCTTGAGAAACACTCTCTAATTGTATTCTTGCGAATACCCTCCTCCCTCTCTCAAAATGGTACGCCTGAGCAGCAGGTGTGTGGCACGTGCAAAATACGCACAGTGAGTGAGAGAGGGTGAAAAAGCTAATCTAAACTCAATAAAGGTTTGCAAGCTTTGCTACACTTAGTTAAACAACTCGGATAATTCGATCACAAGGTAAGGATAAAGGAACTCATTTAAGGGGACTTAATTCCAAATCCAGTTAGTTTATTATTATTATTATTATTATTATTATTATTATTATTATTATTATTATTAGGCCTATTATTTATTTATTTATTTAGATAAGGTAAATAATGAAATTCTGTCAGAATATTCTGAAACATATTTGACTGAAGATGTTGACAAAAATGCTATGCGAAGAATTTATTATTATTATTTATTTATTTATATTTATTTATTTGCTGTTTTCTTAAGTTTTCTGTCATGGCAATTTATGTCAAATTTGACGAAAGGTAGCATATAATAAACAAATCCATGGACCAATTTGATTTTTGTGCGGTCGAAACCTCAGCTGTTTAACCAACCAACGAAGTATTAATATAAATAACATTTAAATTGTACGCACGAAAGCTCTAACTAAAATATAAAGGGATTTTTCTGTAGCGTTTATTTTAAAATAGATACAATCAAATATATATATATTTTTTAAATAGAATTTTTTTTTTTTTAATTTTAATAAATGTATTTCTTGGGGGAAACACGAGATATAGCCCAGAACAACGAAATATAGAATTAGAGGCGAATACACATGTGCCCAAATACGACAAATGTGTCCACATTTCATTAATAAACTGAGTTTTAAAATAAATAATGAATAGTCATATTATTATCAGTTATAGTACTGTTGTTGTATAATAATAATAATAATAATAATAATAATAATAATAATAATAATAATAATAAATAATGAGTAGAACGTGCACATGGAATCTGTTTAAGCTTTCTAAACCAAAACATCATATATATTTATTTATAGACCCTAAACCAAAGTCTCATTTTATTTAATGGAAATCTTCTCAGCTGTGAAGACTATACAGTATAGCGTTGTCTTTACAGCTGATGCAGCGCTGATATGCGGTCGCACTGCCATCTAACGATATTATGTCACTTTGGATGATGCAACGGTAAGTGAATTAATTGTTGCATTCAAAACAGATTTATAGCCTATATTAGAGTATCAGTTACCAAATAATAATAATAATAATAATAATAATAATAATAATAATAATAATAATAATAATAATAATAATAATGCTACCCTTTCTTAGTAGCGTTTATTTGGCCTAATTAGGCAATAAACATATATTTTAATAATAACACTAATAATAATAATTCGTTGAAAAAACGATAGATTTTTAAGAGAGGAATTAAATAATACTTATTCCTTCAATCTACAACCAATTTTGTTATAGGCTACGTTTGCTACAAAAACAGACTACACGCCAGCAATTCTTTATAATACAGTTATAACTTATTAATTATATTTTTAGAATAACTGTATAAACACTGAGTTGCCAAACGGAGCCTGCGCTTTTAAAGTAGACATACTAACACATGCTTCAGGTTCAAATCTTCAGTAAATCAGCCGGTTGAAGTCTCACAAATTATAGGTAGCTACAATAGACACATGATAGACCAAGTCGGTAAATATATATTAGAACAAGTGTCAAAATATCGTGTAATAGCCTATGTCGTATTACCGAGAAAAAAAAAAAAATAAATAAAAAAAAAATAAAAACTTGTGAGTTTTTGGAGCATTAATCCATCATTATTTTAACAAATCATGAAAAAGAAAGCCAACTCCTGATAATGATAGCAAGTAACAGAGACATAGCCTACAGTAAATTATAGTGGCAGTTTACTTTCATGTTTGGATCCACTTTGATCTTTTAATGAGTGTTTGCTATGAGACTTTTTAACACGGGATAAAAGGTGGCTTGAAGTCATTTCACTTATTTGAAAATGTGCAAACATCATTGATGTTTTTCTTTCGTGTTAGGCTATTTCTGTCTACAATCGCGAAGAAGAGATAAAAAGAGATTACATATTTCGATGTAAAAATAAATAAATAAATAAATAAATAATATAAAGCGCTTTTCCAAAAAGTTTCGTTATCATCTATAGCAACACAAATTCTTGTTTGGGACGTTTTGCTAACAATTACGGCATAATAATAGCTTTAGTTACGACATCACAATACATTACATAGTGCTTAACAGATCATTAATTACTTTACTTTAAAATAGATAGAAATGTCATGACATTTTAAATGATAGATTTTCATATATTTTCATTTCTTACAGTACATTAACTACTAAGTTAAATCTGTCTGTTAAGCACTTTACAATGTGTGCTGATGAAATGAAAGTTATCACTTTTTCAGCATCGAGAGCAGTGTATTTTGACCTTGACAGACATAGCCTGTTGGCTCTCAATTATACAGTTATATAGAGATGGTGAATATCGCCCTCCTGTGGCCAGTCAAAATGTTACTTCCAGTTTCACTGAATTATTTACGAAACATCAAGCATTTAGCAACTGTTCATTCATATTTACACACCACTGCGATTATCGTGATTTAATGTATTATTACTGTTATGTACAGCTTAACTAGTAAAAGTCACCAAAAGTGTTCATTGTCATGTGGTGGTGGTCTATATTGGTTTGATTTAGCTAGCTTTTCTTTGTTTCATTTTTTTCTCTCTCCATACAATACACTGATCAGCCACAACATTACAACCACTGACAGGTGAAGTAAATAACATCAATTATCTCATTACAATGGCACATGTCAAGGGGTGGGATATATTAGGCAGCAAGTGAACAGTCAGTTTTTGAATTTCATGTGCTGGAAGCAGGAAAAATGTGCAAGCATAAGGATCTGAGGGACTTTGACAAGGGCCAAATTGTGATGGCTAGATGACTGGGTCAGAGCATCTCCAAAACGGCAGGTCTTCTGGGGTGTTCCCGGTATGCAGTGATTAGTACCTACCAAAAGTGGTCCAAGGAAGGACAACCGGTGAAACAGCGACAAGGTCACGGGCGCCCAAGGCTTACTGATGGCGCGTGGGGAGTGAAGGTTAGCCCATCTGGTCCGATCCCACAGAAGAGCTACTGTAGCACAAACTGCTGAAAAATGTTATGCTGGACATGATAGTAAGTTGTCAGAACACACAGTGCATCAAAGCTTGCTGTGTATGGGGCTGCGTAGCTGCAGACCGGTCAGAGTGCCCATGCTGACCCCTGTCCACTGCCGAAAGCGCCTACAATGGGCACATGAGCATCAGAACTGGACCATGGAGCAATGGAAGAAGGTGGCCTGGTCTGATGAATCACGTTTTCTTTTAGATCATGTGGACGGCCAGGTAGGTGTGCGTCGTTTACCTGGGGAAGAGATGGCAGCAGGATGCATTATGGGAAGAAGGCAGGCCGGCGGAGGCAGTGTGATGCTCTGGGCAATGTTCTGCTGGGAAACCTTGGGTCCTGGCATTCATGTGGATGTTACTTTGACACGTACCACCTACCTAAAGATGGTTGCAGACCACATACACTTCATAGCAACGGTATCCCCTGATGGCAGTGGCCTCTTTCAGCAGGATATTGCACCCTGCCACACTGCAAAAATTGTTCAGGAATGGTTTGAGGAACATGACAAAGAGTTCAAGGTCCAAATTCTCCAGATATCAAGCCGATTGAGCATCTGATATTGGTGTGTATCCGATCAGCCACAACTTTAAAATCACCTGGCTAATATCGTGTAGGTCCCCCTTGTGCCACCAAAACAGCGCCAACCCAATGCTATTCTGAGATGCTAGTCTTCTCACAACAATTGTACAGAACGGTTATTTGAGTTTCTGTAGACTTTGTCAGTTCAAACTAGTTCTCTGTTGACCTCTCTCATCTGGATGTTTTTTTTGTTTTTGGCACCATTTGGAGTAAATTCTAGAGACTGTTGTGTGTGAAAATCCCAGGAGATCAGCAGTTACATAAATACTCAAACCAGCCCATCTGGTACCAACAATCATCCATGTGATTATCTAATCAGCCAATCGGTAGAAGTGCAGTGCATAAAAGCATGCTGATACGGGTCAGGAGCTTCAGTTAATGTTCACATCAACCATCAAAATGGGGAAAAAATGTGATCTCAATGATTTGGACCATGGCATGATTGTTGGTGCCGGACGGGCTGGTATTTCTGTAACTGCTGATCTCCTGGGATTTTCACACAAAACAGTCTCTAAAATTTACTTGGAATGGTGCCAAAAACAAAAAAAAACATCCAGTGAACGGCAGTTCTGTGGATGGAAACGCCTTGTTGATGAGAGAGGTCAACAGAGAATGGCCAGACTGGTTCGAACTGACAAAGTCTATGGTAACTCAGATAACCGCTCTGTACAATTGTGGTGAGAAGAATAGCATCTCAGAATGATATTCTGAGATGTGTGTTGGCGAAATGTTGGCAGCACGAGGGGGACCTACACAATATTAGGCAGGTGGTTTTAATGTTGTGGCTGATCAGTGTATATACAGGTGTATATATATATATATTTATAAACATAGATAATGCAAAGAATGGGCAATAAAACTCATCACCAAATATTGTTTTTTTAACAGAACATAATAAGTATTTTTAATGAGGTTTTTAAGAAAACATATTTACAGGCAGTTCTGGCCACTCTCTGATACTTCTTGTTGTTTTGATGATCAAGTTGTTTGTGACAGGAATAAACAGTTTACCTTTAAATTGTTGTAACGCACTTGAAAAAAAAAATGAAATGAAATAAAATAAAAACAAAAATAAAAACAATAATAATAATAAAAAAAGGACATCTATTGATTAAAATGGTCCACTTAAAAAAAAAAATACATTCTAATTGTTGGTAATTGAATCTAATTAGACAAGGTCATGAATTAATTGTACTTCTTTTTTCATTATTTTAATCTTAAATAAAGTTGGTGCATTTCTAAAAATAGGAGGGAATGTTAAAAATGAAGACATAAAACAATATGTAATGGTGTTAACCCGATTTGATATATAAAAAATTCAGCATAGCTACCCTGACTGTTGACCATGCATGACAACACACAAACTCTTTGAATGATTTGAGGAGCCATGTGGTCCACGGTATGTTCATTCAGAAAATTTATTTATGAGCAAATAGGAATATATTTGGACAGTTAAATTGGATTGGAGCTATATTTGAACATGTTGGACTTAAATGTATATAATTTGATATACAAATATTTAATTAAAGCAATCTTTCATTTTAATATATAATTGACTGTACATCTAATTAAGGATTTTGCTTATGCATGCTGATAAGCATTCCATAAGTGATCATGAAATGAGGTATAGATGATAAGGGTCTGGGTAGTGTATTTAATGACATACTATGACCAAAAAAGGAAAAGATTTTAGAACCATATGAATTTCACTTGTTATTTTAGGGTTTCATCCAGAGTTTCCTTATCAAATGTCAGAATCTTAAACAGATCAAAATTAGTTTAAGATGAAACAGACTTTTTTAGGTAAAGCTAACAAATGCCCCGCTTAGAGAAGATGTGGTTGAAAGACAATAGAGAAAATAGCATTGCACTGCTATTAACAGACATAATGCTGAGTTCAGTATTGCTATTGCAAAGCACATTATTTTTTTAGATGCCGCTTTGTGTACTGGTAGATTTTACTTTTTTTAAGACATTTATGATAACCACAATCAGCATTCTGAAGCTAAGATTGATGCAATGCTATCATAACACCTTCACTGTAATGCACCGAGAATCATGATAATAGCACACAGAATCTTTTTTTTATTTTTTATGTAATATTTTGTATTGCTGTTAAGGAAAAGAAAAGGATATCATGGCTTTCGTGAGGTCTGTGATTCCTTACTGAGCAACTTAAGGGATAGTAATGTTTCCCAAACCAGATGAGATTTACGATGCTTTTCAGCAGATGGTTGTCTTGTTCATTCGATTCTTCTCCAGACTGATTTATTAATCCCCTGGCAAAGCAGGCCCAGTGGCAGCTCCGAGTCTGATTTTAGGATACGTGCCATTTACAACATACATCCCCTGTTTCTCTTTTGTGGGAGGCTTAACTTCAGTCAGTGCTCTTGAAATGAAATGTGTGCAACCAGTCTTGTGGCTTAAACATTGAGGTGTTCTAAATAGATTTAGAGCCTCCACATTGTGGGGAATTGATGTCTGAAAATTTGTCACTGGTCTGTAATTATGGCAAACCAATAGTGTGCCATGAAGATTAAAGGGTACAATAGGGATCAAGGTAATTGCTTAATGTTTTTGTAGAGCATCAAGTCTTTGACAACATAAAATGAATGTGCTTTGATTACTGACGGTCCTCTGTTCTATTTTTTTTCATCCTAGTTATTACTATCTCTCACTATCTTTCTATCTCTATTATTATTATAATTATTAATATTATTAGTAGTTGTGATAAAAATCATAATACATGTATATTCTTCTTATCATCATTATTATTAATATCGTTGACATGGATGGACATGCTATAGTCCATCTAAAAATATAGAATTATGCAAATTATTTTATAATTATTATACATGCAGTATTTAAAATTGCACATTAATTTAGAGATTACATGGGATATATATATACATTTAAAAATTTAGTTATCACAGGACCATTTAAAATGAATTAGTTAAGCGAAATAGTGACCAGTCACAGCACCTAAAATATTAACTTTCGCTTAACCATACGTATACATTTTTAACCTAAAATACTGAGGTTGATAAAAAAAAAAAAAAAAAAAAAAAGCTTAAGTTTACTTTTGATTAAATATAAAGAAAAAAATAAAATAACAGCGTCAATTACCCTGTAATAGGTAAAAAACTAAAATCATCAAACACGTGACAACTTCACTGGCTTCATTCGCCATTGCTGTGCTTTAAATGCAACTCAGAACACAGCTCTCAACGTCTGCGTCTGAGTTGAGATCCCTCCAGATGTTCCTCAGCTGGCTGGAACTGGAACTGAAGATCTGTGCAATGTCTGTCAAAAACTAGCACTTCTAATCTATCCAGCACCCCCTCATCTCTATCAGTACATTCAATGCTCCCTACATGTGCTGACCTGGGGGTCTCAATGTAGAGTGGAATTTCTTTTTTTTTCAGAGCACTGAAACTGGTCCAAGCACTGATCCGTTCCCTGTGTGTGCAAGATCACTGATAAATAATGAGCTGGAACGAAGCTGTTGATCTCTGCCTTATGTTGTAACATAAACGTTACAGAGTATATATATTTGAATTGAACTGGAATCAAAAACAAATGCTTGTATCAGTTGTATCAGACGTGCTAAAGTAAAATAAGATTCCTGTTAATTGACCACTGATAGATTACTCTTGTATGTGGCAAACATAATATATAGACACAATTAATATCCCCAGTTTTACTTCACATCAGAAATATAAAGGAAAGAAAATCCTGCAATGTTTTTATCTCTTGAGCAATTAAACTCTTCAGATTTGTAACCTTGACTGGCCATCATTTACAGGTCCATCTGCTTGGCTATTAGAGCCTGCAGTTTTGAACCCCCTGAATGGTCAAATGTAGTTAGTGGGCTGAAACCTAAAGGTGTGAGTGGATTCTGCACAGGATTTATCGCTATAGGTCTCCCTCATCAAAGGTCAGCATGGAAGATGGGTTACAGCCTAGAAAAATACAGACCTGCGGCTTTACAATTAGAGTTGTGAGGTTCAGTCTAGTTTCCAGGCGTCTTGTTTAAGTGATCATTTGAAATAGTGTACAGTTCTGTAAGAATCAAGACTGTGGGTAATGGAGGATAAACACTTTTTTTTTCACATAATAATTGATGTGATTATGTTATACAGTATTTCATTTGTATTTCAGGTAAAATTCAAATTATTCAAATGCAATGGTGCATTATGCTTAGATGTGTAGGACAAGTAAAAATTCTAAATTTAAACATGAAAAATCATTTTATTTAAATATTTCCATTTTAAAATAGATTTTTAAATTATATGCAATTAAATACATAAGCAATGAAACATAATAAAACATCTATTTTTAAAGTCCTAATTATTAAATAAAAAATAAAATAAAATTATAAAAACATAACATCAGCATGTCTGATGGCTGCAGTGTAATCTGACAAGAATTTTGTCTGAAGAAATGCCATATTTGTGGAAGCATTTTTTTTTTCTTTAAAAATTCGATTTATTTGAACACAAAATATTTAAAGAATAATTGTCTGTGCAATTTAGTTTATGATTTAAACTATGGGGTCTGACCACAGACCTATATTTCAATGAACAGGAAGTGTGTCAATCCTAATGAAGTTATTAGAGCGCCTCCACCTGGGTGGGGGGTTGTCCCACTGCACTTCAAATTACAAACTTTTAATGGTATGCAGCTGATTAATTTCTGTTGTAGTTTATAAGAACTGGATCTTAGAAATATGAATCCTTTACATGACATTAAACTTTAAAAATAACCCTTGCAAATCAGCTGACTGGTCACCAAATTGTCACAAACGTTCCACAAAACTCTTGCCGCAACATAATTAAGCTCAGTTTACAAAACAGCTAAATCAATTGTATGCCCCATGAGGGTTTTTTTTTTTTTTTTTTTTTTTCAGGAAAAGAGGAAGGGGAAAAAACAGCTCTCTGGGGGAGTGTTGGGAGTAACAAGAAAACAAGCTCCCTCAACAAAATCCCTCTCTGTAGTTGTCAGTGTTTTCCCCCTGGACCACTTTCAGAATCATAAACATCTTAACAGGTCTTGTCTCCCCAGGGAGCCTCTGAGTTTCCTACAAGCGGCCAGAACCCAGGCTCAGGAGCTGCACTCTTATTGCATCCAGGTGGCCAAGGTAAAAAGCGCTGGCCTACCATAAATGTCCCATAAAATGCTAGTGGCACCTCCAGAGGTGGATAGGGTCACTGCACCTGTCTGTGTCCTGAGACTTGATGTTTCCTTTTCCTAGTCCACTCTCACGCTCCCTCACTCATTTTCTGACACTTTGTTTCTCTATTTTACTACCTATTGCACTGCGCTAGCTATCATATAAAGAATGCAGTGACTCTGACATCTCTAATGTTTGGTATGCTCCTGTCCTGAATGAAAAGGTTGCTTCCAACAGAACTTATCTTGCATCTAAAATGATAAGTACACAAATCATACAAATTTGATGATCTCTTTCTAGCATATTCGTAAATACATAGCACGTGTCCAGTGGTGAGTGGTCCATGGGGAACAGCATCCTTCTGGTCAGGTTTAATTGGCATTCATGCCTGGACATGGGGCCACAGTGCTTTGATCTCACTTAAAAGGAGCTAATTGATCTACATGTTCAAATCACTTTGTGGTGTCCCAAGGGGGATAACACATGAACAAAAGAAACATGAGGTTTAAAAAAAAAATAAAAAAATGTATGTGTTTGTATATATATATATATATATATGTGTGTGTGTGTGTGTGTGTGTGTGTGTGATTGGACATTTCTAAAGGAAAAAGCAGCTGAAAATGATGAAAAAAATAATGAAAAAAAACATTTAATAATAAAGTCTCAGACCTAGACAAAGGTGGGATAGGGGCTGGGGCTGAGTTTTTGGAACAGGACAGGGAAGTGAACAAAAAAAAGAGAGATCACCTCACGCCCGGGCCCATTGCTCCTCAATTACTCTAATGTGCCTCATATGGCTGCAGTATTCAGACAAGACCAGCCAGAGAAGGAGAGAGAGAGAGTTCCTCCACTTGCCTGACTCTTTGATATCACTTGTTACTCTGTGCCAGATCCAGACGTCCAGTTTGAGCTTGTTAAGAGCAGGGGCGGATGGGGGAGGCTTCTGTCAGAGGGGGCCACTAAATTAAATTTTAAGCACATGTTGCTTGAATTCAAAAAAATATTAGTAACAATATAAACACTATTGTTAATTTTATTTGATCAAAATCAGCAAAGATTTCACATAAAAAATATGAGTGCATCAAAATATATTTAATAATTATATTAAAAAGACTTCTACTTTGAGAAGAGCAGGAAACGTTTGCCAGGAGACAGTAGACAACTCATACACATTGTGATGATGATGTAGAGGCTTTAGAAAGTCATGTATCAAATATAATATGCATTATAGGTTTAAAGAGTGGCTCAAAAAATGTAATTAGAAACAGGAAGGCAACAGGGTCCTATAAGAGGGCTGTGGTCCCACATAGTCACAGGGCCCTGTTGAGGGGCCTTGAATAAGCTGTGGGGACCACATATTTAAGCATGTATAAACATTTGTTTTCAAAGATAATGGGCCATGAGACCTTGCAGCCCAAGGCCCCCCCCCAGGGATCCCTGGTAGTCAAGTGCCCCTGGGCACTGGCCCCATTGGCCCGGTCCATAATTGAACTATGCCTGAGATACAGGAACATTTCCATCCTCAGAGACAATGTCCTTCCAAAGGCATGAAAGACCCATCACCGCATTTCAGCTTATTCTCATGGACAAGTTTCCATGTATTACCGTATGTCTTACTATGTTTGTGAGTGTATGTGAAAAGAAAAGAGACTAACAAGGTTGAGCCCACGTGCCCAGCGATGGATAGCTCCCTCTGCTCTTCTCTACATTGGAAGCAGATGACTATATCAGCGGCCTACAATAACACACACTCATAGGGTTTGCCTGTCTGTTCATGCACACCAAGACATGGTCTGACAAACCTCTCATCTCTCTTTCTTTCTGTCTCCCTCAATCACTCTCTCCTTGCATCTCCTGGGCTGCTCTGTAATAGAAAATACAGGATCAAAGTTGCACAATGATACAGAAAGAGAAAGCTGAAGAAACAGAAAAACCATATACACTCCAAAACAAATGTTCTTATTTATACATTTTGGGCACACCACAGTATCAGCCCACAGACCACCCACAGTCAGTTCACTGTACCTCTTATGCATTTTCACCTTATGAAACTAGTGCACATCTATTTTGAAAATGTTGTCTTTACCCCGGTCTTGCGATTGCTATATATCTATAGTGTTGATGTCAGTGTAATTAGCTAGTGAAGTGGTTTTACAGGTTATAGAGTAGCCAAAAGTTATCATGAGTATTTTATCAATTAGGATGTCATAACAACTGTAAACAGAGGTGGGAGATTTAAAAAAAAAAAAAAAAAAAAAAAAAAAAAGAGCACTTCATTCATAAATCCACTAGATCTTACCTTTACGCTGTGGATGTACTGATGTGCCTCTGTGCTCATTAAACTCCAAGAGACAAAACAAAGTCATATAAAATATCTCTGTACGACACCCCTGACCATCTTCTAATCTCATTCACCCATCGAGTTATAGTTAAAGGTGTACTCAGTAACTTTTGTCTTTGTGTCATCTTGGACTTACACTGACAGCTAGTGGCTTGGATAATTTAAAATCAATAGATTTCAGTTTCAGATGCCATTGTAGAAATTTAGTATTCACAGTCAGCCATGATTAATTTAATCAGTGAGTAAACATGTCAAATAACAGGATGGTTACTGAGATTAAGCGAGTAGTATTCGGCTGGTCATGTGATTCTAACATGGCAGCCCCCATGTGTGGACCCTCTCCATGTAGAATAAAACAGGTTTTATAAGGTTACTGATATGACTGGAGTCTTCATTTTAATGTGAGTGGTCATGATTTCCTACATATATTGCAAAATTACAATTCATGTCTTTTAGAGTTGAGGAAAAAATGCACTTTAAGGTGAGCAGATATTTTGAGTGTTAAACCGGGACGAGAGAAGGAGAGCCACTATATTCATATATACACACAAATATACACGTGAAAGTGTACATTTTATTTTTTATTCCGTTTATAACAATTTTAATCACATTAAAGAATTTTAAAAATGTTTAGGTGACAAAATAATGTTAAAAAGTACAAATGTAATTTCCTTTAATACATGAACTTGCATGTGAAATAATATGAGCTGTCATCCACACATTTTAACACAAATTATTAAGTTGAAACCTAAAAATTAAGCAGAAGTAGAACACTTGTATCATGAAAAAGTGCAGTGTGTCAAAGTTGTCCGAATGTGATCTGTCAGGTTCAATTTACCTCCGTATGTGTCGGAAAAACTAACATTTACAGTGAGTGCAAAACTAGTATTTTCACGTAGTAGAGGGGTGGTGTAGACTAGGGGTGTAAATCGAACATTTCATCACGATACGATCTTGAATCGATTCTCTTGGCCTGCGATCCGATATTTGCTGATACTTCAATGCCTATCGTGATACGATTCGATTCGATTCAGGGCCTGCGATCGATATTACAATATTATGTGCCTATTTCACACAATCAATAAAAAAAAAATTTTTGCCCTCAAATGCAACCAAAATATAATTTGATTAATTTATTTAGCTCTCTGTATAGCCTACACATTGGGACATCCACAACAAAATAAGGTAACCTACTTCAGATATTGAAAAAAATATATATATACAGATAAATAATCTAAAAAAATAAAGTCACACACACGTGATCGTCACTCGTTTGATGACAGCTAATTTTTTTTGTTTAGTCCAGTTCAAAATACTTACATACCCATGACTTGTTTCCAACTATCCATGTTATCAGTGGTTTTCTTTGCTACAACTTCCACAGTTGTAATTAAAAATTCTGTTACAGTTAACTGGGATAAATGTTAGTAAGGGTGTTGATGTGTAGATGTGTAAAGTCTTATAACTGATGCTGGAGCTGAGCAGGTGATTTCTCTTTCCCTCCTAAGTGCTGTTCAGAATGTCGGCGTTGTCAAGATGTTTCACATGGTTGAACTTCTCCATGGTACTTTTAAATAGCAAATTCTCATTTAAAATTCATACGGGTCGCATGCGCACCGTCCGAAATCGATGGAAGCTCGAATTAATCATGCATGTGAGCCGCTCTGCGTTTGTCACGATAGCTTACATTTTAAGGAGTGCCCGGTTGATGAGCTCGCACGGATCCTGTCAATGGAGCTCCATTTCGCGGGAAGCCCGGTTGACGCATGCGCACACCGCACGGATAGCAGAGCACAATTTGTCTTCAAACACCCCGTACAAATCCTTGTCCCACATGAAAAGCATATTTAGCGCTCCTAAATTCAAATGAATGTAATAAGGTTGCTTCATCGCCTTACGGAAATGCGGACGGACGTGGCTGACATGTGAGTATTAAAATAAAGGTACATCTGAAAAAAAAAAAAAAAAAATGTCTATATCGATATTTACGCGTTGTATCGATAACATTGGATCGTTGGTCATTGGATCGATGCATCGAGCCAGCTCGATGGATCGTTACACCCCTAATGTAGACTCATACTATCAACTCTCGGTGAAAAATCATTCTGTGCTCCCGCATGTAATCTGTTTTGATCGACTCAAACGATACAAACTGGAGCTTAATAAGGCCACGAAAATAGCCACGAAAATGTTTGTACCCCCCCCCCCCACACACACACACACACACACATACACACATTTACACATAAATGTGGGTTTGTTTTCTAAGTAAACCTTGTGCGACCTTCGGGACATTTTTGTCTTTTTTATTTTTGTTTTTTTGATCATTTTGGCTGTGTTAATGCCAATGGCATACATTTTGCCAAAGGTGTGTATTTTTGGGGGAATTTTGATATTTCAACCTCAGTTCCTATAATACATCTATAATACACTGTGTACACAAAATAGTTACACTCAGAACCTTCAGGACAGAAATGTCCCCATTGAAACCCATGAAAACTAAATTATTTGATCCCAGTGCCATAAAATCATAAAAATCATGAATTCTATGATATTATGCTTTCATTCCGGAGCCCTGGCTTAGAGATTTAAATTTTGTATATTTTCCACCAGATGGCGCCATTTTTCTCATGTTTAGCCTTTGGAGCAAAAAGGTGCTTTTTTTCCTGTTTTCTGTTTGCTGTATTATTTCTTTTATTATTATTATTATTATTATTATTATTATTATTATTATTATTATTATTTTAATCTGACACTGCACAAAAATAATAACGCATCAACATCAATGTTGTTTCTAATCATTGACATATCCCAGACTGTGATAAAAAAATAAAATAATAAAAAATAAATAAAAATAATAATCCCCATAGCATTTAGTATATGGAAATAATTCATTTTTTATGTTTTTTTTTCTTCATAAAAAAACAAAACAACAGTGGCATTATATAAACAAGCTGGAATCTAAAGGGTTAAAATCCTGAAAATGAATGAATATTTGGTAGTTATGATCAGGACTGATGTTGGTTAAAAAATTAACTCACTGAAAGTGGAAAATAATATTAATATATAATATTATTATGACAGTTTTTTTGACACAGACATTTTTGTCCTCTGAGGACCTCTGAGTAACTTTTTTAAATTGATGCACAAGGGTTAAACGTATAAAGATAAATAGACCAGCTGAAAATAGCTTCCCTCCATACTTCATCCCAAACCATTCCCTTCAAAAACACACATGCCATTTAAAGACACTTCAGGCTCTGAGAGCCAGTCCTTTTCATTTTACAGTGTGGTCACAGGATATTATGATTAGTTTCCCTATCATAAAGCCATAGTAAGGTCGAAAGCAAAACCATGTGAAGTGGTTGTTTGAATAGGCAGTGATGCTGTGGGTGGGAGTTGTGGTTATGAGAAAGACCCCATATTCAGCCCCATCTGGAGGATAGGACCCATATACACCCAGTTCAGGAGAGCTGATCAGGGGCTCACTTATGTGACAGTAAGGGCACAAAAATAAATCTAAAAGCCACCTGAGACTGTGCATTACAGTGATTTTTCCATGGGTTCTTAAGCATGAGGCAAACCCCCAAAACAAAAGTATCAGAAATGTATTAACCGTTTTAAGACACAACAAATAGTAATATATATTTAGCTACATAAATATTAGCTATGCTGAGAGCTAGTTACAGTACAAGTAGTCTATATGGCCAAGAAGTTTATTGCATTTAAGATACTTCACACACAAACACACGCACGCACACAGGCATGCACCCACGCACACACGCACACGTTGGTGCTGCTATCATTATGAGGACTCTCCATAGACATAATGATTTTTATACTGTATGAACTATAGATTCTATCCCCTAACCCTAACCCTACCCCTAAACCTAACCCTCACAAAAAACAAAAAAAAAAACAACAAAAAAAAAACAAAAACAAATTCTGCATTTTTACATTTTCAATAAAACATCGTTTAGTATGTTTTTTAAGCGATTTGAATTGTGGGGACACTAGAAATGTCCTCATAAACCACATTTATAGCATAATACCCTTGTAATTACCAGTTTGTAACAAACACACACATACACACACACACACACATGTTGGTGCGGTTATCCTTATGAGGACTCTCCATAGGCATAATTATTTTTATACTGTATGAACTATAGATTGATTATATATATATATATATATATATATATATAATCTATAGTTCATACAGTATAAAAATAATTATGTATATGGAGAGTCCTCATAAGGATAACCGCACCGACATGTGTGTGTGTGTGTGTGTGTGTGTGTGTGTGTGTGTGTGTGTGTGTGTGTGTGTGTATGTGTGTGTTTGTTACAAACTCAGCAAAAAAAGAAACGTCCCTTTTTCAGGACACTGTATTTTAAAGATAATTTTGTAAAAATCCAAATAACTTTACAGATCTTTATTGTAAAGGGTTTAAACAATGTTTTGCATGCTTGTTCAATGAACCATAAACAATTAATGAACATGCACCTGTGGAACGGTCGTTAAGACACTAAAAGCTTACAGACGGTAGGCAATTAAGGTCACAGTTATAAAAACTTAGGACACTAAAGAGACCTTTCTACTGACTCTGAAAAACACCAAAAGAAAGATCCCCAGGGTCCCTGCTCATCTGTGTGAACATGCCTTAGGCATGCTGCATGGAGGCATGAGGACTGCAGATGTGGCCAGGGCAATAAATGGCAATGTCCGTACTGTGAGACGCCTAAGACAGCACTACAGGGAGACAGGAAGGACAGCTGATCGTCCTCGCAGTGGCAGATCACATGTAACAACACCTGCACAGGATCGGTACATCTGAATATCACACTTGCGGAACAGGTACAGGATGGCAACAACAACTGCCTGAGTTACACCAGGAACACACAATCCCTCCATCAGTGCTCAGACTGTCCACAATAGGCTGAGAAAGGCTGGACTAAGGGCTTGTAGGCCTGTTGTAAGGCAGGTCCTTACCAGACATCACCGGCAACAACGTCACCTATGGGCACAAACCCACCTTCGCTGGACCAGACAGGACTGGCAAAAAGTGCTCTTCACTGACGAGTCACGGTTTTGTCTCACCAGGGGTGATGGTCGGACTCGTGTTTATCGTCGAAGGAATGAGCGTTGCACCGATACCTGTACTCTGGAGCGGGATCGATTTGGAGGTGGAGGGTCCGTCATGGTCTGGGGCGGTTTGTCTCAGCATCATCGGACTGAGCTTGTTGTCATTGCAGGCAATCTCAATGCTGTGCATTACAGGGAAGATATCCTCCTCCCCCTTTCTGCAGGCTAATTCTGACATGACCCTCCAGCATGACAATGCCACCAGCCATACTGTTCGTTCTGTGCATGATTTCCTGCAAGACAGAAATGTCAGTGTTCTGCCACGGCCAGCGAAGAGCCCAGATCTCAGTTCCATTGAGCATGTCTGGGACCTGTTGGATCGGAGGGTGAGGGCTAGGGCCATTCACCCCAGAAATGTCCAGGAACTTGCAAGTGCCTTGGTGGAAGAGTGGGGTAACATCTCACAGCAAGAACTGGCAAATCTGGTGCAGTCCATGAGGAGGAGATGCACTGCAGTACTTAATGCAGCTGATGGCCACACCAGAAACTGACTGTTACTTTTGATTTTGACCCCCCTCCCCATTCAATTTCTGTTAGTCACATGTCTGTGAAACTTGTTCAGTTTATGTCTTAGTTGTTGAATCTTTTTATGTTCATACAAATATTTACAAATGTTAAGTTTGCTGAAAATAAAAGCAGTTGAAAGTGAGAGGACGTTTCTTTTTATTTAATATCTCATCATTTAAGTTTTTATCCCATAATTATGACTTTTCATCTCAAAATTGTGACTTTTTTTATCTCATAATTATGAAGTACTATCTCATAAATATGACTACATCTCATAATTTTGACTTTTTGTCTCATAATTATGATATAGCATCTCATAAATATGACTTTTTATCTAATAATTATGACTTTTATCTCATAATGTTTAATTAAGACTTTTAATCTCAATTTTGACTATCTAAAAAGTTTGACTTCAATCTCATAATTATGAATTAGTATCTCATAAATATGACTTTGCATCTCATATTTTGATTTCTCACAATTTTGTCTTTGTATCTAATAATTATGACTTAGTATCTCATAAATACGACTTTTTTACTTTTCATTTCAACATAGACTTTTTGATTCAAAATTATGACTTTGTATCTCATAATTTTGACTTTTTATGTCAACATAAAATACTTTTATTTTAGAATTATAACTTTTTATCTCAAAATTAAGCACATATATATAAGTATACATATACATATATATACATATATATATAAGTATACATATACATATATATATATATATATATATATATATATATATATATATATATATATATATATATATATATAAACACTGGCAGCCAAAAGTTTGGAATAATGTAAAAATTTTGCTGTTTCAGAAGGAAATTGGTACTTTCACCAAGTGGTATTCAACTGATCACAAAGTATAGTCAGGACATTACTGATGTAAAAAACAGCACCATCACTATTTGAAAAAAAAAAGTCATTTTTGATCAAATCTAGACAGGCCCCATTTCCAGCAGCCATCACTCCAACAACTTTTCCTTGAGTAATCATGCTAAATTGCAAAATTGTTTCTAGAAAATAACTTGCTATTATATCAAACACAGTTGAAAGCTATTTGGTTCATTAAATGAAGCTTAACATTGTCTCTGTGTTTGATTTTGTGTTGCCACATTATGCAATAGAATGGCAAATCTTAAGGTCAATATTGTGTCAAAAATGGCAAAACAAGAAACAGCTTTCTCTAGAAACTCCTTAGTCAATCATTGTTTTGAGGAAGGAAGGCTATACAATGCTTGAAATTGCCAAAAAAAATAATAAAAAAAAAATAATAAAAAAAAAGATTTCATACAAAGGTGTACACTACAGTCTTCAAAGACAAAGGACAGCTGGCTCTAACAAGGACAGAAAGAGATGTGGAAGGCCAGATGTACAACTAAACAAGAGGATAAGTACATCAGAGTCTCTAGTTTGAGAAATAGATGCCCCACATGTCCTCATCTGACAGCTTCATTGAATTCTACCCGCTCAACACCAGTTTCATGTACAACAGTAAAGAGAAGACTCAGGGGTGCAGGCCCTATGGGAAGAATTGCAAAGAAAAAGCCGCTTTTGAAACAGAAAAACAAAAAGAAAAGGTTAGAGTGGGCAAAGAAACACAGACATTGGACAACAGATAATTGGAAAAGAGTGTTATGGATCTTCACCCCATTGAGCATTTGTGGGATCAGCTAGATTGTAAGGTGCGTGAGCAGTGCCCAACAAGACAGCCACATCTATGGCAAGTGCTACAGTAAGCGTGGGGTGAAATGTCACCTGAGTATCTGGACAAACTGACAGCTAGAATGCCAAGGATCTGCAAAGCTGTCATTGCTGCACGTGGAGGATTTTTTGAACTCTCTGAAGTAGTTTAAGACATTTTTTTTTTTTTTTCAAATTGTAATAGTAATTTTTCATGTTATTAATGTCCTGACTATACATTGTGATCAGTTGAATGCCATTTTGGTTGAGCAAAATCTGTACATTATTCCAAACTTTTGGCTGCCAGTGTATATATATATATATATATATATATATACAGTATATATATATATATATATATATATATATATATATATGTGTGTGTGTGTGTGTGTGTGTGTGTGTGTGTGTGAGACAGAAATGGGCTTCCAAAGTGTGGGATGCATTTGCATGTTTGGTTTCAATGGATTGCAGGCAATTGTTCCTCATCATCCAGCGCTGTCTGTTCTCAGTTTTTTTAAGTTTCTCCGTGCTGTGCGCAGTGTGCAGAACTGCTCCACAGTGTGTCTGTGAGCTTCCCAAATGATTCAGATCTGCTACTCCATTTGACTGATTTGTTGAAAAGAACCGACTCAAATTTCTAATTATTTTGCAAATAGGATCTGGCTAGTTTTGATTCGAAACACCCGACGGAGAATATCGGACACACGACATGGCTCAATTGCTGAAATAAATGTCAGGGAAAATGTATCATGTAAAGTTATAATGTTACCTGTGCACGTTAACCCGCCAAATTGTCAAATTCATTGGCATCATTACTTATGATGCGTTCCAGTCATGTTGGAATTATCATATTTACGAGTTGAATGCACATGAACACCACCACAAACTTGTATTTACAAGTGTGGAAAGTCAGGATTTTCTGAGCCTCGACTTTCCAAATTGGAGGCATATTGATTTAAAATCATGGCGGAAGGTAATAATTACATTTTACTTGAGAATTTTGACTCTGCAGTGTAGTTTGTATGCATTTTTTGTACAGTTAATGAAGAATAATGATAAAACCTCCCTGTCAATAAGACTCATTTAGCTGGTTAATGCAGTGACAAGCGGCAACAAAACTACATTTCCCATCAAATGTGGCCACACAAGATAAAATAAATAAATAAAGCATTAATTACATACATAAGGTGTGTCTTGATTTTGTTGCTTTGGTGCTAAAAAGCTTCCTGCTTTCGCTAGTAAGTGAAAAAGAGAGAAATATGAAATTGCAAAAACAGATTTGCACTTTCCACCTAAAATCACTAGAATGCTAATCGCATTGTATTTACGATTTCCGACCTCATGTACGAATTTCCCAGGAGGATTTGAAAGCACTAATACCACAGCTGATTTTCATATTGTGGTAGTTGTAGTCCTTAGCAACATGTGATTAAAAAATAAAATAAAAAATAGGCTACAGTGGCTGCAAAATTCACTTTTGAAATGTGTAATTTATTTTGTAGGACAAAATGATTAAAGTTCTTATTTTACTCATACATACAAAACTGCCATTGCATTGGAACCCATTACTCAAAATGGGTTATTATGGGAATTATTGTCTTCCAGGCCTAAGGACTACAACTTAAACCAGGGGCATCGCTAGACTTCAGTGACATCTGGGGCTTAGCCCACAGACCATATTATAATATAAAAATAAGAAGAATCCTTGTATCTATGACTTAAAAAAATTACCACCCTACCTGTCAAATAATATTTATATTAAGCACAACACTGACACCGGTTCAGAACTTTATATGAGCAAACATCAGGTGCACAATAAACAAATCAAGCACGTTTTAATTTACATTGCGGAAGATCAAAGCGAGAACTACAACTTGTTGGCTCATTGTTTATAGTGCAGAAACTAACTCTAACAACAAAATCAAAGTCATTTAACAACTTAAAGTTGCAATTACCATGTATCATAATATCTTGAGAATAAAGTAAAAATTACAAGAATAAAGTCGAAGCATTATGAGATTAAAGTTGTAATATTTTGAGAATAAATCGAAAGGAAAGTAACATCAAAGTGATGTGGTGGACAAAAGCAAAGTGGAGCATCTGGGTCTTTACATACAACACCACTAACCAGGGAGATAACTTGGCTATGCAACCTATCTGAATTTGTGGGAAGTGTTTGCGAGCTTTCTGTTAATGAATCAGCTGTGCGTTAGTACAGGAGTTTTCAACATGTGGGTGCCTTTCAAGGGAGGCACGAGATATAGGCTCACACTCAAGTGAAGCGAAAAAAAAATTGGAACTGCTGTGAATTATATTGGTCCATTTCAAGATATTGTATGTGGTAACATCCCCTCAGTTACAGTATTGTTTAGAGAGGAAAATCCAGCAAAAAAGCAGACCAAGCATCACCCACGCCGAGCGGGTCTGCGCAAATGTCTGTCTGATTCATTCTCCCGAATAAATTAAAATTCCAAAATAACCGCTGCAGTTTACGGCAAAAACCTGAATAACTGTTTGTGAAACCTTGCATTTAACCTAATGGTAAAAATGGTAACCGTGCACATCCGTACTACAAATTATCAACTGATAATTTTAAATCCAGATATTTGCTCAGTTCACGTGTAACTTAACCAGTTAGCAACTAGTCATTAACGTGGCTACCTACTGGCATAACAATCATAGGCCTACATCATACAAATCTTATTCTTGTTAAAGTTTTGTTGTGTTGAAAGTATTGTTACTGACATACCTTCTTCATTCTGATTGACTAATGCTAAATAAATCTGGTTGGTTCACCATTCAGTGAACTTGCTGCTGATTTGATTATGGATGGTAATTCTTAAACATGCTAGCTGATTTTAAGAGTCCATCTTAGGGAGCAAGTAGGGGTGCTCCGAACAAGTTGACTGGTGCATGCATTAAAATCTACTTGGTGAGTGAATTGTTAAAAACAAATCAAGATTAGAAATGAGGCTTATAGATTATATATTTAGGAATAAGGCTTGCATAATCAAACCTCAGTGCCTCTGATACAGAAAAGCTGCACCCTCTGTGAGAGAAAACAGAAAGCTCCCACTCGAGGCATTCGTAACATGTCTGATGAACTTGAGCACGAACAGCAGGTAAAAGTCAAAGTGTAAACTATCAATTAATGCTCGTTGGGCTCACTGATCAACATTAATTTACATTTAAAGCCAGGATTGCAGCATGCCTTTTTGCTTTTGTACCCTGATGTAATTAACATTAAGCCTTACTTTCTTCTTCTTTTTTAATCATCACACACACAAAAAAACAAAAAAACATTCGGGGCTATAAACAAAAGATCTGGGGCTTCAGACCTATCAGCCAGGGTCTAGCTACGCAGCTGACTTAAACCATGGAGGACGTTTTTAAAGGTAGGCCAATAGCAGCCAAAACAACCTATTTACAGTTATTCAAAGGGTCAGAGACAGGGTAGAAAACTGTCAGGTTCACGTAACGAGTTCATGTTAGATTTATAGAAAAATGAACAGCCTTATCGTCAGACTGAGAATTAATTTTAATATATTGATTAAATAATAAAAAAATAAAAAAATATGACTAGAATAACACACTGTATGGTTATATGAAAATATGTCCTCATAAACAGGAGAATGCTCTATAAAGGAGAGAAAATATTGCCCCTCAATGTAATAATTTAATTTTGGACACTGCAGTTTTTGTTCACAGCACTGAAAGTGGATACCATGCATAACACAAAGGTAAGAGGTACCGAGGAAAACAAAATTAGCATAAGAAGCACTTAAAACAGTCTAAGTTTGCTCTTGCTGTAGTTACATTTTATTGGTGTTTATTTGACATGAGTCTGTTAGTGGATGAACTAACCTGTTCTACCTGCTTAAAGTAGTGTGAAGTGAGTTGAGGGGGAGGACAGCTGTGAGACTGTCCTGTCCCAGTGGCTCATGGTGTCTGTATGGGCCAGTGAGACAGAACCTGTGTTTTCGTGTTCACTGCCTGTGTCTTAGAGCTCCTGCTGCTGTGTGCCACTAAAATCATTAACACACCAATGACTCTGACACCCACACTTGCTAAAATCCCCTATTAGTTTGTCTGGGGGTTTGACACAAACAAAGAAAGCAAGAACAGAAATGTGGTCACACATCTGTAAGAGTTATATATGGGAGAGCAAAACGTCATTTACAGTACTGATTTCTGTAAAATTTCTATAAAACAGGAAGGCAGACTACATGCTTTGCACTGAGATTACTGGAGGTTGATGGTTTGTAGTTTAGTACCAAGGGATGTTATCTTATTTATCAAAGGGCTACAGGGGTCAGTTTCTCCCCCTGATTACAATTTAAGCAGGAACCGTATCTCAAGTGACAGAAAATGAAGTGTAAATTCACTTGATTAAAAGATCATGTGTTTCTTGTAAGACATACACACTGCACATTTGTATGATAAGATGAGATAATGATCCAATATTTTGGGGGAACTCAAATAGTAGGCTAAGTGTCAGTTCAGCTATTTCCTGTAGGCATAAATGAGACAGACCACCTCATGGAAGTGTGGACTTCAGGAATGGTTTTACTGAGACACTGAAAACACATGTACAGGTATGTAGACATAGTACACATAGACCATATTCTGTCTCACTGAGTGTGTATTAGTGCAAAATATGTCCTCAAATAAGAAAACGTACTCATTACAGTATAATATAATAATGCACAAACGTAATTTTTTCTTAACAAACAGAATCATATAGCATTTTGTTGGTGTCCATAAAAAAAGTACTTTTAAAAATAAAATAATTATTTTTAGAATAATATTTCAGCTCTGTAGTTCCTCACAATGCAAGTGAATAATGATCAGCTTACACTTCTTGAGCTTCAAAGCCTTGAGCACTATTCATTTGCATTGTATGAACATACAGAGCTGAAATATTCTTCTAAAAATCTTTATTTGTGTTCAGCAGAAGAAAGAAAGTCATACACATCTGGGATGGCATGTGCACATGGGTGAGTAAATGATGAGAGCATTTTCATTTTTGAGTGAACTATCCCTTTAAGTACTTTTAAATTAGGTTAAGTTTAGAACACAGGACTACCAGAAATACCCCTGTATCAAAACAGAACTTTCTTTTTCTAGTTGACAAGAGGATGTTCTCACAAATTTTAGATTCTGAAAGCTTAAAGTGAAGATGAAATGTGATTTTCAACCCATTATACCTATGTGTTTCTGAGTGAAAAGTATATTCAATAATAATAATAATAATAATAATAATAAAAAAGTAGGACAGGACTTGATTTTATTAATTGGGAATTGATTAGATTGTGAAAAATTGTCACTATGTGATGTGAGGCTGGGAGATTGTTGGGTGGACAGGGGAGGGGTTTAAACATTAAAGGGCTTGGTGATGTAATTTCAGTTGTAAAGCAAGTTCTATATTTTATAAACACTTTTTTTGTTTCTTTTAAATAATGCGCAAGGATGAACGCTCACAATAAGACCAGGAATGTGTATTAAGGAAGCAAATGGGGTCAATTTTCATTTCATGTTGACTTTAAATATGCATAAATACTTCTGATAGTTGGTTAGGTGACAAAATAGTGGTTAACTACATAGTTTGATTGTTTAAATCAGTGTTGTGGGTGAATTTTTGTTCTCTATTTCCAAAGTCACTGGGTCCATGAGAAGGCTGCAGCACTGTGTTCAGTGTTGAAAGAATAGTTGTACTGTAAAACAAACAGAGAAAATGAATTTAAGACTGGCAATCGATCAAAACATGGACTATCTCAACAACAACAATAATAATTAATGTTCCGTTGCATTATATTGCTTTCTGCGTCACATTAAATCCCTCTTCATATTAAAAGCAGCTTAAAATTATATTAATTTTAAATTCTACTTTTAATTTTCCTTGCCCCCTCTTGCAGATGATACTGATTTCTGTTGTCCTTGCATATTTAATGTTGCTGAATGGCCCCACCATGTGTATAAAACAGGAAACACAGACAACTGAATCATGAGGGTGCACTGAAAGACTGATGCTCCACTGTCCATAATATACACAAATAATGAATCATTATTGAATGAGTTGAATGATTACTACTACATTTATAGTTTTTCATGGCAAAAGTAAATTCATAAATAAACAATAATAATATGCACAACCTTGTGTGTAACAAGGTTAAACTATTCTCAAGATGCTATTCAGATTCAAAGCACTAGGTGATGCTGGAGGATCAAACAACAAAATGTTTCATTTCAGTCTCTCTCTTTCTCTCCCACCCTTTCCTCCCCCATCTAACTGAAGCAAAACTGCAAGTTCCACCAACATGTCACATGCTGCTTAGTTATAATAAAAAGTCACACACAGCACCTGACTAAGTAATAAATAAACAAGTGCGTATGTGTGTGTGCATGTATAAATGATGGATGGGAAGGAATGGGCTGTTATCACAGAGTGCATGTATCACTGCCTGCCATTTTTATACAGGCCCATGACAGGACAGTGACATGCGCAACATGGGCGGCAGCCTCCGAGATGAGCAGATCTTCATTTCCTGTTCCTGCTCAGAGCAGGTAAAAATATGTGACATGTTGTCTTCATTAATTCCTCCCTTCATTTGAATATCTAGCTGTCTGCTCTCTGGGTGTCCTCACGCTCTCTTTCTCCCCCACATCTCTTTACAAGACCATACACACAGTCAGACATACTCTTGCACACACTGTACGTTGAGGATGTGTCTATTGGATTGAGATCATCACCTACTAGGTGTTGTCTGGCTTACATTTTTACACTTAATGTGCAATACTGTATGTACTTGCACACAATCACATAATGTGGAAACTCGCATGTTACATGTTTTATTGTAAATTCTAGGTTTCTGAGAACACATATGTTGGTATTACTTGTATTTCAAGCACTTTCTATTAACTTTTAAAACTAATTGTTTTAAAACAATTACACACACACACACACACACACACACACACACATTGTTGTGGCTATGCTTATGAGGACTCTCCATAGACATAATGATTTTTATACTGTACGAACTATAGATTCTATCCCCTAACCCTACCCCTAAACCTAATCCTCACAAAAAAACTTTCTGCAATTTTACATTTTCAATAAAACATAGTTTAGTATGTTTTTTTAAGTGATTTGAATTATGGGGACACTAAAAATGTCCTCATAAACCACATTTATAGCATAAAAATTGTAATTACCAATCTGTAACCTAAAAAAACACGCGCACACACACACACACACACACACACATAATCATTAGCCTCCAATAAAACTTGTTTCACTGTGCAAAATACATAAAGACGTCAGCTCAAATCACTAACTAATTAACACTTAAAAAGACACAAATTAGATATGCGTGGCTAAAAGCAATTATAATCTCTGCGAGTTTTGCAAATCATTTGGGAAATGAAAAGAATGCGTAATTGCTGGAACCAACATCTTCAACAAAAAAATGGCTCAAGTGATGCTTGTTAGGGAGCAGTCTTATCGACGGACCCGTTTGTGATTACGAAGCTTTTCTGCCATTACATGTGCATATGTTTAATGTCAAAAAATGTCTCTTATTAATGAATGTGTTTTTAATAGAATTAGCAATCAGTCAATTACGATGTGTGTCAGGGCCCTGAGCCGAGGAGTTATCATCCAGAGACTAATGAAGTAATACGTGCAGATTCGTACTGGAAATATATATTCAGCTCTCGGCCTACAAATGCTAATGAATTAAGAAATATGCTCACTGAAAACTGAAATATTGGTATGCTCACTTAAAATTTACATTTTGGTAACACTGTACTTTACAGTCTCTATTTTACACAAATTGCATTACTGTAATAAATTACAATACTAATAACAGAAACAATATGTAATTACAAACAGCTACACAAAATTATTACACATTAAGTGCATGATCATTAGTATTCCTAAGCACTGAGGTAAATACCCAGTAACATGAACACTGTAATGCAAAGTGTGACAAATTTTATTCACTGACAAGATCAAATTTTGCTTGCAATTTGCAAAAACCAAAATAGAACAAAACAGAACAAAAGCAGAACAAAGCAAAGCAGCGCAAAACAAAGGAAAGCAAAACCAAAACACAAAATCAAAGAAAAAATAAACAAAACAAAACAGAAAAAAAAAACAAAACAAAAAAAAAAAAACGGAACAAAGCAAAAGCAAAGCAAAACAAAACACAAAACAACATTAAAAACAGAACCAAAACTAAACTGAACCAAAACCTAAACAAAACAGGACAAAATTGAAAAATAAATAAATAAATATTCGCTGTTAGAACACAAAAATTTAATTTAAAATAAATCAAGAATTCAAACAGAAATGTATATAACTCATTGTTACCAAAACTACTCAATACATTTACTTCCTTTTCTTCCCATTTTTTGTTCATGTCACAGGATCCTTCATGAGCGATATATGACCAATAGTGACTGTGTCAGTGTAGAAGTGCATTCTGGCATGCATTTCTGACAGGGTGGCAGGGAAACCGCATTCCAGGTCGAAGATGCGGCTGAAGAACAATAGCTGTGGATGCTCTCACACAGATTGTAATTATCAGGGCAGCGCTCCGACTCGCTCGCCGTCAGCTCTCGCTTCTCCATTAATCTTGTGCTGTCGCCCACCTCACTAAACCCAGTACTGTTACACTATCACTGCTTTACTTCATCTGCGAAGCCTGCGTTAGGCTGTAATTAATGAATCCCCCCTCCCCTCATGCTAGGTCTGCTGCTTCTAATCACAGGCTGCTTCGAGGAGAGATGCGCCATGGAAAGTGTTGATGTGTGATGGCGGTGACTATGATAGTAAATATGTATAACTAAACAAAGAGAAAGTGGAACTGGACCATGAAATCCAGTTGTTTTCACATAAACCCCACCAGTTATTCCTTAATAACCTAAATAAATACCTTCACTGGTCATGTCCATTGTCTTGCTTTCTTTCCTTTTTTGTTTAAATAGAAAAATCCAATCAATCAACTTAGGAAACAGGGATTTTCATGGCTTTTAAACAGAAGTTGTAGTTCCTCAATTATCTGCTTTTAAAATCATCTTTCTGGGTTTCTACATATTTGGCTAAGTAGGTAATATAAGGCCATTTTAAGCAAAGGTGTTGCATCAGGTTCCTTCCATTCATAAGTTACATCTGAGTTGGAGAGTGACCAAACGCTTTCACTTCATTACAGCTTTCTACTCTCTGAACACAATTATTTCCTGTATGAGAGTTTAATCATAAGGGCGAGCAAATGTTTCTGATTTTCCACACTGCTATAATCAGAATGCGCTTAACACACAATTGTGCAACAGCACATCTCAAAAGTGCAACTACATTTGTGGATAGTAATGCAGGTAATTAAATGCCTGTGGCATAAAAAATCACAAAAGAGACCATATAAAAAGACAGTCACAAAACACATGAATGTATATAAAAACAATGCATATGTACACATATGTGTATAAAAGGGATAGTTTACCAAAAACTGATAATTTTGTCATCATTCACTCACATGTTGTTTCAAGCCTGAATGACTTACTTTCTAATATGGAATACACAAACTGAGATGTTAAGCATTATTTTAGTCTCAATCACCATTCACTTTAATGGCATCTTTTTTCCCCTCATATAATGAAAGTGAGTGATGACTGAGGCTATCATCCTGCCTAACATCTCCTTTTTGTTTCATGGAAGACAGTCAGTCATAGGGGTTTGGAACAACATGAGGGTAAGTAAATGATGACAAAATTAACATTTTTGAGTTAACTATCCTTTTAAATATCACGGCAGGGGCTGTGTACTCTGGACCCATGGTATGCATGCCACCAGAGCGTATTTTAACTTACTTCCTCATCAATCTCTCGTGGTGATTTGATGGTAATTCCCATTAAATTGACTGGATGCATCTGAAATCCAAAGGAAAGAAAAAGAATGACAGATGAAAACGGACAGAAGAAACATTACGGTGGTGCCCATGGCTAAGTAAGCATGCTTAAGATCTCTAATCCTCTCTCACTCCCTCTCTCTTTCTTATTCTCTCCCTTTCCCTCTCTGTCTCTCTGACAATAAGAACAGAGCTCTTGTGACAGGGGCCAAATGGCCCTCTGTGAGCCAGCTCTGCTTGGCTGCGTGCATTCATCAGGCACAGACCCATTACAGTAGTTATGAAGGGTATTGCAACGCTGACTCCAGATCACAGCTGAACATCTGGGTAGGGTGGGGGGCCTGAGTAAGTTTGGTTGCATCAAGTAGTACAGCAACATAGACTACATGACCAAAGGAATGGAAGCACACGGACACCACATCAGTATGTGCTTGGTTAACATTTTGTACTGTATCAAAACCATTGGTATTAATTCTTCCCTTTGCTGCTTTAACATCAACCACTTTTCTGGGAAGGTTTTCCACTCGATGTTAGAGCATGCCTGCGAGAACAATTCTCTCAGATATCATTGCCATAACATTAAGATTTGTCTTCAATTAATTTACTGGAATAGCCAAACCAGTTAATTAAAGGAATATTCCAGGTTCAATACAAGTTAAGCTCAATCGACCGCACCTTTTCTTAAAACAATATACTGTATATATAGACACTGGCGGCCAAAGGTTTGGAATAATGTACAGATTTTGCTCTTAAGGAAAGAAATTGGTACTTTTATTCATCAAAGTGGCATTCAACTGATCACAATGTAACATTAATAATGTGAAAAATTACTATTACAATTTGAATTTTTTTTTCAGAACTTCTTAAACTACTTCAAAGAGTGCTCATCAAAAAATCCTCCACGTGCAGCAATGACAGCTTTGCAGATCCTTGGTATTCTAGCTGTCAGTTTGTCCAGATACTCAGGTGACATTTCACCCCACGCTTCCTGTAGCACTTGCCATAGATTTGGCTGTCTTGTTGGGCACTTCTCATGCACCTTACAGTCTAGCTGATCCCACAAAAGCTCAATTGGGTTAAGATCCATAACACTCTTTTCCAATTATCTGTTGTCCAATGTCTGTGTTTGCCCACTCTAACCTTTCCTTTTTGTTTTTCTGTTTCAAAAGTGGCTTTTTCTTTGCAATTCTTCCCATAAGGCCTGCACCCCTGAGCCTTCTCTTTACTGTTGTACATGAAACTGGTATTGAGCGGGTAGAATTCAATGAAGCTGTCAGCTGAGGACATGTGAGGCGTCTATTTCTCAAACAAGAGACTCTGATTTACTTATCCTCTTGTTTAGTTGTACATCTGGCCTTCCACATCTCTTTCTGTCCTTGTTAAAGCCAGTTGTCCTTTGTCTTTGAAGACTGTAGTGTACACCTTTGTATGAAATTTTCATTTTTTTTTTTTGGCAATTTCAAGCATTGTATAGCCTTCATTCCTCAAAACAATGATTGACTGATTAGTTTCTAGAGAAAGCTGTTTCTTTTTTTGTAATTTTTGACCTAATATTGACCTTAAGACATGCCAGTCTATTACATACTGTGGCAACTCAAAAACAAACACAAAGACAATGTTAAGCTTCATTTAACAAACCAAATAGCTTTCAACTGTGTTTGATGTAATGGCAAGTGATTTTCTAGTACCAAATTTGCAATTTAGCATGATTACTCAAGGATATGGGGTTGGAGTGATGGCTGCTGGAAATGGTACCTGTCTAGATTTGATAAAATATGACTTTTTTCAATAGTGATGGTGCTGTTTTTTTACATCAGTCATGTCCTGACTATACTTTGTGATCAGTTGAATGCCACTTTGGTGAATTAAAGTACCAATTTCCTTCCGAAACAGCAAAATCTGTACATTATTCCAAACATTTGGCGGCCAGTGTATATATATATATATATACATACACACACACACACACACACACACACACACACACATATATATATATATATATATATATATATATATATATATATATATATATAAATATATGGATTACTGTGAGGCACTTACAAAGGAAGTGAATGGGGCCAATTTGTAAATGTTAAAATACTAACTTTTTCAAAAGTATAGCCACAAGATATAAACAAAACAATATCGTGTGATAAAATCACTTACTAACCTTTTCTCTGTAAAGATATATCCAGTTTTACAACTTCGTTGCATGATGATATAACGCCATTGTCACCCTCTCCCCAGTCTCTCTCCGAACTACATTACCCAGAAGCACCTCCCTGGACTTCTAACCACACAAATCTGTTCCCCATTACTCTCCATCAGTGTTCTCTGTATATATAGCCCTCATTTTTCTCAGTTCTTTGATGTTTCACCCCTCTGTGAGCATTGCTGTTTTTGACCATCTTCTTCAAGTTACATGTTATTGTTGACATAATTCCTTTTAGTTTGACATAGTTCCTTTTAGTTCTTATTTGTATTGTTTCTCAGTTATTATTTTGTATCTCTGGATCGTTTGTTCTCCTTTTTTATTAAACTCCTGTATTTGGGTTCTTCACTCCTTGTTGTCAGTCACTCTGTCTCCTCCACAACCTGACAGAAGACTTGACCTTTAAATATGAACCCAGCGGAGTTGGCGATGCAGGCCACGATAACCTCTCTTGCCCAGGCAGTTCAGCAGCAGGGCGAGACCCTCCAGCAGGTTGTCACTGCCCTAAGTCACATGCCTCTGTCCACTCCTCCATCCACTACATCATCCACAGCATCATCCCCCACCAGGCCAGCTGTGTCTTCATTACCTGCACCTTCCCCTGGTGCAGGAACGGCGACCTCCCCGTGGGACTCCACCAACACTCCTCGGTTCATCAGCCCTGCTGACTCCAGTCCGGTGGCCAAACCAGCCCCCTATGCCGGAACCCCTGAAGGATGCAATGGGTTTCTTCTATAGTGTAAGCTTGCCTTCGAAATGCAGCCATTCCAGTTCTCCACCATGTGTGCAAAAGTGGCCTACATCATCACCCATCTTACCCGCAGGGCTCTCCAGTGGTCAACGGTGCTGTGGGACCAGGACGGGACGGTCCTTAACTCATCCAGAGCCTTCATGAGCCACTTCCAGGAGGTATTTGATACCACTGTAGGTGGGGATCGATCCCGTGAACAGCTGTCGTGGCTCCGCCAGGGTGACCACTCTGTGACTTTAGTAAGGTAGCTGCTCCCCTCACCTCCCTCCTCAGTAACAAGCCCATGGAGCTCGTCTGGTTGCCGGGAGCCACCCATAACTTCTGCCAGCTCAAGACCTCCATCACTGCCCAAATCCTCAAACACCCGGACCTCACAAAACACTTTGTAGTCGAAGTGGATGCCTCCATCACTGGGGTAGGGGCAGTGTTGTCCCAGAGCCATTACAGTCCCCCAAAGCTCTATCTCTGCACCTTTTCCAAGAAGCTTGATTCAACCTAGCAGAATTATGGCAACCGGGAGCTGCTGGCTATGAAGATGGCCCTGGAGGAGTGGAGGCACTGGCTGGAGAGATCCCAGCACCCTTTCCAAGGAATCACTGACTACTGCAACCTTGAGTACCTCCGCTCCACCAAACACCTCAATCCCCGTCAGGCACGCTGGGCCCTCTTCAACCGGTTCAATTTCACTGTCATCTACAGGCATGGTTCCAAGAACACTAAGGCCAACACTCTCTCCCGGCTCCATACCCCTGACCCACCTTCCAGCACTCTTGAGACAATTCTTCTATCCTTCGTATTCGTCAATCCCATCCAGTGGTATTTAGACCGGGAGATCTCTTCGGCTGCCACCCATCATCCCACTCCAGTGGCTTGCCCTCAGGGGCGTTAATTTGTTCCTGAGCATCTGCGTCTTCAACTACTGGAATGGCTGCACTCCACACCTGGCTTGGCCACCTTGGGATCACACACACCCTGGAGCTGACTCGACAAAAATACTGGTGGCCCAACATATCTGCTGAGTGTTTCGATTTGTGCGGTCTTGCCCGGAGTGCGCAACCACCAAAGTTCTACATGCCCTCCCTTCTGGCAAGCTTCATCCTCTCCCTGTTACTCGACATCCTTGGTCCCACATTGGTGTGGATTTTGTAACCAATCTCCCTCCGTCGGACCACAACACCTGCATTCTTGTGGCAGTATACCGGTTCTCCAAGGCCTGCCACCTAATACCCCTCAAGAGGCTCCCTATAGCCCTGGGAACTGCAGAGGCCCTGTTCCACCATCTCTTCTGGAATTTCAGACTCCCAGAAGACATCATCTCCAACCGTGGACCTCAGTTCATCTCCAGGGTATGGTACGCCTTCTTCTGCCTCTTGGGGGTCACCATCAGCTACTCCTCTGGATACCACCAACAAACCAATGGCCAGACGGAATGCACCATCCAGGAGATCTCCCAGTTCCTGAGAACATACTGCCACAAGAACCAGGCGGAGTGGAATTGGTTCCTCCCATGGGTGGAGTATGCCCAGAATTCCCTTCAGCACCAGTCCACCGAACTCACTGCCTTTCAATGTGTCCAGGGTTTCCAGTCACCACTATTCCCATGGTCAGGTGAGCCCTCTGATGACCACTGGTTCAGAGAGAGTGAAAGGATGTGGAACGCTGCCCATGTACGGCTTCAGAGGGCAGTGAGGCACACCAAGATGCACGTGGATGTCCGGCAGTCAGAAGCTCCCAACTATCGTCCAGGAGGTCTGGTATGGCTGTCGACCTGGGACATCCATCTCCGTCTCCCTTCAAAAAAGTTAAGTCCCCGCTTCATTGGCCCCTTTCCCATTACTCGTCAAATAAATCCTGTCAATTTTCAGCTACAGCTCCCCCCTCACTTTAGAATCTCACCTTCCTTTCATGTGTCATTGTTAAAACCATTCACTCCCTCTTCCTCCACAGAGACTGGGGAACAGAATGCTCCTCCGCCGCTGATCCTGGAGGAGGTCCGGACTCTTTTGTACTCCCGTTGTCGCCAGGGTCCACTCCAATATCTCATGGATTGGAAAGGGTACTGTCCAGAGGGGAGTGGTCCTGGGTCTTCCATGATGACATCTTGGACCCAGCCCTCCTCACAGAGTTCCACCAAGCTAATCCAGATCATCCCACACCTCGTCCACGAGGTCACCCGCGGCGTCGAGGAGTTCGGGCCTCTGGAGATGCCCGCGTGGGGTTCTGTCACGCTTTCCCCAGACTCTCACCGAACTACATAACCGCACACACCTGTTCCCCATTCCTCTCCATCAAAGTTCTCTGTATATATATAGCCCTCAGTTTTCTCAGTTCTTTGTCAAGTTTTGTTGATGTTTCACCCCTCCATGAACATTGCGGTTTTTGACCACCTTCAAGTTGTGTTATTGTTGACATGGTTCCTTTTAGTTGTTATTTGTAGTGTTTCTCATTTATTCTTTTGTCTCTCTGGATTGTTCTCCTTTTTTATTTTTATTTTTTTTTAAATTCCTGTGTCTGGGTTCTTCACTCCTTGACGTCAGTCACTCTGTTTCCTCCACAACCTGACAGCTGTAAACCCTAAAATGACTGTAAAAATGATGATTTAAACAACTTTACAGTTCAAATTATACCTGTTTTAACATAAAAATAGCCAATTTTATTGATTTATTTCAGCAGTTAGGCCTACTTTTATAAATGGCTCATAAGATAATTTTTGTTTGTTAATTGTTTTTGTGTTATTGGCTGCTGTCTACCAAACGAAATGCCTCCCAAGGACAATAAAGACAGAAAGAGATAACTGTCAAAAAACAAAACAAACAAAAAGGTGCATTGCAATATTATTAACATTAAATAATAGAAAATCTATTTATAACTAATTATTTTCAATGATACTGCCCTGCAACAGTTAAGGTATGCATTCAATTCAGTGTTTGTAAGTTAGTTTGATTCTAAACGGGCCAACCTTCCTAAAAATAAAGAAAACTAACTACACCGACAAGGTAAAACTATACTTTTTTTTCTTTTCTTCAGACATTAGTATTTATTACAATTTTTTTTGGACTAGCGCTGCCATTTTTTCTGTATGCCTAAAGCACTTTTTAAACTTTACAAATAAAACATATTAGTAATATACACACTGTCTGCAAAATTGAGGCAAATATCATCTTTTCGATCATGATTTCTAAAAACTGTAAAATTGAAAATAATAGTTATTTTTGAAGAAAAACAGAAATGTATTTGGAACCGAATGTGTTGGAAAGTAGCAATAAATACATTTTCTGTATCGTTATATTGCCCTTTATAGGGTTAATAGAATAAATGTATGAACAAACAGTTGGCCTGTCATAAGGTTGCAATCGCTGTGGCGAGCTAATCACCTAAAAAGCTATACTGAGTTATTACAACATTGGTAAAAGTGTACTGTATCTGGTTGTGTTTCTTATGTAAGGGGGTCTTTAGCCTGCATACCGTATTTTCACTTAGCTTACATTCATCTTCTGCAAATTCTGTGGAATGATGTTCATGGAGGTTGTAGGGGAGAGCGGGGCACAAACTAACAATTTTTGGTTTTCTTAAGTTTGTGTAAATACACTTGGGATTCAAAGTATTTTTCATTTTTCACATTAATTTTACACGTCTGATACAAATATTTGGTCTTGTTTTATGAATACAGTGTGTACTTTTTTCGCCATCTACCTGCAAAAAGGAAAGAGAAATGTTAATGTGCCCTGTAGTAACAGGTAGCTAGGCACATTAGTAGCGTTCACACATACAGCCTTTTCCAGAAAACTGCCTACAATTTCCAGTTTAGAGGGCATGTGTGAACCTTTTGAAAATACTGGTAAATTTTCCTTAATGTGTAGTTGGATCATTACCTCTAAATTTACTTACTGATGGAATGTGTGAACAGCACATTTCGTACATTTACCAGTCAAGGCAACCCAACGATTTTCCTGTAATTTACCTGGTTGCACGTGTGAACGTTGCTATTGTAACATGACAGATTACAGCGTAAAATCCTTCTCTAACAACTGTATCTGATCTAATTAAAATAAATAGAAGATAAACTAAAATATTATGTCAATAAAGGTCATTTATTAACTTTGTCATGTATAATATAGCAGTAATTTTGACACTTGACAATGAATAGGCTACACAAAAAAGCCACAGCTCCCCCTACTTTAGGTTTGAAGTGTTCTCTGCATGAGATGGCAAATTTTTTTTGTCCCAATTTACAAACTGGGTAACCATCATTATTATTTTTAAATACCCAAAATATTCCTACATTGCAGACTTCAACCGCACCATACATGAGGGGGAAATAAAGTTCCTACATTCGATGTGCTGCACTCTGAATAAAAAATATAATTTTTTATCACGTCAGATTTGTGAAGCGGTAAATGTAGCCGATTTTTGTATTTTTTTTATTTAACTAATATTTACAATGGAAATGTTAATTTCTTGTATATTTAAAAAATATCCTGAGTCACAATGCTGTGAATAATAATAATTTTAAAAAAACTGCAGCGGTTTATGACAGCTGTATGTTTTTTAAACTGCGGTGCACCGTGAAACAGTTGAATCTCTTTTCTGCACACAAACGTTCTTCTTCACATGATAAATACGTCATCACTATGACACACACCCTTCACGATATTGACTCTGCTTTTGTTCACACAGACACATCCCGGGATTGACTCCTGCAATGTTACTAGGGTCTGATCCCGGGATCAAATTTTCGGGCATTCCGGCACTGGCTTGCGTTCACACAGAAGGCTCCCCGTCATTGATCCCACCAATATCCCGAGATCAGAGCCCAATGTGAATGAGGTTACTGTAACCTCGATTTTTGCTTTTTTTTTTTTTTTTGTAATCAACATTATGCCACAAATGCTGTGATTGAGCTTAAAATGTATTGAAACCAGAATATTCCTTTAGGTGATGTTCACATACTTATGGCTATGTAGTGTATATGTACAGTACCAGGTAAGATGCTTGCTCCATTTCCATTCTTGTTTTTAATGTATAGCTTAAAGGGATAAAGTTCCCCAAAAATGAATTCTGTCATTTACTCACCCTCATGTCATTCCTAATCAATATGAATTTCTTCCATGGAACACAAGAGGAAAAACTTGAGTCTTTTCTTTTTTCTATACAATGAAAATGAATGGTGACTGAGGCTGTCAGTCCTTAACTTTCTGTCAAACATCTCCTTTTGTGTTCCAATGAAGAATGGAAGTTGGATTGGATTTGGGGCAACAAAAGGGTAAGTAAATTATGACAGCATTTACATTTTTTGGAGAACTATTCCTTTAATTGTTGGATACAAGGAGTATCAAACTGTTAAAATAATTCAACATGAATGAAATAATCACCATATGCTTAATCAACGTTTATTTTTTCATTGTGATTGTAATTGAATTAAAGTAGCACTTACATCATCTCTGTTTGTGGAGATAGATTTTTTAGATATCATAAAGGGTATATCATCCATAGCTGGAAAGAAAGAACAATATAACATTATAAATACCAAAAATAAAATAATAATAGTAAACCAATATTCCAAACAAACCCCCTATTTTTAGTCCTGTGCTGCATGATATGAAAATGCATTTGACTTATTCTAATGGTCGAAAATAGCAGAACACTCAAAGTTCCCAAATCTCCTCAGAAACTCGCTCAGGCAAAGCGAGATTAAAGCCTTTTTTATCCCCCACTGTAGTTGAGTGCCACCACTACCCCCCCACCCCCCCACCCCCACACTCGCTCACCGCCTTCTTTCCCTGTTAATTACTCTTGATTATTCCTGATCCTGTCTTGTCAGAGAGACGTTCAACTCCAAAAACAAAGCCCCACTCGCACACGTCGAAAGAAAAAGAGGAAAGAGAGAGACAAAACATTCGCCGGATATCAATTTGCATGAAAATGAGCCAGAGTGTTAGGCTTGCCGAGAGAAAGCGAGAGTGAGAAAGAAAGAGAGGTGGATTGAAAAGAGGACTTGCCAAGAGTGCGGTGGTATAATTAGCATTCTACCAAACAAACGAGCTTCAACAGAGCTATAATTAAGCAGGCCTGTAATTAAGTGTATGCCCTTTATCATAATGATCATGGTTAAAGCGCCTTTGATGGCTGCCAGTGGGTTATTAACGGCGTAACCCTGCACCACACGGCGCCCATGCAAGAATCAGGGTGTCACGACTGTCAGGCTAAAGAGCGCCCCTTTGTTTATCAAATACATTAGAGCCCAAATTAACACATGGTGACATGACTGCACAATAGCTCCCATTGACTGCACTGAAGAAAAATGTCCATCCCCTCTAAAAAAATTAGAAAGCTCCCGATTTTGCCCATGGAAAAGATGGTAAGAATGCCATTTAAAAGCAGAGCTATATATTACCAACAGAGCATGGGTTCTGCTGGCATGGCAGGAGGAAACTGTGAAAGACCTTTTCTCATATGTTACCTGGAGGCTGATGGTGTAACATTTGTTGCAAAAGGGGGGAATAATATCTTAAACTGTCATACAGTTTCATTACTTTGGCAAAAGCTAAATGGTTCTTTGTCCCCAACAATTCCACAGTGCACTGAGACACCCTCATTGAGTTCTCATGTCCATAATTCTTAAGGAATATCTGAACATATACACCGATCAGCATAACATTAAAACCACCTGCCTAATATTGTGTAAGTCCCCCTCGTGCCGCCAAAACAGTGCCTACCCGCATCTCAGAATAGCATTCTGAGATGCTATTCTTCTCACCACAATTGTACAGAGCGGTTATCTGAGTTACAGTAGACTTTGCCAGTTCAAACCAGTCTGGCCATTCTCTGTTGACCTCTCTCATCAACAAGGTGTTTCCATCCGCAGAACTGCCGCTCACTGGATGTTTTTTGTTTTTGGCACCATTCTAATAAATTTACATTCGAGTAAATTCTAGCCAAAAACAAAAAACATCCAGTGAGCAGCAGTTCTGTGGACAAAAAATGCCTTGTTGATGAGGGAGGTCAACAGAGAATGGCCAGAATTGTTTGAACTGACAAAGTCTACTAACCACTTTATTAGGAACACTATGGCCCTAATAAAGTACCCAACGTGGTCTTCTGCTGTTGTAGCTCATCTGCCTCAAGATACGATGTGTTGCGCATTCTGAGATGCTATTCTGCTCACTAGAATTGTACAGAGTGTTTATCTGAGTTACTGTAGCCTTTCTGTCAGCTCGGACCTCTCTCATCAAAAAGGTGTTTCCACTCACTAGATGTTTTTTTTGTTTTTGTTTTTGGCACCATTCTGAGTAAACTCTAGAGACTGTTGTGCATGAAAATCCCAGGAGATCAGCAGTTACAGAAATACTCAAACCAGCCTGTCAGGTACCAACAATCATGCCACAGTCTAAATCACTAAGATCAAATTTTTTTCCCTTTCTAATGGTTGATGTAAACATTACCTGAAGCTTCTGACCCGAATCTGCATGATTTTATGCATTGCACTGCTGCCACATAATTGGCTAATTAGATAGTCGCATGAATAAGTAGGTGTACAGGTGTTCCCAATATAAAGTGCTCAGTGAGTGCAGGTGAGCATATTATAACTAAAGACAAACTCACTCTGCCCGACTTATCATTATATGAAGGTCAGACCACTTCAGTACAGTCCTCAACGACCTACTCAAAGAGCTCCTCTTAGCTTTTTATGGATATGTTTTTGAACAATCTTTTGGATACTACCTATATAGCCATTAGACAGGGCTCAGAGTATGTATCACCTTCTAGAATGGACTATTGAACAACAAAGAGTTCCAAGAGGTCATTTCAGCAGCAGGGCTTGGGTAATTGAAAGGAGGATGATAACGACTTGTTTCGGTCCATAAAAACAAGTGAATAAACATGTGTTAAAGCCTCAGCGAATAACGGCATGGGGAGAGAGCAAGGCTGGCGGGGAATATGTTTAAATCAATGTGCGGAAATGAAGAGGTGGTCGCTGGGAAGGCTTTGATGTATCAGGCCCATGTCAGATGGATGAAGGTGGGACTTGAAGGCCGGAGTGCTCTTTTTTTATTGTTCAAGCATTACGTTTTCAATCAGATCGCACTTAGTATTCGCCCACCATTCATACTGGGTGTCTCACGCTAACGCGCACCGGCTTTTTGCACGCATTCATGGTCTGATGGGAAGATTTGGGGGCGATTGTGTGTAGAGAAAAATGGATGTGAGTTTGGGGTCACGTTGGGAAAAAGTGTTAAGGTAATGTTTGTCTAGACTGCTGCTGCCTGGACTAAAGTCGTAATGGTAAAGTATGGGGCCTGGCAGATTCAACACAAAAGGGTTGAGACCACAGGCAGCCAGATATATAAGCTTCCATGGAAGAGTATATCTGAAAACATGGACTCAGCTCGAAATGGTTTGTAGGTGTAGTCAAACATCAGTGTTCAGGATATGTGCAGTCAAATTGTTTGAGTAAATGCAAAGTGTTTGGTGTGATCACATTCTAAATGTAAATTTTGGGTTAAGGTGGTTCTAAACCATTTAAGCAATAATGTATGATAGGCTGTGCTATATAGTGAATATAATCATGGTAAAAAGGCTGTTTATAACCCCTTTAGACAGGACTATGTCCACAATACAGTATGCTTCGGTTATTGCTTTTACAAAACATTTACTACATAATAAAAATAGTAAGGACACACATTTTTATTTAATCAAAGAGAGATTGTGACTGAGGCTAAAATCCTACCTAGGGGTCTAAATCACAGCCTTACCTCATGAAAATTATGTGACCATGGCCACACTTTTGTAAATGTGAGTGCTGTGTTACACGTTTGGCTGCAGTTTCCCAGTGAAATGTCCAGTGGGGGGCACCAAAAGCGAGTGAAATTGTGTTGTAATCAGACAAGGTTTTTCAGGTGAATTGTAGATGGAGGTTTTAATGAGTAAAACGCACTTCCCTAACCTAAAACTTTAGCCTAAACCTAACCAACAGTGTTCTAAAAGCAAATGAGATATTAACAAAACAGACATCCTTACCCTTAACCATCGCCTAAACCTAACCGACAGTGTTTTTAAAACAAATTTGCCATGAAAAGCAAATTTTCTGAAGCAATCACGTCATTTCATGTCACTTCTATGATACTTTCGTCCCACGTGTCAGCTTGCGTCCTTGACTGGACTCGAGCCATTGTCTTTCAGGTCCAAAGTCCCACACTCTATCAGGTGAGCTTACGCAGAAGTTAATCACATTGGAATTAGTGTGTAAATGAAGGTGGGTCTGTAATACAAGCGTAAAAATGTATTGTTTTTTTTCAAATGATGCATTAGAGCAGGGGTGTCAAACTCAGTTCCTGGAGGGCCGCAGCCCTGCAGAGTTTAGTTCCAGCCCTGCTCCAAAATGCCTCCTTGTAATCTTCAAGCACTCCTGAAGACCTTGATTAGCTGCTTCAGGTGTGTTTAATTAGGGTTGGAGCTAAACTCTGCTGGACTGTGGCCCTCCAGGAACTGAGTTTGACACCCCTGCAATAGAGTAAGTGTTTTGATATCATAAAATAGCAGTGTGTGAGTAAAAGAGCGAAAAATACACGTTTTTAAAGTCATAATCAGCAGTTGTACTCGTGATTTATGTGAAAGTGAATAAATGCACAGTTGTTGTGTTAATATCACCAGGAAACTGTGGCAAAATGTAGAACGAGGCACATTAAACTCAGTTTGCAAAAATGTAGTTACAGTAACGTTCTATGAGACTAGGTTGCAAAGTCATGAGGGTGAGTGATTTTTGGGTAAACTATCCCTTTAAGTGTAATTTTAACTTATGAAGATACAGTCCCTGACATGTAAACAATAACAGAACATTATACTATGGGTATTGAACATACTATACTATACTACATTACTATATTGTGTGTATTAGCACAGCTGGAATGTTTAATTAACCAATTAGTACTCTAAACAATTAGTAATATAAACAAGTGTTTGAACCAGCATACTGTTTCATATAAGACAACAAGAGCATACTAATAACCATCCTGAGGTTATCACAAAGGATGATGGACACAGGTTTGCAGTTCAGAGTTGCATGGCATCTGTTTAGTCATACATACTACGAGAGGGCATTTCAGTCTGACAATACTTGACGTGATTAAACCTCTATAGTCGATGACTGCTACACAGGTACAATTGCAGATCCGAGGTATGTCATTAATTGCTGATTAGAGCTTTGAGTTTAGCACTGGGATTGGTTAGAATGAGTGAATGATGAGGGTGTGCTGGAGTGAGTGCCAGTGTGGCTATGAGGATCACTGCCTTATTAATAGCGTTGTCAGGTGTTGTGAAAAATTTAGGCATTGTCATCCCCACAGCCCCCGAGCACTGACGGATGACTGCTCCAGGCAGAAGAGTTCCCCTACATGCGCCTATGAGCTCTAATCCTTCACACTTCCATTGTTGGATGCACTGTCAGCCAGGACTTACGCCAGCCGTGCTCACCGTACCAGTACACACACACATCAGATTTATACATAGGCTAATGCTAAAGGACTGACAGATGGACAACTCGGTCGGCCAGTACAGCACAGTTCATGAAACAAAAAAATTATTTCTTCCCACTGTAGGATTTAAGTGCACCAGGCAGCAAACATTCCAAAGGACACACAAAGCAATAAGCAAAACCTTCTGGAGGAATAACCTTAGGGCCTTTCCAGGCCATAAAACTATGGATCTATACCAGTGCCCGACTGATATATCAGTCGGCCGATATTATCTAGCTAGTATTATCTGGTTTATTTAGCTATTTATTTTATTTTTATTTATTCTTTATTAAAATGGCCAGCAACTGACTGATACTGAACATACAGTACTGATGTTTTTTAAGCTATTTATTGTATTTTTATTTATTCTTTATTTTCTCAGTGTTCATTTCTAGAATTTGTTGACAATGTATAATAATAATGACAAATATTCTTTGATAAAAATATTTGTTTAAGAAAGCAGCCTTCTGAGTACCTTTGCATAGTCATATTGGTGCAAAATTGGTGAACAATCCACATAGAAAAGTTCTGTTTTCATTCCAGCTCAAAAATGAACTATATCTGCCATCGGTGATCTGTGAATTTCCCCCCTCTAAAATCGTATCGGTCTCAAAAATCCCATATCGGTCGGGCTCTAATCTATACATGTTGTTCCAAAAGTCTCTCCCAGTTGCATCCTGCTACCCATCACTAAACAAAAGAACTGTCAGAAATATTGCACCCCCCCTCGGGTAGTCCCTTTTTGGGAGGCTGAAGCTCATTTTAGGTTGTTGATTTGAGATAATTAACGAATGCCAAATGGCTGGTCAAGGAGACTAACCATTCTGCTAAAACAGCAAAACAGCATGATTTAAAACAAAAGGGCCACACAGGCACCAAACTTTTGACTCTCTATGCATGTTGGACAAAGTAATTTTATACACCAGGCTAAGCCTGAATATATAATCTACAATAACAGACAATCAAGCATCACCATGCTTTAAGTTAAAGGGAGTAACCATTATAACTTTTAATCTGGTATCCTATTAGGAAGCTCTCAACTAGGAACTATTAGGGATTAATTATTAATTAGGTTATTAATTTTTAACCCATGTATTATAGGGGATGGGAGTTAGCTAGCAGTTTTAGATCTAATGTACAGTGTTTGGGGGTTAAATGTCATATGCTAAAATCGATCATTATTATGTCAACATTCAGTCTACATAAGTTATTAACAGCCTTTCCTTTTCCCATATAGCCATTCAGACCTTCCCTTATCCTCACCTTTTCAACCCAAACCACACAATTAAATCTGTTCACACCCACAGCTCACATTGACATCCAGCCAAACCACAGGAGAGCCACAGCAGACTGAGTCTGACTCACTGCAGTATCAGGTCATGCATAAAGGACAACAGTGCAAGTGGATGTGAAATCTGGAGAAGTTGCTATGAAGGGAGGGTTGCCCAGTGGGTGTAGACTGTGGATACAATTTTCATTCAGCGATACCTAGGATGTGTAAAAGGAACAGAAAACGGGGGTATGGGTTCTCACCTTTACCAGAGACATTATAAGGGTGACGAGATGGTTCACTGGTACACATAAGAATGTGAGAAACCGTAACGCTAAATATGGCAGCTGTTGTCCCACCTTGCATTTAAAAGAGCCAATTGCCTTTTTGATGGAGGAGGCATTGCAATTGTCAATATGGCGACTGTAGTAATTGAAGTCCTGCCATACTTTTTTTTTGTGATGTGAGCTTAAACTTAAAATCTTGTCCAAGTCTTTCCCTATTAAGTAGATAAGAGCTGTACTTGTATGATGGGTAAATAGCTGCCCGGAGGTGTTACGAATGGCTGTCAAGTGACCTGACTTCCTTAAAAGGTCTTTGGCTTTACTTCTTAGGGATATCCCAACATCCTTCTCTGCACACAGCCCATCTCCAGCCACAGACATTCTAGCGTAAAAAAAATATGTGCCCGCCGCCTGAAGACATCTTAGAGACATATTGTCGTTTATTTTGTCACCCGGGTTTGCCATCTGTGCCATTCCAATAGAGGCTGCTGCCTAGTAAAGCCTCAGCCTGGGTGAGGAGGTCTGCCTGAGACCCTCCAATGCCCAGCCTGGTCATTAGTCAAATTGCCTAATGAGAGAGAATACAAATGGCCCCCTGCCCTGACAGGAGGAGTTTTGGAAGTGTCAGTGCTCCTGACCCGTGCTATGAAAACAGATGATGGCTTGCTGCTATTTTCAGCACCTTTTAATGACTCTGCCATGGTCCTTGCCAATCCTCCTTTTGTCTGATTTTCTTCTTTTATTAATTCACCTTTTATCCTTTGTTTCAGTGTGCATTTTACTCATGCAGAAAGGGCCAATTTGAGAAAAAGTGAGACAGATCGATATTGCTCTCTAAAGCAACATGGTTCCAGAGATTGCAGGACAGAAAATTCAAATATAACTTAGGCAAGATGAAAATCTATTCTCCTAACAAGTACAAGCAAGTGGGTGATGCCATTGTTGTAAGAGTTTGTGATGCTGCAAATAAATATTCATAGTCATGTGGCCAACACAATTTTTAAGTGAATGAAATGTGACATAGCAAAAGGGAGAAATGAGAGAGTGAAAGATGAGACAAATGCCCCTACTTCAGCCTGGCAGCAGCATACAAAGCAAAAATGCTTCAAAGCCACATAATCCCAGCACCTATGATGGAAAGTATGTGATTATTATTATTATTATTATTAGTATTGTTATTTTTATATAGAACCTTTAAAACCTGTTTATAAAGTGCTTTACAGAAGACATACAGTACTGTGCAAAGGTGTTAGGCAGTTGTGAAAAATTTTGTATATTGAGGATGTTTTCAAAAATAATACCATAAATTAGGGCTGTCACAACTACAAAATTTGGCTGATGATTGTCAAAAAATAAATAAAATAAATAATAATAATAATTGTGATTATGCCGAATAATTATCTGTTTTAGGGCTTACACGATTATGATGATTAATTGTTTGTTTTAGGGGTTTTAAAAGTAACTGTCATATGTCTTAAGGTGTATGTGTGCTTCATACACCTTAAGTAATTTATTCATATTTAATTGGGAATCATATAATAAAATAGGGGTATATAATTTCCTTTAGGCCTATAAAAACTTGATTGAATGACATAAAAATTTATTTCTGATAGAACTACTCTTATGGACACATAAGCTGTGTTCTCCAACAAAAGCTGTGTGTGTTAAAATGCTTTCTCTTAACAACTTTTAATCCCTTAAACGGCTGCACTCACATTTGCATGATGCTTCAGAACGCCGCTTTCTGCAAAACCCCCAGAATAAGCAGTTTCTTAATTGCATGTAAACATGGTCAAAGTCTTGACAGAATGAAGGATATATATATATATATATATATATATATATATGGAATAAAAAATATAGATGCCTCAGTGAAGTGGAATTATGTCCACAGAGGAAACTTACAAGGAACTATGCTTTTAACCACAGGTGGAGAGCTGTAGTTCCAAACACACAACTTTGCGATGCTGTTTGCAAATGTTTGTCAGAACTACAGTTTCGGGAAACACCAAATCATTGAAATGTTGGTAACGATGGAACTTACAACCATAGTTGGCTAACGATGCTTTAGGGAAACGCACCTCTGAACAGCTATTATATTAAATATAATTACATTATTTTATAGTACACTATATTATATTATAGAATGAAATAGTAAAATGTATTTCTCCTAAATTCTTTACATTCACATGTTATTTTAAGGCTCTCTAATTAAACCCATAAGTCCTTATTTCTCATGAAGGAAGACATTTGATATTCTGTTTCTTCATTCTATCATCTCCATGGGAATAGAGTAAGCGAGTGTCTCCTGCTCTGTGTCCCTGTGTGTCATTAATACAATGTGTATGAACCCCAATGACCAACGACGTATGACATTACACGAACGTTAAATGAAAGTGAAACCGGAGCACTTTGCGTTCACTATCAAAATCCTAGTTTATATTTTCGCAGTAGTTTGGCACGTACCTCAACAGATGGCGCATGCATCAGAGCGCTTCAGAAGCACTTAATCTCTTCTGAGTGTGGTCCTCATTTGGACAGTAGAATGTGACTGGAATTTGAAGTGCACAATAATAGCGGTTATCTCAAATAGCTGCGATCAAACGAGTATTCAATAACCATGATAGGCCTACCAAGAATAATGTTTCTTTCTGAAATAACTTCATACAAAGTGCAGTAAACATAAAAAACAAAATCAATATTTGGTGTGACCACCCTATGCATTTAAAACAACACCAATTCTCCCAGGTACACTTGCACACAGTTTTTCAAGTTTGTTGGTAGACGGGTTGTTCCAAGAATCTTAGAGAACTTGCCACAGTTCTATGTATTTAGACTGTCTCAGTTGCTTCTGCCTCTTCATGTAATCCCAGACTGACTCAGTGATGTTGAGATCCACGCTCTGTGGGGGCCAAACCATCTTTTGCAGGACTCCTTGTTCTACTTCTATTCTATTCTATTTGCAAAAGAAATGTTTGGAAATCTAAAATTTATATTTACTATTGACACGCTAAAGCAGTTTTTGTGAAACATCTAATGTGCCTAAGACTTTTGCACAGTACTGTATACTATATGTACTGTACATAAACATTCACATAAATACATATGGAAGGAAATAATAATAAGGAAATAAAATCAAGTGACTGAGTATAAAAATAAAGGAATAAATAAATAAAAATACATTAAAATGCTAATTAAGAGACATGATGTAAATTGCTTTAGGAAAAGCTCTAGTAAAAATCAGATACTTATTTATTTATTTATTTTAAATAAACTCGTAGGTTGTGTAAAATGGATTTCCACAGCTTGGGACCATAGTGACTTAAGGCCTAAAGTGTATATTTAGTAATCATATTGCAAATACATGTTTCATGAGAAACATTTCAGTCAAGTGTTTCAAAACTTTTGAACGGTAGTGTATATTCCATTGAAAATAACAGGTCATTTGATTTCAAGATCCACTTATTCATTTTTAAATGCCGAATATACACTACCGGTCAAAAGTTTTGAAACACTTGACTGATCTTAAAGAGCACCTATTATGGTTTTTAAACGTGCCTAATTTTGTTTTAAAGGTCTCATGGTCAGATGTCCCAGTCTGTTGTGACTGGTCTACCGCTTAGTGTAGTGTTTGAGGGTGGGTCAAAGCTGTTCGCGAGCAGCCAATGAAAACCAGAGGCAGGTTTTTTGTTACCAAATTACGTAGGTTAGTACAGGAAGTAAGTCTGGAATTACTAACAACTCATTGGAGTGGTGGTGGTGTAGTGGACTAAAGCACTGAACTGGTAAGTGGAAGGTTGTTGGTTCAATCCCCACAGCCACCACCATTGTGTCCTTGAGCAAGGCACTTAACTCCAGGTTGTTCCAGGGGGAATGTCCCTGTAATCAGGGCACTGTAAGTCACTTTGGATAAAAGCATCAGCCAAATGCATAAATGTAAATGTTTCAGGTGTTCAGAATTGGTTCTTTCTTTTGGCAGTCAATAACTCCATTTGTCATGCACTTTGATTTTTGAAACTTTGCAGACTTTTTTACATTCACAAACAGCTATATAACACACTACATGAAAGGTAATATTTGAAAAAACATAATAGGTGCTCTAAAAAACTTCTGATCTGAAGGCTTATGCTTAAATGTTTGAAATTTGTTTTGTAGACAAAAATATAGTTGTGCCACCATATTAATTTATTTCATTATGAAACTAAAATTGAATACAAATAATTAAAAAAAAGATTTTGAAATTGATGACTTGGACCAAATAATAAAGAAAAACAGCCAATAAGTGCCCAATATAGATGGGAACTCCTTCAATACTGTTTAAAAAGCATCCCAGGGTGATACCTCAAGAAGTAAGTTGAGAAAATGACAAGAGTACATGTCAGCAAAATCTAGGCAAAGGGTGACTACTTTGAAGATGCTAAAATATAACACAGTTTTGATTTATTTTGGATTTTGTTTAGTCACAACATAATTCCCATAGTTCCATTTATGTTATTCCATAGTTTTGATGATGTTACTATTATTCTAAATGTAAAAAAACAAAAAAAAACAAACAAAAATAAAACAAAAAAATTTATATTAAAGAATGAGTAAGTGTTTCAAAACTTTTGACCGGTAGTGTGTGTGTGTCTGTATATATATATATATATATATATATATATATATATATATATATATATATATATATATAACAAAAAAAACATCAGCTCTAGGTACAATAATCATGTAAGAGGTGATCTTTAAAGGGATAGTTCACCCAAAAATGTTGATCCAAACTTTTATGACTTTCTTTCTTGAGTGGAACACTAAAGGAGATGCAAGGCAGAATGTTAGCCATAGTAACCATTCACTTCATTTAATCTTTTTGTCATACAGTGAAAGTGAATGGTGACTGAGACTAAACATTCTGCCAACCATACATTGGAACAACATGAGGGTGAGCAAATTAAAACATTTTTGGGTGAAATATCACTTAAAAAAACAGTGCATAATTACAATGAGATAAATAATAAACACTCAGATAAGTTGATGAGGGAGAGATTAGAACTAGTTCAGGCATGTGAGGGGTTGAGTGGTATTGTAATGCCAGCATGGTGATCTGCAGTGCTTGAGACTCGGAGTAAAAGGGCTCAGCCACACAAGAGCATGCGTGAGCGGCAGAGCTGGCAACGGGCCCGCCGCTAAATTGCGTGTGCCGGATGGGCCGCAGCAGAAGGCACAATTACACCAAATCCCCTCTTAATTAGCGGTTCTCTGAGCATGCTAACTCACCATGCTGGAGCAGGAGGTATGGCATGCTTGGAAAGGCAACCATACTACAAGGCAAGAGAGTGGTGTTAGGGTCACATGACAGGGTCATTCTTTGGCCAAAAGCTCCAATAAATGTAGGCTACAGTCAGTATCAGAGCTATTTTGAGCTGAGCTAGTATCCCATTCCTCCTTTTAAATTCTATTGGCACTCTAGAACAGACAATCACTGGAATGGAGCCTCAATAGATCCCCTTAAAGCTAGGGAGTGTTATTAAGTTTTCCTTGTTGGCGGCTGCAGGGCGATGTAAAGTGGCACCTTGGCCTGGTGAGTAATGATGTGTGCCAGGGCTCAGGCAGGAGGGATGACAGCATGAGAGGCCTCGTTGGCAGCCACTGGTGCAGCCATAGGCCCATTCATCATTTCCTTAAACCAATCCACCAATGCCGCACGGCCATTCCTCATTAATTATGCTAATCATCATAGCATTACGTTTGCCATGACAAGAGGCTCAGCAGGCATTGAAGCTTAGATGTGTCATTCAGGGATGAGAATATGTGCATAAGGTTAGACAGCTACAGTTTGGCCTAACAAACAGTGTGGGTACGACACTGAGCTCTAATTGATGAAATTGTACAGCGTATCATGGTTAGGAAGTAATAGGCTGATTCAGTTTAGATGTCTATCTTACACTGCTTACACATCTAGAGGAACTACAGTATAAAATGAAAGTTGAACAGGAATTCTGACACGTTTCACTTATCTTAAAGGGAAAGGTCATTCAAAAATGACAATTATGTCATCATTTAATCATGTTGTTCCCTGTATGACTTTCTTTCTTCCATGGAACACAAAATGCAGAATGTTAAGGACTGAGAATGTCATGGAGATGCAGTGAAAGTGAATGGTGACTGAGGCTGACGGTCCCTAATATACAGTCTAACATATTGTGTCATACGGGTCTGGACCAACACAATGGTGATTAAATGATGACAGAATTGTCCCTTTAAGATTTAACAATATTTAATACAGGGCTTATATACATGTCCCGCACCTCCCAAAAAGTGGGTCTTTCAATTGTTGAACATTTAATTATTACATATGGCATTCCCCCAAACCTGAATATGTGGTTACATTCTTGATATAATGTATACTATGTATTAAATAATAATGGAAAATAAAAGTCTAAATACACAGACCCATGACAATGACATTGAAGAATAAAAGGATGGTCATTAAGGATGTCACAAAATATCGCTATATTGATTATTGATCGGCACGCTATTTTATCGATATATTTTTGAGGCATCGATACATTAAAATTAGCTGACATTTAAATTAGAAGCCTAATTTGTGTGCTTTCCGATCACTCAGTTGGCCTTTTGTTTAACAGTCTGGCGTAATAGCACTGGGAGACCACAAGGGGTTGATATAACATTTACTGAAGCAGGTCGCAAGGCACAGGTGTCGCAAGGCACAGGTATCACCGGTATTTTGGAGCTCCTTGGGTATCACAACACAGAGAACAAGCTGATGTGGCGCAGCAGATGACAGTCCAAAGTTACAAAGGTTTTTGTGCTTCTTCAAGAATTAACAAAGTGACAATGACGAGTTTATAGGTTAGTGTATGAAACTGGTGTAACTGCGCAAACTGAACGATTAGAAATGTTAACATTTATTATGCAATTTCTCTGTATGTAGTCTTGAATAGGTCTTTCATTCAAGCTGTCAAACCACAAAAAGACATATTTGTAACTGAAAATAGTTCATGGAAAACTATGCAGTTGTGCTCCGTGGCACTGCAGAATTTTGACGCTGAGTGTTGCCGGTGTCTGTGCGTACCTTCACAGAGAATAATTGTTTCTAATTTTTAGAACACGCCATGCCGTCCGCCAGATGTATCTGGTGTGTGACCCACTTTAATTCTGCTGCTCACGCTTTACCAAAGTTGTGTTTTGAAATATGTTAGAAAAGACAAAGAATCTTGTGCAATGAGCAGCCCTATTCATTGCTGAAAAAATCCCTATATACAATATATCGATAATCATTTGGAAAATCTTGCAATTATCGATGAGTGAAAAAGCATCGATCCAAAGCCTAATGGTCATGAATTATGACAATACCTGCTACATAATGTTGACTATAAAAACAATTTATTTTGAGAGCATGGGTCTAGGACTTTGGCCATTGTTTAAGAAAATAAAGTATTTATACAGCTGTACAACAGTCTTATATTATACTTTGAAACAAAGCAGGCAGCCTTTGGGCGGCCCACTTACCCCTTATCAGAAATTGCTCCATTCCCCGGAATCTCATTGTGAGTTAAATCGCACTATGTATTAGGGGCTCGTTAATAACCAACTTAACCCACTTAGTCCACAGACCCATTAAAAGATCTTTAAGAGCATATTTGATCATAAATCTCCTTAACCTATATTTAATGGTTGGATTTCGAGGGAAATATTTTTATCAAGTTCTAATTAGATGTGTGATAACAAAGACTGCTGAACATGAGGGCAATGGGAAGGCTAGACAGGCCCATCTATTGAGGGCGGCCATTTTTGATAGGCCGGAGAATAATGAGGGAACAGATCTTATTCTGGGCTGGTAGATGGACGGCTGAAGAATGATACCCCAGACTGTGATTAGGCCCACAGGCACATGGCTCTCATTAGTCTTAGGATTGATTCAAATCTCCAAGAAACTTATGGAGCACATTTATATTCGTAGCATGAGTAGAAACAAAGGAAACAGCCAAATTATTATTTTATTTTTATTTTGTTTCCATAGGTAATGGCAAAAAAGACTGGGCTTGCATACATATTTTATGTTATCTCTGCTGATAAACATCCCTTACGAGTATGGTCACAGGACTGTAGATGAATAAACACTCTGCCTAAGACAACAGAATGCTCTAGTAATGACAAAAGACATCCTTGTAGTAAGATTCTGGGTAAAGATATACAAGGTAATGTGCGTAATTTTTTATTTATTTTTTTCTCTTTAAATACTTCCCATCTTAATATCAAGAGACAGCTACAAGTAAGCCATTTGTACATTGATTTACTTGAAAACTATAAACAGAGACCCCGTTTCCACCAGGTATTACGATGCGTCTCGTGATCCGATCACATGTGGTCAGGTGAGACCTTGGTCACTTAAATGCATCTCCTGTGACCACTTGTGTTCGGATTTGGAGTGGAGGTACTGTTTCATGATGACATACATCAATCACTACATCAGTGTGTTACTGCATGATAAATAAAGCGCAACTAAGTCAGAAAAGACAAAGAAAGCACAAAAAAAAACGGTGCGCTGTTTTTCCAAGATGAACTTGAAATGTTATCTAAGCACAAATGCAACATGTCAAGCAGAATTATCCATTATTTTAGTTGATTACTTGTATTAAAGGAGCTTCAGGTGTTCGTGCTTGTCATCTATGTTGATATGAGACAGACTAAAGAAGGTCCATGAAGCTCTCGTGATTGTGTATGTATCTGCTTTTTAAATTTTTCAGATCGGATGGTTATTTCCTTTTAAAGTCGCTTGAAACCGGCAAAGTTTAAACTCTTGTTATAGCAGAGCAGTTGATTGACAGGTAAGGGGTGGCACTTCACTACTGCCGGGATGCATACAGGACAGATTAGCTATTACACCTCAAATGCGATGTGGACACATGCATTTTTGACCACATTAGTATGTGGTTTCTGTGATCCAATCACAAAATGTTTTAGACCCCATTTAGACCTATATTTAGGCCTGACCACATGTGATTGGATCACCCGAAACGCTTCTTAATACCAGGTGGAAACGGGGTCAGTGTGGCTCTGTGGCACTATAAAAACACTGCTCTGTTTGTTTGAGCATCCCGACAAGCCTGACACAGTAACATTATCTCAACCAATAGCATGAGTCTGGAGCGGGTCTATCTGTTTGATCTAATTGGATTATATTTAGCAATCATAATACAAGGTATGTAGGGCACCATTAAGGAATTTTAAATGAATAAGAGTATCTAGCAAATCAAATTACCTGTCCTACTGAATGGGAGAGGTCAAGAAACATCATCTAGGTAAAATAATCTGTAATAATCATATAAGAGATGCTGTTTCTAAATATATTTTGTCATATGAGGTGACTTATCTGTTTGTCCAACCAATGGAAGACAAACTGAAAATCCTGTTTGAAAATGGTAATTTTGGTTCCACTAGTGGTGCTGAAATAACACTTAATCTTTAAACCAGATTCATTCAGAGGCAAAAGTTTGGATCCAACATTAGAGATGGGTTTAGTGATATTTGCTATCTCAGACATGCACGCAAGCCAAGCAGGTTGTAAACCCCCTCTGCATGCTCTCCAGGCTCCCTCTATGTAGGCCTTGGGAATAAATCATTAATGGTTTTTTTGGAAAAGAAGCTGTATGCAGTCTTTCATGCCCTGTCACCAACACGAAGTCCTTGGCTCCCTTTCAAAACGGTTTTATTGCCCTGAAATTGCATGGCTTAAATCGTGTACCCATCGAAAGTAAAACACAGCTGTAAATCTGTTCTATGTCTATTCCTCCGCCTAGCCCCCCACCACCACCCATCAAATATCCATACACAATTCATTTAGGGCAATTTAGCTGATGCTAAACAGAATCAAGGTGAACTTTCATGGGCCCTCGGCTACGAGAGGAGAGGAGGACTAGAAAAATGGTGGCCTAGCTTTGTGGGGTTTTAATCAACTAGCTGTTCAAGGCTAGCCATCCAGCCATGGAGCAGTCACACTTAGCAGATGAGTTTTTGTGTCGCTAGCCTGAGCGTGCATTCTCTAATCCTTCAGCCTAAAGTGTTTTGGTATTGTAAAATATGGCCACACGGGTGAAGAGAGCTGCTGGGCTACACAAGATTAGAGTCACGATTAAAAGCCTATGGGATTCTCCTCGACTGCCAAGCGCTATCTGTGGAGCGCTAGTCACGGAGCATTCTGCACCCAGAGATAAGATGGAACTTTTGTTTGAAACCTGATGAGAGGCTTCTAATGAAAGTGCTAGCCAAAAAAATAATCTTTTTTTCTCAGTGTTAGTCAATCAAAAAACAGTGTGGTCGGGGATGGTAAAAAAAAGGGAGGGAAAAAGAGAAGTCATTTGGCATAATCAGTGAGCACCATCTGGAACAATTAACGAAATTCCACAGAACTCGGAGTATCAGTCATATTGGCTTATTAAAGATCCTGAATTAAAGGAGTAATAAATCCGTGGAAAAATGAAGCATACCCCAGCCTGTCATCACTATTTTAACTTCAAATACGCAAATTCGATAAGGCTGAAAAGAAGAGATTAATAAATGCAAATTAAGTCAAGCATTTTAAAAGCCCCCCAACAACTGTCTCCGATTTTTTTTTTCAGTCACTTATTACGAGCCTTTATGTTTTATTCATACACCAGCTCACCTGTCATTTCATAAGCTTTAATATTATGGGGGTATTATTACAGTGTGCAAAGCGGCGCTTTAATTGGAAAGCTCTGTTGCATTTTCCAATTATTTGGAGCAAATTAAAAGCAGATGCACATGGTTTAATAAGGGGACTAATATCAGTTCCGGAAATCAAAAATCATTGTCATTCTTGCTGTTATTTTGCAAACTAGAGGTACTGTAACTCTCTCTCTCTCTCTCTCTCTCTCTCTCTCTCTCTCTCTCTCTCTTTCTCTCTCAATCTCAGGATGAACCACCTCTTAATTGAACTTTTAATGGATTGAGGAATAACTGAGCGCCATATTAAGTTGGACCAAAGGCAATGTCAGCCTTTTTTTATTAATATGATAGATATGATAATGTATAAAGTTATTTAGGTATATTGAATATATGTGAATATGATATTATGAATATCTAACCTGTTCCTTATTGACACGGATGAAAATTAAAATGACAAGTGTCAAAAACCAAACTCCTAACCACATATAATACCTGCATAGATGTTTTATAAATACAAAGTTGCTCTCTTACAACATTTGAAGAATTATAGCTCATATTATGACCACATGTGAGATGCTTTTAGATTAAAAATTTTTGACAGGATATGTATGATTCCAAACATATTTCAGATTTTTATTTATTTATTTATTTTTTATTAGTGAATAAAATTAAAACTCCCAAAAAAGAATTCATTCAAATCCATCACCTCACAGATGTTGCAAATGGACTCTTTTTTTCACACCAATTCCTTCACTAATTAGGAAATATTTCCTGCAACTCATCATGCTAAATTAAATATAAATGACACCAAAAATCTGCTAAACTCCAAAGAAACAAAGTAGAGGGTTGAGCAGTCTAGAAAGAGTCATCTTGCGAAAATGAGCGAAGACTGTCAAGTGAATGAAGGTTGCCAAATCAATGTGAATTAGTTTTTAATACTCTAGTAATAAATGTCAAAGCACCTCAAATCCACACATAATGTGGCTGATGATGACAGATTCCCTGACATGTTGAGCCTCCCACACTGGGCTAGACTTTAATGTGCCGGGCCCTTTTTTTCTTGCATGTGTGTGTTTTTTTGGGAAGTGACGAAAGGTTTAATCAAGAAAGCAGGTAATTCATCAATCCTGAAGGAGCAAGAGCTCCAAGCCTGACAGAGCGCACATGGTTTTAGCCCAGCTCGAACCTGGCCAGCTGTCAACACACCCACATAGATATACCGTATGCACATATGGATGCACAACGAACCCCCTAACGATTAAGGCAAATCCAGCTGTCTGTTTGAAACCCCACACTTGGTCTTTAGGTCATAACTCAATTAATGGAGAACTTTAAACAAGATTATCTTGAGTCGGACAGCATAAAGCTCATAATTAAATTCCAAAAGTTATCATTTACCATAGTAATATATATTTATATATGTACATAAGATATTCTATATATTTCCAGAGCTTTGGCCAAGCTGTTAATAGACACGTTGAGCCTTGGTGCTCATGTGGAAGACACTGGTTTGATCCCGGCCTGCATCATGTCCAAATCCCTTCCCAAAAATATTCTGCTCCGTGACTACAAAAACTCATTTTATTAAATTAAACAGTACACCGAAAAACATTGGAGTGAGGTTTACTTAAAAAAAAAAAACAAGGAAACATTTTCGATGCAGAAATTGCTAGTTAATTTAACAGACCATATTCTCAAGTAAAGTCTACACACAATTCTTAGTGGCTTTAATTATAACTTCTCAAGGAGAGTTTACTGCAATACTCTGTTTCATGTCAATTTAATTCACTTTTTGTTTGTACATATTACATGAGCAATGCAGCACTGAATTAAACCATGCTTTTAAAAGTGTACTGGCATTTCAATGCTTTTATTTTTTGCGTACTTAATCATGTAACACATGATACACAGAAGCCTTTCACAGTGAAGCTTAACGCATGCTTTGTAGTCTATGAGACAACATCAACGTGGTTTAATGGTGATAGAAAAACAAGATCCAGAGTGGCGGTCGCAGACCTCAAAACCAGGTGCATAAAACATGATAACGGTAACAATCAACAGATTTTGGGGTGGGGTGGGGTGGTGGTGGGGGGTGTACATTTTAGTAGATAATGAACTTCAGACTTCACAAAACAAGAAGTTACCAAACGTAACAACAAAATCAACAATGGTGTAAATCAACTTGCAAACAGTGAAACTATGCAAGCTCATTAATTATTCAAGCCCATGTATGCTGGGAATACCAGTTTAAAAAGGTTAAGTAAAATGTACTTATTTTATTTACCTGTAAAATGTACTCAAATTAGCAAATAAATGTATTTTTTTCTCCTTTAGAATTCATACATGATGACGCATTGTAAAGATAACAAATAATTATAAATAATATTTACTAAGCTAGAGCATTAATTTGTACGGGTTTCAATTGAGTACAAATGTAAAATTTACACATTTAAACACAAAATAATTTAACAAACACAAAATATTTTTTTCAGAGTACTTGTATATATCTATATATATACAGTATATATAAATATAAACCTTATTAAAGCCAGGTAAAATTACTTTAGAAGCAAACTTGTGTGAGAATATAAGTCAAGTTTTTATATACAGTATCTTGATTAAAGTATTAAATTCATTTTTTCTTACCTCATTGTCATTGTTGTTGTTGTTTTCACGTTTTAAGCATAAACCTCACTAAGTTGTGTTAGACAATTTGCCAATAGGGTAAAAAGATAATTTAGATAATTTACTTGTTTTAATATATTTAAAAAGACAATACAGTAGTTTTTACAATAAAATGTTGTAAAAATGTAATTTTTTTTAGATGTAAAAGTATGATTTTCCTGTATAATTAATGGTAAAAATGTACATTATGTTTAACAAGAGAGTACATTTACTTTTTACATTAAATTATTGTTAAAATTACAGCAAAAACAATAATTGAGTGATTACTGCAAGTGGTAATATATGTGCAAGGTAGGGGTATGTACAGTTATTGAATTCTAAACTATCTACTATCTTGATCAATAAAAAGGTGGAACATAATAAAAATACATTACACTACACTACATGATACACACTGTATCTAGACCACATACTGCTCTGCCACCAATCTAACCTGCGAACATAGTTACTGACGGTTACATAGACATTGCTAAAGGAGGATCAATAGAACACACTACTTGTGGTGACAGAGTGATGATTGGTGGCAGAGCATGTGTCTGCCTGTCAGTCAAACAACATTACCATGGCAACAGAGAAGCAAGATGCCATCAGCCATCCGGCTAACAGAACCTTTCTTTTTGGCCTCATGTGAGGACAAGTCAATCTACTGTCACTTTAACCAAGTCAAAGGCAGGTAACAGAATTTAATGTGCCAGTCACTTATTTTAACCACTAAAACTTTGATATGATCAAGTGCACCTGCCTGTAATTACACAATTAATCAAAAAATCTTCCTATGACTGACTTATGTCTTGACAGCTCTGTTAAAACTAAATAACGAATGCATGAAAATATAAAAAAATGAACACTCAAGTTGAAGTATTAATTTACCATTTTTTCTAAGAGATATGGTTAATTCTCTCAGTACTTAAAATGTCAGTTAATGAACAAAGAGCATTAAAGATGTACACCAGTAAAGCTACACTTTTTTCCTCTAGATGCCACAGATAAGCTCATCTTCACCACATGGTGTCTCTCTCCAGCCAGAAAAAAAAAAACAAAAAAAAAAAACACAATCGTGCTTCTATGCTACTAGTTACATTCTGGATCTGAAAGATGGGTGGAGGTGGCCACTGGGATTTCATGAAGCACATATAGGGGAGACCAGGGCCAGTTGTCACAAGGGCTGTATCTGGGTAACTATAAGGGTTTTGAAACACCCTATTAAATTATAATAAATCTGTGAACTCCATCCCCCAAACTAAGACTCAAGTAACATCATATTTTTGTAAAAGCTCTTGGGTAAACAAGTGAACACAATAAAACTGTACTAGTATACATTCAGGCAAAGGCCAACAATTTAATAAAGGTAGATTTTGTCAGAAAGATTTAACTATTTAGTCAGGACAAGGACAATTTGTATAAATGTCAGGTCGGGGAAAGTTGTCACATTTTGGGGTGGCTATTTGACATGCATTTGATTTATTCATTACAATATTTATTGGCCAAAACAATGGTTTGATATTTGTGTACATTGCTTTTGCTCTTTGATGAACTGTTTTGTGTTTAATGATTGTGTACATTTTGCTGAAAAGCCTATGATAGGCTGATTAATGTTAAGTTCCACTGTGATCTTATCCCATATAGTGTGGCAACATGCCCCGATATTGGGTCAACGTGTGTTTAACTATTTAACTTTTTTTAAATTTTTTCTGGGCAATAATAATGGAAATATTCTTTAAAGTATGACTTTAAAGTATGCCCCTATACAGAAAATGACAAAAACAAATCTACCCTGAGAAATATTAACTGGAGTAAATAGTAACGACTAGCCCTGGTCTCCCCATTTTTGTACATTAAAATGTGTGTGGATAAAAAAAAAAGGAAAAAGTTGTGTGGATAAAACTGCTAGGTGTATCATCATGTATATTATTAAATATACTGTATGTAGATATAAAGACATAAAATACATGCAATGAGCAATCAAAGACAGCTAGTAAATGTTCTCTAGTGACTTCTTCTCTAGTCACTCTTTCAAATGATCATGTCTTTTTTATTTATTTTTTAATTTTTATTTTTAGTGCATGTGACATACATCATGGATCATCATCAAAGAGTAATAAAATGAGATACTGTTTGTGTATTGTAGAGGGACTGACCTGATTTGGTGTACAGGTTATAGATTTGGTGTTCATAATCTGGCCGGACGAAGCTCTTTTTAGGACTGGAGGCCACAGAATCAGGGATTTGCCTAGGAAAGATAACAACAACTGACCTAATAGATCATAGATATAAGAATAAAAAAAAAGAAATGTTCAACTGAAAAATTATTTAATGATTTCTGGAATTTCAGTGTCTAATATTTCAGTGTACAACTGTATTATGTCAGTGTCAGAAACATTTATTTTTTATAAAGAGGCAATATGTGTCCTCTAAAATTTACTGTATTAAACAGTATAACACACAGCATGCAATCCATTAACAGCCAATAGTTTATTAGAATGAATTAACTGCAGTAGTTACTATGTTGTTTAAACTAATAACTACTTTAGTATATAATATTATGGAATATCATTATATATATATATATATATATATATATATATATATATATATATATATATATATATTATACAGTTAATTCTGGTCCTCAAATCTGATTGGACGAGAGACGTTCCATGAATACTGATGGTCTCACACCATCAGCACTCCGACGCTTCACTGTATCACTCCGCTTGTGTTCGTGCCATTCTAAACTAAAGTGTAAGAGCAGTAGTGCAGATACAGTATGTTCTCTCTTTACATTTATTTTTGTGACATTACAGATTTTAGCCAATAGGTGGCAGCAAAAGACAAGTTTTGTATGTGATATGAGCCAGTTCAGGTGGCGTGCAATGAGTCAGCGTCAGTCAGTGTTTTCATTTATCAGCACTACATGATCGCTCGGATTACTACTACACTACTAAAGCTAGGAAATAAATTTAAACAGCTTTAAACTAACAAATTCATCAGTAAGGCTCATTACAGCTGAGAGGCACAACAGACTGATTAATTACACAAATGCAAGATACTTACCTCTTACCGGAGTTTCCACATTGGAGAGGACATACTGTTAAAAATGGCAGAGGAGATTGCGGTTTCCATAGTGAATGACTCTTGCACACCGGCTACTACAAAATAGGGAGGAATACCCCTGCGCGGATGGCTATTTCTCCACAGAGAAATTAGGATGCATTTGATCAAAATGACATTATCTTCAGAAAGCTGACTAACACACTACAGCATCTCAGCTTGGGAGTGGCATAGAGACAGGTGATCGCACATGCTCCATCTCTCTCTCTCTCTCTCTCTCTCTCTCTCACACACACACACATCCATCCTTGTTTCTCCAATAACTGGTTAGAAACAGCCCAAGCCATGATACTAGTTCTAAAGTGACATTTTTGAGAGGCTTGGACACATCATTTGGTTTGAACCAGCAACGGCAGATCCTGATCCGTCATGTGAGAAAGTAGTTCCATGCACAAATGCGTTTTTTTATGTCCATACTCAGTTTTTCCTCATTTTTTAATTGTATTTACTTGTTCATTGAACTGTTGTATATAAGTAATATCACACTCAAAATCATGCGATATGCCCCTAAATCAGCACTGCTATGATTACCTAAGATTCACAGCAGTGCTGTTGTATGGCCATATCGCACTCTTGCTCATATGATATTGCTTAAACATAACATAACTAAAAAAAAAAAATAAAAAAAAAGGAATTCGTTTTTTGACCCCACATTTTGGTCACTGTGGCATTTCTGCTCCAAGCCCTTGTGGCTATCTATAATTTACAGATCAGCAAAATTGTGGTGTGGGTGTGATTAGCTCTTATTCTAGCAGTGTAAAAATCTCATAAATGCTATTAAATAAATATACTACAAGTCAATGAAGATATTGATTGTGGGTCTCAATCTTTAACCACTGTGAATCTCTGACTCCATCTGATCATTAACCTCCCATTGTCTCTCTCTCCCTGTCTGTGGCTCTTAGGTGCCTGTGAGTGGTTGTCATGGAATCTGTGGTAATAAGAAGGATTTCCTAACCCAGCATGGTACAAGAAACACATACACACACACACACACACACACACACACACACACACACACACACACACACAGTCCAGACAGCAGTCCAGAAAGAATCCCAAAGCTCACAGTCACACATACACACACTGTATCACCTCAAGTAGGGTGTCTGTGGCTAGGTTATTAGTGTCACACTGCATGGACAGCTAAACTGTTGGACTTACTTTCCCATTTCCTTGGTGCATCATACCAGATCCCTATTATACCATAGGAGTGTCAGAGTATCTAATAATTTAGCAAAAACAATGCAGAAAAAAATAATAGAATAAATGAATAGTTCACCCAAAAAAATAAAATTCTGTAATTATTTACATTATTTACCCTCCAAACGACAAATTATGAAAAATCTGCACACAGCTCTATTCCATACAATGACAGTTTATAGTGACCATGTGTCTTAAGCTCCAAAAAGGGGAAAAGAATAATTGGAATATGGCACACAAGCCATTTGGACTACTTCTATGGAGTTGTATTTTTTCTTAGCTTGACAGCCTGTGGTCTGGTCTCTAAGAAGTGTTTGAAAAGAGAAAAAATTCTTCCAAATTCTCCTTTTGTGTTTAGTTTACACATAAAATAAAACTTCCAATACATTTTGTTATACATCTGCATACACAAAAGAAGCCTCTGCTGATCACAAGTCAAACTGTTTTACCATATCAAAGTTTTGGGGAAGAGCTGAAACAGCATGCGCTGCAGTTCACGGACAGTTTGAACTTGCTCTCCTCATCAATCAGGCACTGGTGAATTACACTCTCTGACTCACTCACGGGAATCAATAAATCCACTACCGCACCACCCGAGTCTCTCTGCATCAGGAGCGCTGCATAATTTTGCTTTAGACATGCTTTGAAGACCAAATGAGCATCTCCAACAGGTTACAGAATGCATCAGATGCATTAAAGTCAAGCAGAGTCATGTTTGGAAAAAGATTAGGAGCAAAGTGACACCGCCAAGGGGAGTAAGATGTCATTTAGGCGGCGGGAGAATGCAACTTTGAGAGCAAGTTAGGAAGGTAAATATGGAAAAGCTTCTGAAATGCGATATCAATGCAAAGCAGGAGATGTTGAAAATAGAGGAGGGGAAGGTTTGAAATAAATGGATGAAATGGTTGAAGTGATTGGGCTGGGAAAATGTAAACCAGGTTACTTTGGTGTAGAAATTCGCTCAACAAAAACTGAATTTTCAAAATGTCATCTATTTTTTTTTTTTATTATTATTATTTTCTCTTTCATTTTATCATTCTAGCTGTCCACCAAAGAGATTTAGGCAAGGCAAGGCAAAGCAAGTTTGGGTTGAATACACACTGTATAAAATGGTAACCTGCAATTGTTAACTTAGGAAGTTATTTCTGACTGATATAACCCTAACAATTAATTTTGGTTCAGCCTAATGTTTTCAAGTTGATTCAGCAATGTAACGTAAACATTTTGACTTTACTTTAGATGTGACCACAAGAAACACATTTTTTAGATTAACATTTTTCAGTACAGGTAAAGTGGGACAACTGGTAAAGTGGAACACTTAAGCTTAAAGGAATGTTCCGGGTTCAATACAAGTTAAGCTCAAATGACAGCATTTGTGGCATAATGTTGATTACCACAAAAATGTGTTTTGACTTGTCCCTCCTTTTCTTTAAAAAAAGCAAAAATCTGGGTTTCAGTGAGGCACTATGGAAGTGAATGTGGCCAATTTTTGGAGGGTTTAAAAAGAAATATGAAGCTTATAATTTTATAAAAGCACTTAAATTAATTCTTCTGTTAAAACTTGTGTATTATTTGAGCTGTAGTTTAAACTGTCATTTTTACAGTCATTTTAGGGCTTTAGGGTTTGTTGACATTACATCATCATGGTAACAAAGTTATAAAATTGGCTATAACTTTACACAGATAAGATTAGTTAGTGATTTTATCACACTAAAATCATTTTACATGCCTTTATGTCTTGTGGCTATACTTTTGAAACAGTGAGTATTTTAATGTTAAAAAATTGGCCCTCATTCACATCCATTATAAGTGCCTCACTGGCCAAGATTTTTGCTTTTTTTTTCAAGAAAAGCAGGGACGGATTTTTGTGGTAATCAATATTATGCCACAAATGCTGTCGATTGAGCTTAACTTGTATTGAAACCAGAACATTCCTTTAACTATCCATCAATTTGTGTATTCTTCCATTACTAAAAATCAACATTAGGTTCATCATTAAAGGGATAGTTAACCCAAAAATGAAAATGCAGCCATTGTTTACTCACCCCTGTGTTGTTATAACACCATACGACTTTCCTTTTCTTAACACAAAGGGAGAAATTGTGAAAAAAATTGTTCTCAGTGATGTCATACAATGGCAGTTTATGGTGACCTCTTCACAGAGGTGGGGGACTCGAGTTACATGACTTGACTCGAGTCTGACTTGGGTCGCAAATTTAAGGACTTGTGACTTGCTTGACTAAATGAAGAAAATGACTTGACTTTGGCTTGAGAACCAGCGACTCGAGACTTGACTTGAACTGCATGACTGGACAATGACTTGAATGTTTTTTTATTATTATTATTTTCAATAACTTATTATAAACAGTAATGAAATGTGTTTAAAAAAATATTGGGACATCAGTTAATTCATATGCAAAATTGTAAGCAGGCCAGCACCACTGATCTGCATCTGCGCAGTTAACACTGCGCTCACAACGCGCCAAAATGACAGACGATTGTCGAGTTCCCAAAATAATATCCTCTGGATATAAAAATTTCGAATTGGACCGCGTGAATAAAAAAAGATTTGCCAGATGCACAATATGCAATGCAAAAATATCCGATACAACCACCACAACCTCGAATTTCATCAGACATTTCAAAAACCACAAGGAAAGGTAAGTAAATCATTTAATTATGCAGAAAGATTAATATGTAAAATTACTGTTCAAATGTTTGAGGGTTGTCAGTAAATTAAAATGATTCACGATTAATCTCATGTTTTGTAGCGCAACAAGTTTGAATCTAAATATGTGTGCATTTTCTAAACCTTCTCAACAGTCAACAATATACCATAACCATTTGTTGGCAGTATAAAAACATAACAGGCAGATTTGCAGTCACAACACTTTATTTAAAACATGATAAGTAGTATAAAATATACAGAATGTCTCGTGACAAAATCCAAGCGCTCTCATAGTGATTATGACTTCTGAGGACTTTAAATAAAGCCATTGAATGCAATACCTTTATGATTATTTTATATATATATGTATCTCTGAAGGGAACTGACTGTCTGGAAAAGTTTCGATGGAATTTTCTTTTCATCTTTCGTCCATATAATGCCTAATAAAGTACTGTTTATAAGCGCAGGGCTGCTTTGTGTACAGGCGTTACCAGGCTATATTTCTGCTGTTCCATAAGCGCCACCTACTGTCAGAGAGCGAATTTGCATTTTCATTCAGCACGTCGGCCGTTTTTGTTAGATCAGTGTGAAAATCTGACCGCATTTTTACACAGCATACACGCAGTGTTATACATTTTAACCGGTTAATTCAAAAAAATCTGAACAATTCGGATAATAAGGTATCCAGAAATATTCACAGTATTTAAGTGTCCACGATAAAAATACCGTGCATGTTCATTAATGCAATTTACTATATACAATTCAAATAAAAAAAATGAATGTAAAGATATGTATAAGTTCATCTTTTCAGAGCAAAAATAAATATTTATTTCAAAAATTAACCTCTATTTATTTTAGTACTGTGGCTTGACTCGACTTGACTTGAAACTCATCAGGACTCAACTTGACTTGCTTGAGGTGAGTCACTGACTTGACTTGGCTTGACTTGTCTGCACTGCACTTGAGACTTGATGGTTGAGACTTGAGACTTGCTTGTGACTTGAACATGTGTGACTTGCTCCCACCTCTGCCTCCTCAAGCTTCAAAAGGACACAAAAGTATCATTCAAATGTCTAATAAATCATTCCATAAGACTCATGATTGTTATGAAAGCATACGATAAGGTTTGGTGTGAAACAAACTAAAATCTAATGTATTATTTTATTAAAAATGTACACACCGTTATTCTCCAGTGCGCATTCATAAATCTGCACACAAGCTTTAGAGCTCTTTGAAGGAGAGCAACAGTAGTTACGCAGCACACACAAGATGGGGCGTTCAAGCGTAAACTCATTTTGTTTCGTTTCAACAGGACCACCAGCGATATTAACAACAGAAAACACAACGTAGCTGCACACAAACCAGAGAACAGAACTTACAAACATGTCTAAAGAGTTTGCAGTGGAAGAATAGATGCATTTCAATGACAAGCCTTGAACCGGTGTCCTCCATCAAACAGAGAGATGGGGCTGAAGGTAGCTACCAGTACCGATGCTCACTTTACACATATTAGTACAGTCTGCGTAGGGCAATCTATTTTTATATTTTTATAACTACAAACACTTCAGAAATGTTTGTAAGTTCTGTTCTCTGGTTTGTGTGCAGCTATGTTGTGTTTTCTGTCTTAATATCTCTGGTGGTCCAGTCATAACTACTGTTGCTCTCCTGCAAAGAGCTCTAAAGCTCACGTGCAGACTCATGAACGCACACTGGAGAATAACGGTCAGTGAACATTTTTACTAAATAATACATTTGATTTCGGTTTATTGCACACCAAACCTTATCGTATGCTTTCATAACAATCGTAAGTCTCATGGAATTATTTATTAGACTTCTGAATTATACTTTTGTGTCCTTTTGAAGAGGTGGTCATCATAAACTGCCATTGTATGACATCACTGAGAAGAAAGTTTTTCACAATATCTCCCTTCATGTTAAGAAAAAAGAAAGTTAAATGGGATTGTAGCAACACAGGGGTGAGTAAATAATGGCTGAATTTTCCTTTTTGGGTGAACTAATCCTTTAACTGATATGGGATGCCATTGATGTATCCAAGTGGATCATCCTTCATTTTAAAAACAACGGCAATAAAAAAACAATTTGAAAGTGTCTTTACCTATATTTAATCAATTCAGCACATTTCATATACTGTACACAATGGGAATTAAAAGTAACAAAGTATCAAAGTAAAAAAGCCACATAAAAGTAAAAAAAATAATAAAATAAAAAATACATGGAAAGTTTCATTTAAAATGTGTATTAAAATAAATGAACAGCAAAGAAAGAGAATACATAAAAAAGATTTCAATCAATAAATGCACAGGTAATCAGATGAGTTTCCAGTCTATATTTTTTCCAATGTGTCTTCTGTATGGGCACATCTGACATCTCCTCAAAGCTGGTTACTCTACACATTCACCCAAATTAATTATTGGGAATTCTGGGTCAGCTGTAGAACTCTGAACATTAGCTAACAGATGACAGGGTTGCTGTGAGTGGCTACTCTGCATTTCTATCAGGTGTGATGAGATAAATAAATGCAGTAATTTCTATCAGGGGCAATAAAACATGCTCCCTGACATCCTGTGGTATTTATGAACTGAAGCCTGCAACTCAGATTTATTTCTCTCGATGGGGCCGACTTCTCCCTGTTCATCTGCATCAGCATTTGCCTGTGTTCAATTCGGACCAATGGTGAATTTTTAAAAGGTTGGCATCAATCTTGTGGAACCGATTGCCACATACAATGAAGACTTCTCTTCTTTGGAAAGGTTGACTCTAACGCGCGAGGGGGGGGGAGAAAGCCGGGGACATGGCTCTGCGCACATCCAGACATTTCACAAACAGCCATAAACTGAAAGGAGATGGTTTTGATGCACTTTTGTCAAAACTGGCCTCAACTACCCCAGTCATTGGAGCAGGCGAAAACAATAGAGAATGATACTGAGCGATACAGAAAATGGAAATGAGATATATTCAGTGAAAAGCCTGTTTACGACATGAATCTGTTTGGACATAAACTCTTATCACAATAGAGATAAGAGTTGGTCTTTAGAGAATTTAGCATCTGAAGATTATCTACTGTCTTGTATATGTTTAAAATACAGTCATTTTTGAGTATCTCATTGTGCCAGTGTCAAGTACCAAAAAATCCCTCCAAAGCTTTTTTGTTTCTGAGCCATCTCAAAAGTAATAGGAAACTGGAATAAAGGTATGGTTGAATCAATTTAAGTTTCAGGAGCAAGCATATTTCCTATCTTCAGAGCTGTCAAACAGTGTATATTCAATTGCGATCCACATTTTCTGGATACACTGGGTTTGGGTAGCATATAGCATTTCAATTACATATCTAATTCTTAAAATAAAAACATGGCAAGTATACCGCAACATAATCAACAGCAGTGCAAGCCTTAGATTGTGTTGGCCACTGGAGTTTTGAGTACAATTAATCATCAATCAAACCCATCAGAGCCACACTGACACATATCACTATTTTGAAAATCTAATTACAACACAGTACCTCCCAGAATTCTAATATAACTGAGATTATTACCAGACAATGTTGGGGATTAATTTAATAGAAGTAGCAAAACTACTAATTTAACTAATTTTTTTAGTAGTGTGACAGCAGCTGTTTTCAAAACATTGTACATTTTCAGTAATTAGCTACTTTTTTTCAAAGAGTAGCGATGTAGATTGAAAACCCACAATCTCTGTTTTCTGTAATACACGTCTTTACCCTCAAACACATACCTTGGGTCTTTAGTGACCTGGGACCTCATTCAACCCCCTGTATCTCATCCATTTTGGCCATCAACAAGATTGCACCTGTGTTTGTGGCTTGCTGTCTGCTGCCCTCTCTGTCTCTGCCTCTGACATTTGCTATCTTTTTGTTTATTTCTTTTTTAATCACAAATTGTAACTCTACCTTGTTTTATGACCGCCTAACATTGCTTTACATCCGCAGTGTGGTTGCTGATTTTACTAAGGGTGATGTTAGTAGACCTCGTCTCTCCCCCCACCATTTTCAATTCACCACCCTGCGCACCTGTGTTGGCTTCCTGTGGATCTCCCTAGAAGGAAGTGCCGGAGGAAGCATGGTCAGCAGGGAGGGATTGCCGTGCTACTGAAAACTGGATCGGCATGGAAGAACATTGCACATCTTTCATCGCTCTTGTGGGGAAATGAGTCGGCTCATGGACGCGGTGCAGGTTGGTGTTTTCCTGAGGTTCAATTCCAGTGGCTACGCACGTTTACCCCCACTTCCCTCTCCATGCATCATCGTTGGATTCCTCCTTGTATCCGCCGCGGCGGAGCAAATCTCAATAATCTCCGACCACTGTGTTGAGCAATGCAGCCAGAGAGTGTTTCATCATTGCTGAAGATGGCTCTCATTAACGCACGATCCCTGGTAATTAAAACCTCTATTTTAAATGACTTTTTTTACTTTGCAAGCACTGGATTTTCTATGTATTACAGAGACTTGGATTAAGCCTTGCGAGTCATGCTCGCTTACTGAACTGGTGCCACAGGACTGTAATATTTTTTAACTCCCCGCATTTGTCTGGTCGCGGCGGGGGCCTAGGCCTTTTCATTGTCGATCTCTTCTGACTGGTTCATATCACAGTTTTGAGGTGCAAGTATTTCAAATTGTGCTAGCAAACCCTGTTATTATTGCTCTGGTGTATTGTCCTCCCCAGCAAAACAAGGACTTTCTTAACGAATTTGCTGCTTTTGTCGGGGATCTTGTCACTGCTCATGATAAAATATTGCTGCTGGGGGATTTTAACATTCATGTCTGTTGTGCTCCAAAACCATTTTCCATGGAGTTTTTTAAATCTTGTTGAGTCATTTGACTTTGTTCAGTGGGTATCTGGCCCAACGCATTTACAGGGCCATACTCTAGATTTTAACTCATGGACTATCTATTTCGGACATTAATATCAGTAACGCAACCTGCCTATTTTATTTTCTGTGACATGCACTGGTCAAATCCTCAGAAATCAATCCATAGTTCGCTTGTCTTTACTTCATGCTCCAGTGAAGAGTTCTCTGCAGCATACTATGGAGTATGGGATTCTTCAGTAATGGAATCTACTCTACACAACTTGGATGCTGACAAACATCTCTGTTACTTCAACTCTACATGTGCCTCTATTCTGGACACCATTGCTCCATTGAAGCTTAAAAATCATAAACTGGGGCCTGTTCCCTAGCATAATGACATGACACGTTCTCTCAGACAGGTTTGCAGACAAGCTGAGTGCAAATGGAAAAAGGATAAACTTCAGGTTTCATATGAAATCATGAGAAATTCTCTCACTATGTTCCAGAGGGCAGCTAAGGCTGCGAAGTGTAAATACCTCTCTGATCTGATGACAAAAAACTGTCATGAACCCCAAGTTCTTTTCTCCACCATTGACTCTGTGTTAAATCCCCCTGTAAAACTCTTTCCTGAACCTTCTACATCTCTTTGTGAAAGTTTTGGGAAGTTTTTCACAAATAAGATCATGGCTATAAGATCTCAGTTGTCTCATACTGGGAATACTTTGCTTGACGTTCCTTTATACTCTTCTACATGGTCTGTGTTTGAGCCTGTTAATTTGTGCTCCTGTAAGGGAATTGCTGATTAGCTTAAGCCTACTCTATGTTCCCAGGATATCATTCCACCATGTTTCCTCAAAAAAATTATGGATGCGGTTGGCCTGGGTCTGTTATCAGTAATCAATAAGAGTTTATATACCATTCCTGCTTGAATTAAACATGCTGTGGTGTCACCGTATCTTAAAAAAACAAATCTTGATCCTACATCCCTTTCTAATTTTCGGCCTATCTCAAACCTACCTTTTATTTAAAAAATCATGGAGAAAGTTGTACTGTTTCAATTACAATCTTTGAAGTTTTCCAATCAGATTTTAAAACGTTACATAGCACTGAATCTGCTCTTTTAAGAGTCTCAAATGACATCCTTCTCACGACTGATACAGGGAAATCTATGGCTCTAGTCCTATTAGATCTAAGCGCTGCATTTGAGGTGGTTGACCATGACATACTCCTGTCTCACCTGGAGACATGTGTGGGTCTTTGTGGTACTGTATTAAAATGGTTTCACTCTTATTTGTCAAATAGGTGGTTTACTGTCCGTTTGGTGCATCATACTTCCAACATACCTCTTGGTTGTGGTGTTCCGCAGGGATCAATTCTTGGTCCGGTGTTGTTTTCCCTGTATTTGCTCCCTCTGGCCTCTTTTTTTTTTTTTTTTAAATGTGGAGTGTCTTTACATTTATATGCCGACGACACCCAAATCTATCTTCCCTTACACCGTAACAATAAAAACTCACTTCAGCCGCTGTTAGATTGCCTAATCGAACTTAAACTATGGCTTTCAAGTAATTTTTAAACCTTAACGAAAAGAAGTCTGATATCATTTTGTTTGGCCCTAAGGAAAACAGTGTTTTTGATTATGATCTCGGCTCTCTTGCCTCATATAATACACAGTGTGCCAGAAACCTGGGCATCCTATTTGACAGTAGCCTAAAGTTTGACAAACAGATCACTGCTGTTGTCAAGTCTTGTTTTTTCATCTTTGCCTTCTTTCTAAAGTTAAGCCCTTTTTATCCATGAGTAATTATGAAACCGTAATCCATGCCTTTGTAACATCTCAGCTAGACTACTATAACTCGCTGTATTACATATTACCATATTACGCCTATTGTAATTTCTTTGCACTGGCTCCCTGTCAAGTATAGGATTGATTTTAAAATCTTATTATTTGTCTACAAAGCCCTCAATAATCTGGCTCCTCTATACTTAATTGATTTATTGCTCCCATACACTCCTTCTCGAACCCTAAGATCGTGTGACCATGGCCTACTCACTGCCCCTAGAGCCAAACTTAAAATTCGGGTGATCGTGTCTTAGCTACCGCTGGTCCGAAACTTTGGAATAGCCTTCCTCTTTATACAAGACATGCTCCATCCATCTCTGCATTTAAATCTTCTCTTATGACTTATTTATTTTCCCTGGCTTTTAACATTCCTTAACTGTTATTTTGGGGTCTTTTATATTCATGATTGTTTATTGTGTTTATTTTGTTTTTGTTTTTCTTTTTTGTCTTTGTCTTAATTTATTCCTTTTATTCAATGTACAGCACTTTGGTCAACCTTGGTTGTTTTTAAATGTGCTTTATAAATAAAAATTGATAGATTGATTGATTACCCTCAAATGCATATCGGGTCTTGGGTCTTTAGTGACCTGGGACCTCATTCAAATCCCTGTACCTCATCCACTTTCTGGAGTTGTTACCACACTGCTTTAGTATTTCTCAATCTTTCTCTTATATATAGTGAAACACACACACACACACACACATTGGTGTGCTATCCTTATGAGGACTCTCCATAAACATAATGATTTTTATACTGTACAAACTATAGATTCTATCCCCTAACCCTAACCCTACCCCTAAACCTCACAAAAAACTTTCTGCATTCTTACATTTTCAAAAAAACATTGTTTAGTAAGCTTTTTAAGTGATTTAAATTACGGGGACATTAGAAATGTCCTCATAAACCACATTTATATCATAATACCCTTGTAATTACCAAAACATTTCCTCGTAAACACACACAAAAACAAAATGGCCATTTATTTGTATTTATTTTATAATGGCTTACGTACCCAAAGTGTATAGGGTCATTAGAGACCCTAGGTATATAATGGTGTTGTGTTGTTTTTTGCTCTTCCATAAATTATATTTTTATGATTATTTCATATCTATATAAGTTTACTAACACAGGATATATATCTTTGTTTATTACAAGAGAAATGAGTACTATATTCATACAAATAAATACGATATTAAGTTGATTTTCTATGTGACAATGGTGAATTATCAGTATCCCATATGCATGTACACATACATTTTATACTTGTTATTTCTTACTCAAAGTGGCACTGCTGTCAGTAATTGACTTGGTTTACATTTAGCATTGCTATTTGATGAAGAAACAACATGGAAGTAAACCACAGCAAGTACAACACAAGAACAATATGATATGGCTATTGTCATTTCGGTGTACTGATCCATTTGTGATAGATATACATGTCAGGCTAGGGTTAGAGTGTTTGATGAAATTCCCACACATTTTAATTTAAAGGAACCACTTAAAAGGATTCACAGATCCTGCACAGACACCTGCACTGCATTTTACACCGTTTTATAATACAATAATGATATTATGATGCTTTTGCAATAATATTACAAAATACAATGTCAAACAACACTTGCGCACGTTGAATATGCCGTTAAGAACACCGGTAAAGGTGTTAACATGCAACTCGAAATATTTAAGGTGTTTACATGACCTTTGATGTTGTAGGCATATTAAGCATAATCAGTGTAAAAATGTGCATGTAAACTAGCTCACTGTAGTCATCTAATTTTTCTTAGTAGCTTGTAGTGTAGCTAACTACTTTTTCAAAAGGGAGCTTGACTATAGTTGAACTACTCTACTGTAAATAATGAGTAGCTTTTAGCAGTTTAAAAGTAGCTTCCCCAACACTGTGACTAGATAATTTGGCTTGTACAGCACAAAACGTGAAAATGTCAAAAAAGTAATAAAAGGCAGTCTTGTTTACAAGGACAATAGTAGGTGTTCTGACTGTTTCTGTATCTTATGACATTTCACAACACACTCCACTTAGATCTAAGGAATGCTGAGATTTGTTGAATGAATGACGAAGAGGAGAGGCTAAGAACGAAGACTTGAGGCATAAACCTGGAGGACAGTTGATGGTTGATTCCTAATAAGGCCAAATGGAAGACAAGTGGAAACAAAAGAAGAGTGCTCAAGAATATCGCAATGCCAGGCTTGACTTGGGATGGAAGCACTGGACAAATTAGAGCAAAGTCTTCAAATGAAGAGACAGGCACATCGGAGCAGTGTAAGTAGACTACAAGACAGACTTGCGCTCAGACAAAGAGGAAATAAAGGGTCTTCAATCAGTGATGAAACAGAACAGAAAACAACTTCACGTACCCCAAAACTCATGTTGCATGAACCAAAAAGGATGCTAACCTTCTGTAAATACATTCAATAAAACTGTAATGTCTCAAATATGGAAATCCCCAAAATTTTATTCTGTTATAATTTACTCACCCATATGACTTATTTTCTTATGCAGAACACATAAGGAGATATTTTAATGAATATCACAGTCCTTCTTCTCAATACAATGGCAGTAGATTGCACCTCACTTCAAAGCTTAAATAAGGACTCATAAGTATCATGACGGTAGTCTATTTGGCCCGTGCGTCATATTCCAAATCTTCCAAAGGCATATGGTAGGTTTTGGTTAGAAACAAACCTGTAATTTATTAACATTTTTCAGCAAAAATCTTGACGTTCCTTGGGCGTTCATGAGCGCTATGAGAGGAGTTTGTTCACAGTGGCTCACATTTTCATACGAGAACTTCAGTTGTTTTTTAGTGCTAACGCGAGCCACTATGAAAAGACAGGCTGTGATATTCATTAAAACCTAATTTTTTGTGTACAGCATGTGAAAGAAAATCATACGGGTTTGGAACAATGAGGGGGAGTAAATTATGACAGAATTTTGGGTGAATTATTCTTTAACTTGTACAGTATTTACAGGCAATCCAAATGATAAAATATATCCACAATTACAGCCCAGGTAATTTTGAGCAGGCTTGTAAAATAGCCAATTAGTCAGGGTAATCTCAATATTAAAAGCCCAATCCCACATGCTGGCAACTCCATGGGAGGCTGATGAGAAACTCAAGAAGGCATTGGTGTAGAAGAGTCCTTCTTGGGGAGGAGACGTATAGAACATCTGTCATACTGTGGACAAATTCGCCAAAGCCTTCAGTGAGGGAAAGACTAGGATGAAAATTATATATAAAAATAATACAACATAAACTGAGAGGAATCTGGAAGCCGGTGTTTTGACAGTCATCCGAGATCCTCAATGACAACACCTCAGCGCTCGCTCCGAGCAGGCAGCCCACACAATCCACGGCATGCAGACAGCTGCTCTCTGCAGTGGCAGCTTTCCCGCTTGTCATTACCTCACTTAAAGTTTCATGTCAGGTGTGGAGAAGGAAGAATCTTGGAGAATTCTGCTGCAGAATATAGAAACTCTAAAGAGCCACAGATCTTTGCTGATGATTCTATTGTTTGTGGCACTGCTCAGTTTGAGTTTACTTGATGTGTATGGAAATTTGCATGCTTTTGAGGGCTTTCTTGGAAAGGGTACACAGAAGAGTGTCTGAAAAGCAGATTTGGGGATGATGTCACAACAGATCTTGTACAGGGCCTGCCTTCTCTGAGAACTGGAAGATCTTCCATTGTTTGGAGAGCTGATGCCTAGCGGGTGACATGCAGGTCATTGCATCCATCCATCAGCACTATTATTATATTACAGTGCACGGAGCTTTAAGTGACTTTCCCAATACACAGTGCTTTGCTTTCTATGCCAACAATCACCTTATAACTAGAATTAGAATCAGAACTAGAACTAGAATCTATAACTAGAATTTAGTTTTAACAATAAGTCATGTTTTCAAGTAAATATATCTAAACATTCTTAAAACAAGACCAAATTTACTTGAAAAGCAAAATTGTGTAAAATATTAAAGGAATAGTTCACCCAAAAATGTCTTGGTTACTTATGTAACCTCTGTTCCTTGATGGAGGGAATGAGACGTTGTGTCGACGTAGTGACACTACGAGTACTGGGCCTGGTGTCGTTACTCCTCCGAGTGCTTAAGAATTAAAAGGTGCAATGCAAGCTGTACACTCAACCAGCCGCCCGGTTTACCTGCTGTTACTGCGAAACACTCGGGTCGAAACTGGGTCTATGCATAGGTTATAAAACCTCGCAAAGGTATTGGGTGTAGCCCAAACCACAGCTCTGCATATATCTGCTAGAGAGGTCCCCCTTGCCAGTGCCCAGGAGGACGCAACACCTCTAGTGGAGTACTCCCGGACTCCCAAGGGGCACAGCAAGTCCTGAGATTGGTATGCAAGAGAAATGGCATCAACAATCCAATGGGCTAGCCTCTGCTTGGAGACAGCTTTCCCCTTCTGCTGTCCTCCAAAACAGACAAAGAGCTGCTCCGAGCATCTAAAGCTCTGCGTGCGGTCCAGATAGATTCGCAGGGCACGAACTGGACACAGCAACGACAAGGCCGGGTCATCCTCCTCTGAAGGGAGCGCTTGCAGGTTCACCACCTGGTCCCGAAAAGGAGTGGTGGGAACTCTGGTCACGTAACCGGGCTGGGGTCTCAAGGTCATGTGAGAGTGTGCCGGCCCGAACTCCAGGCTATCTGTTACCAGCGAATGTGCCTGCACTTCCCGGAAGTGCCCGGGCAGGGTGGTTCACAGCAAGGCAGAGCAGGTGCCCCACCTGAAAGACAGCCCAGGGGAGACGTGCTTCTCCACAAGCCTGCAACGGTGGCGGGCGAGCAACCCCAGAGACCAGCACACTTACCTGTTCACCGGCTGTCTCTCGATGAAGAACGAGAGAATGGGAGGTACTCGCATTCGCCCGATTGACCGGAGAGACTGCCAGCGCCTGGCCGTCGCGAGTGCACTGACCCAGGGAATGAGGAAACTGCTGTTTTACCGACCATATGGGCGCCAAGGCCCAGAGGGCACCCGGCGATATAATACTTACCATGCGCTGGCCCAGCGGCAATGGTGAGGCTGGAGAGTTCACCCGGGCCAGACCGGTCAGAGTCAGTCACCTCATCCCCGGGTTGCCCATGCCAGGGCCACCTCGAAGCCCGTCCGAGGTTCTTGGGGGCCAGCTGACGGGCAGGTGGAGCCGACATCCCACAGGAGGATCTTCTCTGAGGCCGGCATACGGGCTCTGATGGAACGGGAGCCAGGGCCAGCACCGCAGGGGAACGGCTCTGGCGAGAAGCAGACAGGGCGCGGGACTTCGGTGGCCTGATGGTGGCCGAGCCGCACTGCGGCAAGATGTGCTTAATCGCCTCGGTCTGCTTCCTCACCGTCGAGAACTGCTGGGTGAAATCCTCAACGGTGTCACCAAAAAGCCCCCCTTGGGAGATGGCCGCATCGAGAAAGCGGACGTTCTCGGCGTCACGCATCTCCACAAGGTTGAGCCACAGGTGCCACTCTTGGATCACAAGAGTGGACATCGTCCAACCCAGGGCACACACCGTGAATTTCGTCGCCTGTAAGGCGAGGTCGGTCGCAGTACGCAGTTCCTGCATCAGCCCTGGGTTGGTTCTACCATCGTGCAGATCTTTCAGTGCCTTGGCCTGGTGGACCTGCAGGATGGCCATGGCGTGCAGGGCAGAAGCGGCTTGACCCGCGGCCTTGTAAGCCTTCATCATTAATGAGGAAGAGAACTTACAGGCCTTGGAAGGGAGCCTTGGTCGGTCACGCCAGGTGGCTGCACGTGCTCTACCTGGGGGAGCCTGACATATCCTTTAGCCGATCCGCCGTCGAGGATAGTAAGGATGGAAAAGCCCGCGAAGAGTGTATGGGCAGATAAAGGTGCCTTCCACGACTTCGTTAGCTCCTCGTGCACTTCCGGGAACTGGGCACGGCCGTGAGTCGTGCTCCGAGCCCAGAAACCAATCATCCACCCGCGAATGCTCAGGGCAGGGTGGAGGGTTCCACTTCAGCCCGATGTTCGCAGCCGCCCAGGCAAGCATGGCTGCCATCTCAGTGTCCGCCTCATCCTGTGCTCTACCGCCCGTGGGCGGGAGCTCAGAAGATTCATCCACTTTTGACAGCAGAATCCCACCCTCCGATGCTGCGAACGAAAGCTCATCCTCGTCGTGAGCCGTGAACGACACATTCTACTCTTCTGGATAGAACGAGTGTGCTGGGGGATGGGAGGTCCGCGGGGGTTGAGCCGGCGAAAATGCTCCCATATCCACATCCAGATCGCCCACGGTGCTTGCCGACCCGGCCGGCTGAGCATCAAGCCCAGGACGGAGTGGGCTGGTGAGAAGCCACGGTGGCGCCTTGCTTCACGAAGAAGGAAGTGAGCCGCGAATGCAACGTTCTGATGGGCATGTTCTGGATGGAAGTTTTTAAAGTTAAAAATGTTTTAATTGTCAACTTGTTTCTTACATAAACATATCGATTCGCTTCAAAAGACATTCAATGATCGACTGGAGTCATGTGGATTACTTTTATGCTGCCTAAATGTGACCTCTGGACTGTCAAAGTGCTGGCACCCGTGTACTTCTATTATAAGGACCTGACAGAGCTCTATCATCTTTTAAAAATCTTCATTTGAGTTCTGCTGAAGAAAGACAGTCATACACATCTGGGATGGCATCAGGGTAAGTGAGAGAATTTTAATTTGTGGGTGAACTATTCCTTTAAGACCTGTTTTGACAGAACATTGTATATCTTAAAATTCTTAAATGTTTTCTAACCCACTTGTTCAGTCTAGTTTAAAAGCATTAATCTACATAATTTAGTAAAGTTTATGCTTAAAACATGATTGAAAACTTATGCTGAACAATGATTGAAAACTTAAGACTAAAAACAAGTCTTATCTTACACAATTCTGCTACTCCAGTGAATTTATCTTGTTTTGAGGATGTTGAGGTATTTTACAACAATGCAGCATATGAAAATATTTTTTGCAGTGCAACCTTTTATGAAAAACCTGAAAATAGTTACTAAAGATCTTAAGAGTTCAGCCAGTGTGGTTCTGCATTTACCAACCCCTAGTAATGAATCAGTAGAATGAATTATGGTACCAAAAAAAGAAAAAAAGTATTTCAGATATAAAAAGTTTTGCTGCCATATATGGTCCTATCATCCAGAGGGAAATGCCTGAAACCTTGATTCTACAAAGAAAATGAGAAACTGAAATATTAGCACAAGGCAACATTATGTTCTCTGTCAGTCTAGAGGTCAGATATCAGAGGAAGAGATGACAGTTTTATCTGCAGGACAAATAGCAGCAGGGACAGGAGAAAAAAGGTCTGGTGTGGACATTAAAGACTTCACCCTAAAGAACAACAACTCTCCTTCCAGTTTCTAAACAAGGTTATAACAGTTTTAGTTTAGTTTTTATTTCTATTTCATTTTCAATTTTTCACACCAATTTAGTTTTGTTTGTTAGTTCTTTGTTAGTTTTAGTTTTGTTTGTTAGTTCTTTGTTAGTTTTAGTTTAGTTTTAGTTTTTCATTACATTTAGTTTTTATTTTTGTTTTAGTATTTACTGTATATTGAGGGATATTGGAAAATGGGGAAAACAGGCATTTGTGTAATGTAGGTCATATCGCTGGACTCCCCAATGTCCAATTTGTAAATAAAATTATTGTGGGTGGCCTCCAAGTAGGATTTCGCTTAGGACCCCCACATGCTTAGAAACGGCCCTGCTGAAAATGTAAGTGCAGCGTAGTTCGTGCGGTAAGACTAGCAGTTGTACATCATCGCACCATTAGCTAGGTAACTCCTAGCCAATCACATGTAAGCCACTGCTTTATAAGTCTGCTCACATTCTATCAAATTGCTGTTTCAGTTGTGCTAACACGGCAACCTCCACCACCCCACCACACCAGTCGAGTCCCATCCTGCACAGGGGTAGGCTCTTCGCCCCGCCTCCTATCTCCGGCAGGATATGATGGCTTCTTCGGACCGCCAGACATTTGGCTTATGCCAAAAAGAGACATTACATTTTCTGTTTTATATTCATAAAATAAATGTCATCTTGAATTTCACTCAAGTCTGCAAATCTTCCTGATAGAAGTACACTTCTGTAATTAACTCGATTCTCTGCAACAGAAATGTAAACTGTGCTGGGTAAGGGAGGGGGCTATTGTCATATGGTAGTTATATTATGTTACGTATGGTAGTCAAAGAAAGAAAAGCCTCCATCTCCATGTAGTTCATTCCATTATCTAAAGCAGGGGTGCTCACACATCTATGGAATGAGATCTATTTTTCATGTTATTGCAGCAATATTTACCATGCACAATATACTATATATACATTGTCACAAGTTGTGTGTTGTTGTGTCTGTAGTTGTTAGTGAAATTTTACATTTCTTGATACCAGCTTATCACAACAAATAACAACACTAACTATTTTGTTATGTAAGAACTGTATTCAAATAATTATTCAAGACTACTAAATGGTCAGTAATAAAATAACAATATAGCAATGAACAGAAATAAATTAAAATAGAAAAAAAAATACAAAATTAAGAAAACAGTGCTTTTGTTAACAGCTTTTAACAGCAGTATCTAGTATTCAAGTAAACATTCAGAATGAAATGCTAAATAAAACTACTTCTGGTCTTCACTGTATAATGTTCTGTATAATACATTAATACTTTTTTAAAGCTAATAAAGTTATCCAGCCAAGAACAATGAGTGGTTTTCTTGTTATGGTTGTTTGAAATTAACAACACACAGATAGCAGCAGGTCTATTAGGTTGCACTAACACTTACAAGTTTGATACATTGATACAAATCTGCTTTTTCCCCACTGTTTACGTTCCCTTTAGACATCACTCTCTGAGTTTACACGAATACCTCACCAAGACAGGCATTTTGGCCGAATTTTGAAATGTATTTCAGGCGCGTATCGTATCACGAGCGTTCTCAGAGCACACACACATGTGAGCACACAAAAAAACGTCTGTCAGTGAAAGCGCACAGCTATTATTAGATCGCTAGCGAATTATAAAATGATGTGCTCTGGATTATTTTTAACATCAGTATAAGAATAAGAACTTTGTAATAAGGCCTTGGCTATATCACAAATATAGCAGGTTATTTTTTCGTTATTGACATCGAGGCTACTTTTCTCTTTTACTTGCCCCTTCAAAAATCCACTCCCGGACAAGCGTTAATGTCAAGTCCTGCTGAACTTCAAACCAAACTCTTTACCAGTTCCAATTAAATGTTAAACAAATCACAGATTGACAGGGTAAGACAGAACAAGTGAAAATACTTTTATCTAGCCTACCTGCTTTACCTCTCTGGTAGTAATTCCCGCTCTGATGCTAATGCAATGAGGTATTAGGCCGTCTATTATCGCCGTCTAGTGGCAACTTTATGTTACGGTAATGGCGGGTTTAACATTTTTGTTGTACTGCAACAAAAATGAAAACTACATCTTATGCAAGATTATTTTTATTTTATTTCAATTAGTTTCAGAGCCAAGAATTTTAATTGTACTTTTTCTGATTATGGCATTTTTTTATTTTTTTATTTCAGTTTACGATTTTTTTTTTTTTTTTTTTTTTACATTTAGTTTTAGTTTACCAAAATAACCTTGTGTCTAAACCATAGATTTTAAAGTACCCAACTTAAAATGAAACGAGGGTCACAAAGTTGACACCATAAAATTTGAAAACCACAACAAAAAACCTGTAAATAGATTCAAAATGCTATAAACAGACAATCAGGGGGCAATGCAAAAACCTTGTGTAACATCAAAGAAGACCACTAGGGCAGGGTGATAGGATGATGTAATTGGATATTGACAGTGGCCATGTTTATATTCACTAAAGAAAATGGTTTATTCCAGGGTTTTTGCAGAAAGCAGCATTCTGACCAGTCATGTAAACAAGAACACCGATTTCCTTACGCCGTCTAAGGGATTAAAAGAAAGCGGTTTAACACACCCAGGTTTCTCCCAGGAAACGTGGCTTAATGTAGTCATGTAAACAAGGGAAGCGGCGGTCTAACAAGTTTTTGATGAATGCACATGTACGTGGAACAGACCGAATTACAAAAATCAGAGAATGGAGCCCTACAACAAGTTAACAAAGAGGAAACAATTCAACATTTCTGGGAGAACAGTAGGAAAAGCACATACAATATAAACTATACCCATTTTTATACACACCAATGTAAAATATCAACGGTCACTCACGTTGGCGTACATGCACTCTTATATTGAGGGAATCCCGGAGTTTTATGTAAGAGGGAAACCCTACTGTTGCAGTGAAATTTCGCTGCAGGTGGCGATAGAAAGTTAAGAAAACAAACACAGAAACAAAACCACTTATACAGTGCATGTAAACAGAACGCTACTTTCTCGCAATAAGCCGCTTTCTGGTGTTCATGTAAATGTAGTCAATGAATGACAAGTACCCTGATGTCACTTGACAGAGGATGATAACCGGCAATGCAAAACTTCCAAACCATGGAGCTGGGAAGCTGCCAAATATATAAAATAACAGCCCAATAATTACCATGCACTTCTGTTTTGTTTATTGTCTAAAACAACGTTTTAGATACTAATCCAATTATGAAAAAGTTAAAAGCATTACTGAATTATTATTGCCGTTACAGCCTGTACTTTAGTCTCAAGACTGTAATCGTTCATTGCAATGTTTTTTTTTTATGAAGAATATATAATACATATATATAAAGAATATATAATACATATATATAAAGAATATATATATATATATATATATATATATATATAAACTCAACAAAAAAATAAACACCCCTTTTTCAGGACACTGTATTTTAAAGATAATTTTGTAAAAATCCAAATAACTTTACAGATCTTTATTGTAAAGGGTTTAAACAATGTTTTCCATGCTTGTTCAATGAACCATAAACAATTAATGAACATGCACCTGTGGAATGGTCATTAAGACACTAACAGCTTAACAGTTGGTAGGCAATTAAGGTCACAGTTATAAAAACTTAAGACACTAAAGAGACCTTTCAAAGGAAAGATGCCCAGGGTCCCTGCTTATCTGCGTGAACGTGCCTTAGTCATGCTGCATGGGGGCATGAGGACTGCAGATGTGGCCAGGGCAATAAATTGCAATGTCCGTACTGTGAGATGCCTAAGACAGCACTACAGGGAGACAGAAAGGACAGCTGATGGTCCTCGCAGTGATATCGCACCTGCGGGACAGGTACCGGATGGCAACAGCAACTGCCTGAGTTACACCAGGAACGTACAATCCATCCATCAGTGCTCAGACTGTCTGCAATAGGCTGAGAGAGGCTGGACTAAGGGCTTGTAGGCCTATTGTAAGGCAGGTCCTTACCAGACATCACCAGCAACAACGTCGCCTATGGGCAGAAACCCACCTTCGCTGGACCAGACAGGACTGGCAAAAAGTGCTCTTCACTGACGAGTCGTGGTTTTGTCTCACCAGGGGTGATGGTCGGACTCGCGTTTATCATCGAAGGAATGAGCGTTACACCGAGGCCTGTACTCTGGAGTGGGATCGATTTGGAGGTGGAGGGTCTGTCATGGTCTGGGGCGGTTTGTCTCAGCATCATCGGACTGAGCTTGTTGTCACTGCAGCCAATCTCAACTCCGTGCGTTACAGGGAAGACATCCTCCTCCCTCATGTGGTACCCTTCCTGCAGGCTCATCCTGACATGACACTCCAGCATGACAATGCCACCAGCCATACTGTTCATTCTGTGCATGATTTCCTGCAAGACAGGAATGTCAGTGTTCTGCCATGGCCAGCAAAGAGCCCAGATCTCAATCCCATTGAGCACGTCTGGGACTTGTTGGATCGGAGGGTGAGGGCTAGGGCCATTCACCCCAGAAATGTCCAGGAACTTGCAAGTGCCTTGGTGGAAGAGTGCTGTAACATCTCACAGCAAGAACTGGCAAATCTGGTGCAGTCCATGAGGAGGAGATGCACTGCAGTACTTAATGCAGCTGATGGCCACACCAGAAACTGACTGTTACTTTTGATTTTGACCCCCCTCCCCATTCAATTTCTGTTAGTCACATGTCTGTGAAACTTGTTCAGTTTATGTCTTAGTTGTTGAATCTTTTTATGTTCATACAAATATTTACACGTTAAGTTTGCTGAAAATAAAAGCAGTTGAAAGTGAGGGGACGTTTCTTTTTTTGCTGAGTTTATATATACACAGTACTGTGCAAAATCTTAGGCACATAAGATGTTTCACAAAACCATTTGTCTTAAGATGGTTATTTATATCTTCAGCTTTAGTGTGTCAATAGGAAATATAAATGTTAGACTCCCAAACATTACTTTTGCAAATAGAAAAGATTAGAATAGAAGAACAGGGAGCCCTGCAACAGATGTCATGGCCCCCACAAATCCCCCCACTGAACATCGTGTCAGTCTGAGATTACATAAAGAGACAGAAGCAATTGAGACAGCTTAAATAGATAGAAGAACTGTGGTGAATTCTCCAAGAGACTTGGAACATCCTATCTGCCAACAACCAAGAAAACTGTGTTCAGGTGTACCTAGGAGAATTGGTGCTGTTTTAAAGGCAAAGGTGGTCCCACCGAATATTGATTTAGCTTTTTTAATGTTTACTGGACTTTGTATGATATTAAGTGATAATTGAAAACTATTTATGTCATTATTTTTGAAGATATCCTCACTATGCAACATTTTTCACAAGTGCTTAAAACTTTTGCACAGTACTGTATATATATATATATATATATAGATAGATAGATAGATAGATAGATAGATAGATAGATAGATAGATATACACATACACACACAGTATATTAACTATATATTTACAGATTGTCCAGCCCTAAAGACTACTAGTAAAAATAAAATATTATGATGCACTCATAACAATAACACATACAATTAGATGCAATGTATGTAATGTATGGAAAACTTCAATGGAATGCTTTGAAAAAAATAAAAATAAATAAATAAATAAAACGGGCACCCAGGGAAACTGAGATTTTAATAACTCAGTAGTGTGCACACTCAGTAGTCTGCACACACAGTGATTACTGTTCTTGCAGCCTGGGGCAAAAAGGTTTATTTGCAGAACCACCAGCATTCAAAATTAAAGGTGTCATTAAAAATGTATTCCTTATTGACTATACATTTAAAACATCTTTCCTCTAAATGTAAAAGGCATTTAAATTTGAAGGCATCTTAAAAGAGTCATACAAACACTAAACATTGATGGGACCACAGAGTTTGTGTGAAATGAGGTGTGACCTATCTGACACATGAACACAGATTCCCTATGGCTCTTTTATTTTCTTGATAATATTTATATTATGATAATATTGATATTCTCCTGTCTTTACTATTATTTTTACACTACATTTTAAATCACTTGGAATAGGGCGAATACATGTAAAGTGGGGCACTTTAAAAAATGATCAAAATGGCTACATCAATGACATACCATGCTGATTTTAAAGCTTAAACATTAAGGGGTTAGTTCACCCAAAAATGAAAACTGTGCCATCTTTTACTCACTTTCATGTTGTTGTAAACCCATATGACTTTGTTTTTTCTGTGTAACACAAAAGAAGATGCTAGGCAGAATATTGGTCTCAGTCACCATTCACTTGCATTGAATGGAATAAAGATGCAATGAAAGTAAACAGCGACTGAGACTAGCATACATCACCTTTTGTCTTCCATGGAAGAAAGAAAAGTCTTTATGGGAGAGTAAATTATGTCAGAATTGTGATTTTCACAGGTGAACTGTCATGCAGATTCTTACAGCAATGTTGTACTACAATCAGTTATTCTAGTTCAGTTCATTTATTCTATGTTTAATTCAGTCTGGTCCAAAAAACTCTTCAGTTGAACAACTTTACCGAAAAGTCCAAAAACATCTTCAATCAAACACTTGGTTCCCTCTTGTCCTCTTAAACCATATACTTCACAGATTGCAGCTGGACATTCATGCAGATGTAGGAGCATGCAATGTAATAATAGCACAAAAGTGCACAGTCTGTGATCACAGCAGATATCAGAGCGGTGAGGCAGAGGATTCTCGCTTGGAGGTACAATTTATTCTTACTCTACATGAAAAGTGGCTTCAAAAGAGTGAGGAATTAACAGAGTGAGACGGAAGAGTGTGAAAGTGTGGGACTGGATGTAGGATGACTCAGACATCAAACACTTCTCCCTTAAAGCTGCCCCTTCCAAAAAAGGCACAGCACAAAGGGCTTTATTCAAGCTATGAAACCATGGTACGTTTCAGAGGTCTGTCCTCTCATGCCAAAGTTCAAAGAGCAAAACTTCAGACAATGCTTAAAGTGGAGCCCAATGCTACTTCTTATGCTCATCTTGGGAGGAAAGCAATCAATAATCAAGGAGAATTAACGTGAGAATTGACATCAGCTATATTTAATGTGACATGAACAAAACAATATTGTGAGGACCAAAAGTACAGTCTGTTCAGTGATGTACTGTTGTCTACCTGTGTGTTAAATTTTGAAAAACTTTCGAAATATGTATTTTATTCACACTGGAGATTTGTGGAAATAGACGTTTCATATGTTGGTCTCTAAGACAAAAAGGGTCAGAGCAGGCAAACAGGGAAAAATATAATTCTGTTTCACACTGTTAAGAGCCCTCCAAAAAATCAGGGACTGGTAAAACATCTAATAAAATATACACTGAACAGCCACAACATTAAAACCACCTGCCTAATATCGTGTAGATCCCCTTGTGCCGCCAAAATAGCTCTGACCCATCAAGGCATGGACTCCACAAGACCTCTGAAGGTGTCCTGTGGTATCTGGCACCAAGACATTAGCAGCAGATCCTTTAAGTCCTGTAAGTTGTGAGGTGGGACCTCCATGGATCTGACTTTTGGTCCAGCACATCCCATAGATGCTCAATTGGATTGACACCTTGAACTCTTTGTCATGTTCCTCAAACCATTCCTGAACAATCTTTGCAGTGTGGCAGGGCACGTTATCCTGCTGAAAGAGGCCACTGCCATCAGAGAATACCGTTGCCATGAAGGGGTGTACCTGGTCTGAAACAATCTTTAGGAATGCCAGGACCCAAGGTTTCCCAGCAGAACATTGCCCAGAGCATCACACTGCCTCTGCCGGTCTGCCTTCTTCCCATGGTGCATCCTGCTGCCATCTCTTCCCCAGGTAAACGACGCACACGCACCCGGGAAATGTGATTCATCAGACCAGGCCACCTTCTCCCATTGCTCCATGGTACAGTTCTGATGCTCACGTGCCCTTTGTAGGTGCTTTCGGCGGTAGACAGGGGTCAGCATGGGCACTCTGACCGCCCCATACTCAGCAAGCTGCAATGCTCTGTGTGTTTTGACACCTTTCGATCATGGCCAGCATAAGTTTTTCAGCAATTTGTGCTACAGTAGCTCTTCTGTGGGATCGGACCAGACGGGCTAACCTTCGCTCCCCGTGCGCATCAATGAGCCTTGGGTGCCCATGACCCTGTCGCCAGTTCACTGTTTGTCATTCCTTGGACCACTTTTGGTAGGTACTAACCACTGCATACTGGGAACACCCCACAAGACCTGCCGTTTTGGAGATGCTCTGATCCAGTCATCTAACCATCACAATTTGGCCCATGTCGCTCAGATCCTTACACTTGCCCATTTTTCCTGCTTCCAACAATTGAAATTCAAGAACATGACTGTTCACTTGCTGCCTAATATATCCCACCCCTTGACAGGTGCCATTGTAATGAGATAATAAATGTTGTGACTGATCAGTGTATAATGAAATATTTGCGATATATTGCATGAATAAAATGTATGTCATCAGAATACAATATCTATTTTAAATGGCCGTCAAAGGAGAAAAGGGCTTTTTGCCAATATAATTGTGTAGTAACAGCATCTACCTGCAGGAGCAATCTGCTGAAGCTAAATTACAACTGATCACATGGGAATTTGACATGTTTTTACCAAATGTCACAGTACTCTGAAATCGACCCATTCTGCCGAGTTACAGAAAAGCACCATCTTCCATCAGACATTTCTGCATCAATACAAATGTGTTTACCTTTTCCTATGGCGTTAGTGATCAGCCAAAGAGACACACTTATTCTGGTCCCAAGGAAACCAGGAAGTAATCACGTTCACATTATCAATGATCAGTGTGACTTGGAGGTTGCATTTTCGCTCTAAAATGAATTTTTTACTCCACTGACAGTTAGGTTTAAGGTCGGGGTTAGGGTTAGGGAGTGGGGTTAATACAATATGCATTCCTGTTGATGCATTACATCATTTACAACTAAAAATACAACTCATTTTTGGCGCCCTTCTGTGAACATTTTACCCAAAAACTGGAGCTTACATGTGCCCATACGTTCAAAGACACTTACAGCTTCGGCCACTATGGGCGGTAGGGATGTGCTGAATGACTAATTTCACTGACATTTAAATGGAAATTATGAAGTCGACTAGTCTAAAAAGAAACCAACCTTCAGAAAACAGTCAAAAAAATTTGTTTATGCGACCTATTTAAAATACTTAATCTATTCCAAATCCAAAACTAAATTCCACTGAAAAGGGGCATATATCTACGACGTGCTTGCCTTGCATTATGATCATTGTATATTAAATAAAGAACATGACATCTGACCACGAATATTTAACAGGCAAATTTATTGAAAACAATTGTATGAATAGTGCAGGACCAATAGAGCAACCCAGCCTGTTCTAAACAGAATTCACCACGTAAACGTTACTTAACATATTAAAACAGTCAGGACATTGTTGAAAATAATTAACAGGTAGACTAAGCCAAATCTACAAGAGAGAAAAAACTGTGCTGAAAATTTGTGCGTATTTCAGGACGTGCAGTCGTGCATTAGCCACTGATCTATGACAGCTGTTCGGTAAAGAACGTTAACCAATAACAGTTATGATGTAAAAAATAATTAAAAAAAAGCAGTCGGCACCTCATTGAAAATAAACAGTTATCTTCTAGGCTACTTACTCAAAAGCATACATTTTTTGATGAGCAGAATTAACACGCTGACATGGTCCAGTGAAAGATGGGACTTGACTCACCTGAGGCTGCTATCCTGCACTTGAAAAAGCCTGCACAGCAGAAAAATAACGTACAAGCATGCACAGATGTAAAGAAGACTCAAATGTGAAAACATCCATAGGGACTTTCAAACATTTGGAAATCCAAATCCCGCACCACCACCGAAGTGATTTCATAACTACTTTGCTGAGTTTGCATGTCTAGTGAGAGGACATTTTCCTGCATGCGCCGCAAGTGAGAGAGGGAAGAAGCACGCGCAGCCTGAGGTGAAATGAAACTTTGAATATGCTCCAGATATCCTCTTTTTAAAATAATATTTGTATTATTAATTCTATTTCAAATATGTAACATTAATATGACAGTAATTTAAGCGCAGCCTCAGTAAAAATATAAAGCCAAACGTAAATGTGTAAAAATTATGAACAGTTTAATGGGGGGAAATATTAACCGACTAGTAATTCCAGTGTCGACTAGCAGCATCAGAACTGTTTAGTCGACTAGTCTCACACATCCCTAATGGGTGGTGGTTTGAATTTCAGTAAGCACAGACCATTTCATCTAGAAACAAACTTTTTACCTGCTGTCGCCGAATTTGCAGTGAGATCAGTCTGGAAGCTAACCAGCCAAACCCTTACTCACTGGTCTGAACGATCAACAACCGTGCCTTCCACAACAGTACAACATATGGAACAGACGTTTTTGTTCACATCAAATGAAATATGGCATCTACTCTGACTAAGGTCTATGATCTATTCACAGGGGCACAACTACACATTTGTTGAGCGGTATGCAACATCAATGTTGATGCAACCCACCCACCCACCACATTTCCTACCTGTTCTCTTCACCAGCTCTGGTCTTGTTTGCTTTCTCATCCCTGTCCTCTCTGTCTTCATGGTAAATGGACCATTATCTTAGTGTTGTATATACAGTAATGTTAACTTTCGGTATAAAACAATATTACACATATTACTCATATATTACAAGACTGATTTGAAACTACAGAGAAAATCCTTAAACGATGTCCAACGTAAGAGAGTGCTTCCAGGGTGGAGTATAAACTTAAGGTGCTCTATGATCAAGGGTTCATAATAGTCCAAAAACAAAAAGCTGGATAACCATGGCACTCTTATTAATTAAAAAGGTTTTATTATCACATGGCTTAATACAAGTTAAAACAGCTCTCCTATGCATTTTGGTGTGAGCCTTCCTCTGGGAGAGTAACAAACAAGATTCACACAGGCGAGAGTAATATCACTCATTTAGTAAGTCACATGATCAACTAGTTAACTAGTGTTAAACATTCACTATTGTTACTTGTTTTTGTACTCAAATAGAATATTACAAATAATAAAAAAAAATAAAAAAGGACTAAATCCAAATCCTCATTCAATCCAGGATATTTCATAGCATATAGAAAAACTTACAATGTGGACTTTCCAACCCGTTGACAACATGAGTAGTTTTACAGTTAATGATGTATTTGATAGAATAAATCTTATTTGTTTTTCCATCTAGAAAAGTTTTTACTTGTACTACTGTTTGGCGCTTTTGGTTATTATTATACTGTTTGGTTATTGGGTTTGGTTATTAGCAATAATTAATCATTATCAAAGATAATGATTAATTATTAAAATCAGTCGAACAATGATTAGAATCAACATTAGATTTTTAATCTTTTAAATCAACAATCAAAGATAACTATCAATTATCAAAATCAATAGAATATTAATAAGGATTAATATTGCCGGGGCACCACCCTGGAATCAGGGACTAATAACCAGACAGTATAGCAGTCTCACTATAGGATTGTACTCTTAGGAAAGTCGACGTCCGGAGAACATCGACATTCAAAAAGTAAACAATGACAGCTTGAATCCGAGCACTGACATCCCCTGCCAGCCATTGACACAGGTGCATGCAGAACAATACCAAAACACTTCTCTTTAAAGTATTTTTACTTTAAAGTATTTATAAAGTTTATTGATGCAGTAATATCAATTAATAATCAATACAATGCAGTCGATAAACTCCCAAATTCCAACTAGAAACTAAACAGTAACATGATTAGATATGGTAACAAATAAGACTATAATACATGAGGGGAAGGTATGTGTGTGTGTGTGTGTGTGTGTGTGTGTGTGTGTGTGTGTAAGGAGAGAAGGAGGGCACAAAATGGCGGACATGGCTCTCGTGGAGAGTACGTCACGCGAATGTGAGCAGAGAGGCTGGTTAATGGCGTCTACCCGTTTAACGTGTGTCTCCGCTGGTACAATAACTTAGGAACAAAGTGGGCTCTATCGCCAAGTTATCTACTCGCCAAATGTGTGTGCGGGTATGTTTGTGAGGGGTTGTGTGTGTGTGCAGTAAGTGCGAGAAAGAGAGAACAGAGTGACAGCACCGAAGCCGGTTTTAGCGATCGTGGGCGAGAAGGCAACCGTTATTTTATCACTCAGAGATGCGGTGAACAGCTCGTAATCCGTCCGCCACGGTCGTTGGTTCTTTAATGGATAAACTCAGTGTGCTGGTCTCATGATGGTGGAAATGTACAAACAGTCCAACATGGTTGGACGACAACACAGCAAATCTCATTCATGGTAACAGTAAGTTACAATAACTTGAGTATAACAGCAGCAATGAGCAGACTCGGCGGTCTGTAAACTGTACAAGCAATAACCTTGATACACAAGAATAACACACTATAATAATCTATCTCTGCCCAGACGTAGACCTCTTACTTGAGTCGCGTGAGGACGTGGGTAGAATGTGTGTTCGTCCGTCGTTTGACTCCGAAGCTTGAGTGATGACGGGAGGCCATTTCCTCGCTCTGTCGCCGGGCGGTACAGCGGTTGATTCTCGGCCACCTGGTGGAGAAATCAGCGAAGTCGACTCGGTTGAAGATGGAAGAGAAATCTTCTTTCTTCACTTCTGTAGGCAAATGGGTGAGATGCGGATTGCTCAGCGGTCTCCTTCGGATCCGTTAGCGTACTTGGTAGAACACAGAGAAATCTCGGCTCGTCCAGATGAGATTGTAGGGCCAAAGTTCAGGTATGTACATTACTTCCTTGTGCAACGAGGATACACCTGGGAGCAGCAGGGCTGCAACTAGACGAGGCACATACCGTCGCTGGAAGCAAAGCGTAGAAGGAATTTATGTTCCAACCAGCATAGGAAGGACTGTAACAAGCGCCCATAGCACATCTCTACATCCATTATCTAGTAATTATGGATGTAGGAGTCTTTATATACTAACATTGAACCTGAAAATGGATTGTTGGCTTTGGAATATTTTCTGAATACAAGACCTGTTCATATTGAATCTTACTAAATGGACCCTTAATAATAATATATTTGTTTTCCAAGAAAAGCTCTTTAAACAAGTAAAAGGATGTGCTTATAGGCGCTTGTTACAGTCCTTCCTACGCTGGTTTATTCTTAGGTAAATAGGAACATGATTATGTATTGAATCCTAGAGCAAATCACTTTCTAGATAACATCATCTGGTGGGGACGTTACATTGATGACGTTATTTTTTTCGGGTTCACAGGAAGATCTAATATAATTTCACCAATATCTGAACAGTACCAACTCAAATGTTAAACTATCCCTAGAGTACAATAAGGAAAATATAAATTTTCTGGACCTTGAAATCAGTAAAGATAAAGATGGCTTTTTACATACATTATAATGTTAAATTGATACAAAACATACCATTTGGACAATTTCAATGACTGCGTAGGATTTGTGACAAAGAACAAGATTTTGAGAATAAATCTAATGACTTAGAAAAACGCTTTTTAAACAGAGGGTATAATTTCGAAACTATCCAAAAAGCTAGAACACGTGTGAAAAATATGACAAGGACAGATTTGTTAAAAAGGAAAATGAGATCCGAAACATCAAATAAAGTTTATTTTGTTACACAATATAGCACGAATGCTGAAAAAGTCAAACGGATTATCTGAAATAATTGGGGCATTATACAGAGTGATGCTTTTTTGAGAGATATGTACATTCCCAGACCTTCCAATGATAAGTTTTAAGAAAAGCACTACTTTAGGTGACAGATTAGTACACAGTTACCTACCACCCACTAAATGTCCTAAATGTCATCGGTACAATCACTGTGATAATGTAGTACAAGGAAAAATTTTCTAGATGGAAAAATTAATAAGATTTATTCGATCAAATACGTCATTAACTGTAAAACTACTCATGTTATCTATAGGTTGGAATGTCCACATTGTACGTTTTTCTATATTGGTAGAACAAAAAAACGACTGCAAGACTGGCTGAACATACATATGCCATTAGGAGGGGTAATGAAGAGTATCCTATGGCTAACATTTTAAATTAACGCACAACTGTAATCCATCTACTCTTAAAATACAAGGTATTGACCATATAAGTATTTCAATCAGGAAAGGTAATAGAGAACAAAAACTTAATCAAAGAGAGACTTGTTGGATAAACAAGCTAAATGCTATGAAATATCCTGGATTGAATGAGGATTTGAATTTTAGTCCTTATTTGTAATTTGTTTTTGTTTGTTTGTTTGTTTTTTGTTTAGTGTATTATTTGTAATATTCTCTGAGTACAAAAACAAAGTGCACGTTTAACACTAGTTAACTAGTTGATCATGTGACTTACTAAATTAGTGATATTACTCTCACCTGTGTGAAGCTTGTTTGTTACTCTCCCTGAAGAAGGCTCACACCGAAACACATAGGAGAGCTGTTTTAACTTTTGAATTAAGCCATGTGATAATAGCTTTTTTAATTAATAAGAGTGCCATGGTTATCCATCTTTTTGTTTTTGGACTATTATGAACCCTTGACCATAAAGCACCTTAAGTTTATACTCCACCCTGGAAGCACTCTCTTACGTTGGACATTGTTTAAGGATTTTCACAATAGTTCTGGATCAGTCTTTTAATATATGAGAGTAGCATGTGTAATATAGTTTCATATTGAAAGTTAACATTACTGTATGTATAACATTAAAATAACTCTCCCCGAGGAAGGCTCAAGCCAAAACGCGTAGGAGAGCTGTTATCCAGCTTTTTGTTTTTGGACTACTGAGAAAATAATGAAAAGTGCTTAAAACAATGTACAAAATAAGGGTAGACCCATATATCACACTTCTTGATAATTTTTATATGAACAGTCATGTACATAGCAATGAATCCGTTTAGTTATTTAAAACTGAAATTTTTCTTCCTTTTACTGTTCTGTACCCCAGAACGCATTCCCCTTCTGACCTTTTTTGTCATGTGACAGTCAGAGCAACGTGGGTAGACAGAGGCTGAGCGGTAGCTTTGTATTTACCTCTTGATAAAAAAAAAAAAAATAAAACAAATTGCATATTTACACTTTTTTTAACCCATTTAAAATGCTAAGAAAATTTGAAGTAAAAGAAAAGAAAATCAAAGAAAAGTTAAATAAAAAAATTTCCTTTCATTATTGTTTAATATTTTTTTATATTTATAGGAGATTTGAAAAGCATGATTTTGCGTTGCATGTGTTGCATACCCCATTTTTGCACCCCTGTCTATTCGGCAACAAAAGCACCTATGCTGCTCAGCTAAAGCACTTGGCAAGCTTCTTGTATAGGCACGTACGGTTAAAGTGGATAAATCTTACATATGTAAAATTCCATCTAAGCTTTATGTGCACTGTGATACCTCTTAACTGATGTGCCAGGACTTTCATGGCTTTCTGGCATGCTAAAGCCTGGCATTTGCAGTTGGCACCATCAACAACTCGCATGCCCCCACCAATCTCTCCACTCTACCAACTATATAGAAGCAATGATTGTTTATTTACTATTTACAGAGGAAAAACCCCACTACTTCCTGCTCATAAATAATTGACATGTTTGAGTTGGATGAGGTACAAAGTCACACTTCCCTTCAGGCACTAGAGCAGGCTGTGTGTTTGTGTGCATGGCTGTTGGGCAGACTGTGTGTTTATGTTTCAAAGCAGACAACAGACTGAGCACTCCTCACGGCGGTCTCTCTTGCGTGAGCACTTTCTGCATCTTGTGGGAAAGATGCTTGGCCCTGTTGAACTTCAGGGTTTTTATGGAACTATCCTCAGTTATCTTGGTTGGTTAGAACTACTAACAATATAATCACTCAAGGTAGCAACATTTAATCACTTTTCAAAATTCACTCAATCACAAGTCCACGTCACATCAAATGTTCTCAGGCCATGTTTTCTAGAATTTTTTATTTATTTATTTATTTATTGGGTCCACTGGAAATGTTTTGGAAAGATGATTTTTTTTTTTTATACTGCTTTGGCTGAATAATCCACACTCTATTCTAAACTGTATTCTTGTTGGTTAAGTGTCTTACCTGGCAACATAAGAAGTGGTTGTAGAGACAGAGAGAGTTTTGTGAGCTGTTTCCTGTGACTTTATGACCTTTCCCAGCTGGTACCAAATCCCCATGCTATTCAGCTCTCTGTGGACAAAACCAACTTTAGTTTAATTATCATAAAGAAATGGCAGATGAAAAGCATCGATGAGAGACGAACACATGCTGTGGAAGCCAGCCTATCCAGTGGCACTACAAATATGCTTACTGTATGTACTGTATTAAACATATGATATTGTACAATATGCCAAATACTATCTAATATTTGTAAGAAACATCAGGGGTGGCTTTAAACGCTGCTGGAAAGTGAGCCAGCGTAGTGAGCTTCCATGATGCCTTTAGCAGGCTGCAGGCACCTAGGGGCACTAGAAGAAACAATAGTTGGTCAAAAATACAGATAGACCAGAAAAACATTTGGTTTCTCTTTAGTTCACTTTGGTTTAAAAATGACAAGCCAGACAGCGTAATAAACATGGCTCCAGGATATGTACTTTCATACTTCTTTCCCTTCTCAGGAATAGTAACCAAACATCTGCATCAAACACACACATATAATCTTTAAAAACATACTGATGCACATCCTTTGCCAAGGATATAACATCTTACCCTATAAAGGTGTAATTAGCAAGGCTCTGCTTAGATTTCCCCTGTATAACAATATCACATATAGCTGTTTCAGCGCTGTGTCTGGGGACCAACTTCACACACAGTCTCTCCTTCCTCAAAGCCTGCTCCTCTGGAAGGAAAGAGAGATAACAGTCATAACATAAACAGCCCTGATTATGTCTTACATTAATCAGTAGTCTAACTACATTTACACCAGAGTAACGGCATGTGCATTATCTTAAACCTAAATTATAAATGTGTTCTCCCGAAAACACATTTTCTGACCTATTCGTCCTTGGGAAGCTTTATAAAAATGACACAAAACAATATAAAGTTTTTTTTTTTTTTTTTTTTTTTAAATACCCTTTTCCTAACCATTTATTTAGACAGACAAACTAAATATAAACATAAATATATACATATATAAACATAAATATTTGAACACCTTATAAAAGCAATGTATATGCGCCGGCCCTTGAAGCATCCTGTCAGTATATGAAAGCCCTTAATAATTACATAAAAATGGGTTTTGCTGCGAGCTAGTGGGGAATCTTCATTTCTGAGTTTGTAAGAAGGATTTAACAGACTTGATTGAGGGTGAAATGGCTGTATAGAGGCTGAGGCATCTATTAAACATGGCTTTACTACAATAAAGCGCTGCATCAAAACACAGACCAATAAGACTCCATCTTCTTTTTAGTCATTCCTCTAAATCCTGCGACTGGTCTCGCCCATATTACTTGGGAGCCCATCCTATTCTTTTTGCACTGGGCGAGGGCCGTGTAAATGCAATAATAATGAAAATAATAAACATGCTGCCCTCACTCCCAGTGCCAAAATAATATTACATTCTCAAAGGCACAGTGAGAGGAGAAAAGAGGAGACGAGAAGGGGAGAAATACATAGCACTAAAAAAGCACTAAACCATCAAGGGAATGCATTTCATTAATATTAGATAACCACCATCCAGTCCCGCTCTGCACAAATAAATACATAAATAAATAAGCATGTCTTAAAGAAAAGCTGGGTTCTGGCAGAGATAAACAATGACTCATCGTTCTCCTCTCCTCCTACCTCCGGGGCAAAATGTTTATTTTACTCTCTCGCACTATCATAAATTAAGCTAAACCTGAGCCCATGAAACATTCACATTCACAACCTCTGGAGAAGCAGTCCCTCAGGACGACTACAGATAAAAGAAGAGAGAGAGAGGGAGAGGCAAGGGACAGGATGAAAGAAAGAGGGCAAAAATACTATTTTAGAGGAAACTGAGCTTACGGGTATCCATGGTGTCTTGGATTGGAGTGAAGCCCTCTGGCAAACAGCCCTTCAAGTCAATCAACTTCATATCCACTGCTACATTGCATAGTTGCTTCTGCCACAAAATTAAGTGATATAATAATGAATAAAAGTGTTTAAACAATGGTAACAATGAGCCTGTTCAATAAAGTTTTGCTGGGCTAAAATTATGCCTGGTACCGAGCATTACATTTAAATCGAATTTATTTTTCATAGCTATTGTCAATTATGTTTGATTTGCACATACTAAAAAAAAATAAAAAAAAACAGCTTAAAACAGCCTAAGATGCTTTGCTGGTTTAAGCTGGTCTAGCTGGTCTCCCAATCTGACCAAGCTGTTTTTCAGCTGGTCTAGCTGCTCTCCCAGTCAGGCCAAATATTCTATAGCTGGTCTCCCAGCATGGCTAAGCTTGTTTTTAACTGCTTTAGCAGGTTTCCCAGTCTGTCCAAGCTGGTCTTCAGCTGCTCTAGCTGATCTCCCAGTCTGGCCAAGCTGGTCTAGCTGGTCTTCCAGCCTGGTCTTAAGCAGGTCTACCATGTCTTCAAGTCTGGCTAACCTGGTTTTCAGATGGTCTAGCTGGTCTCCAGTCTGGTCAAATTGGTTCTCAGTTGTTCTAGCTGGTCTCACAGCCTGGCTAAGCTGGTCTTCAGTCTATCTGGTCGCCGAGTTGGGTCTTAAGCACTTCTAACACATCTCCAAGTCTGATCAACATGGTATTCAGCTGCTCTGGCTGGTCTCCCAGCCTGGCCAAGCTGGTCTTCAGCTGCTCCAGCTGATCTCTCAGTCGGGTCTTAAGCATGTCTAGCAAGTCTCCAAGTCTGGCCAACCTGGTTTTCAGCTTATCAAGTTGGTCTGCCAGCCTGGCCAAACTGGTTTTCAGCTGATCAAGATGGTCTCCCATTCTGACCAAGCTGGTCTTCAGCTGGTCTCCTGTCTGGTTAGGCTGGTCTTTAGCTGCTCTAGCTTGTCTCCCAGTCTGGCCATGCTGGTCTTCAGCTGCTCTAGCTGGTCTCCCAGTCTGGCCAAGCTGGTCTCCCAGCCTGGTCTTAAGCAGGCTTAGTATGTCTCCAATCTGGCCAACTTGGATTTCAGCTGGTCTAGCCAGTCTCCTGTCTGGTCAGGCTGGTTCTCAGCTGCTCTAGCTGGTCTCCCAGCCTGGCCAAGCTGGTGTTCAGATGGTCTATCTGGTCTCCCAGTCTGGTCTTAAGTAGGACTAGCACATCTCCAAGTCTGGCCAACCTGGTCTTCAGCTGCTCTAGCTGGTCTCCCAGCCTGGCCAAGCTGGTGTTCAGCAGGTCCAGCTGGTCTCCTGTCTGGTCAGGCTGGTCTTCAGCTGATCTAGCTGGTCTCCCAGCCTGGTCTTAAGCAGTCCAAGTCTGCTCAACCTGGTTTCAGCTGGTCTCCTTTCTGGTCAAGCTGGTTCTCAGCTGCTCTAGTTGGTCTCCCAGCCTGGTCAAGCTGGAGTTCAGCTGGACTAGCTGGTCTCCCAGTCATGTCTTAAGCAAGTCTAGCACGTCTCCACATCTGGCCAACCTGGTTTTCAGCTGCTCTAGTTGGTCTCCCAGCCTGGCCAAGCTGGTCTACAACTCTGTTCTAGCTGGTCTCCCAGCCTGGCCAAAATGGTGTTCAGCAGGTCCAGCTGGTCTCCTGTCTGGTCAGGCTGGTCTTCAGCTGATCTAGCTGGTCTCCCAGCCTGGTCTTAAGCAGTCCAAGTCTGCTCAACCTGGTTTCAGCTGGTCTCCTGTCTGGTCAAGCTGGTTCTCTGCTGCTCTAGTTGGTTTCCCAGCCTGGCCAAGCTGGTCTTCAACTGGGCTAGCTGGTCTCCTGTCTGGTCAGGCTAGTCTTGAACTGTTCTAGCTGGTCTTCCATGGGCAAAAGTCCTCAATACCCCTCTAAAACCAGCAAACAGAACAGTCTGACCAGTTTAGGCTGGTTTAAGCTGCTTTTGTCTGAAGGTATGAAAAGCCTGCTGTATTATTTTGAAGACACTCACGCACACATATTTGTTGAATCACTGCCCTCTTTTAGGCATGCAAGCACCTGTGCACTAGCCATCATCTTTATACATGGCAGCCTTGTGCTCGGGCCAGTCAGTGGCAGGCCAAATTGCTTGTGCAATTCAGAACAGGGAGTACTTGAAAACAATCAGGAGCTGTTTAGTTGACATTTTCAAGCATGACTTTTTCCCTCAGCCTTTCATGCCTGTGCTCATTATGGTTCCATTTTTCGCAATAATAAATAGCAATAATCCGTTAAAACCCCTGAAAGAGTGCAGCTAGCGTGGCGTAGCGTGACGTGATGAGTCCGACATTCTGGATGCCGTTGCTACTGTTGCCCGTTGGTTATTACCATTACACACCATTTTTATTCATACATTAGTTTTTTATTGTGACTTGAGGGTACAAATACGGATGAAGGCTATTACTATGCATGAGGTCTATTTTTTTAACACTTTTTTTTATATATATAAAAGACGTGGGAGAGATTTTTCTCATCAGGACCTGACAAAGGGCCATCTACCTCCAACCCTGAGTATGATAAATCACAAACTGTTTACTTCCCACACATAATTCACTGGCTAATTCTGCAGAATCTGTTTTTGTCTTAGACAATTACAGTGGGGGCCACTTTGACTGACAGACAAAATAGCCTTTGTTGATGGCGCTGCCATGTTTTATTAGCGTCAGGGACTTCAAAACAGTGCAGACACATGTTTAAGACTCCATGCTGGAGAGGTGGCAAAGGGGACTGATGTGGTACATACTAAAACTGCAGCTTTGATTGAACTTGATCAACAGCCTGGGATTGGCTAGGGCAAACCAGCCACAGTGGATTACAACGTCATCTTTAAACCTGATAATAACCAGTACAGAGTGCACTGCAGTGATAACCACTGCAGTGATAACAAATGCAATTCAACACATATTGAGAAACACCAAACAGAGTATTAAGAATCACCAAACAGAGTGTTTTTCTCATTAGGAAATTACTAACTAAATCTGGTTATGGTAATTAAAGATAAATATGGACAATGTATTTCTGTGTTGTCCAACAAAATGTATCAGTAAGCTTGTGTGACATTATTGCTCAAAGCAACACATTCTTCCTGGAGAGAGACAAAATATTTTTTTTTAACCTTGAGACCAAAGTTTAATGTGATAGATTAATGATATACCATGTGACAGGAGTGGTCTTTAACATGTACGCATACATACTGTACGTGTCTTATGATAGTGAGGTTGTCACTTGAATGTTGCATAAAACCTCCATCAACACTTATTGCATCGCCCACTGTTCTGAATATTGGCGGGACATTTTGTTTCAACTGTGAGTATACAATAAATCAATGAACCTCACATAACTGAAAAGTTAAAGGTAGGTGCCTAAGACAAGAGCTCTTATAAAGACAGGAAGTTTCGGTCACACGACCTTCATCAGGCTTCCATGTTGGAATGGAAGCATGATGAAGGTTGTGAGACTGAAATGTCACAAAGACATTTTTGACCATGTTTTGCAAGCTATGGTAGTGTGCAATATTTTGCTATTTTGTCTTTAACTGTGAGTGTAAAAGGATAAGCAGATGCACAGTTGAGATGTAAAGCTGCATAACAATGACCCACCACAACAGGCTTTTTAGCCAATCTATTTTTGCCACGCTCACAAACACCACTGACAACTTATCAGTAGGCAAGACCCAGTTATTAACACAAGGTAAGGCTCAATAAATACATAATGATTTTAATTTTATGTGGAGAACAGGAACATAAGAATTTATATAAAGACATTCACCATGTAAGCTAAAGCAACAAATAAGCAAATGGATGAAGAACATAAAAGATAGGGCAGCTCAGGCTTTGCATCGTTCACTTAAAATGAAGACCAATAACCTGAACAGTATGACAGGGCTGCCTGTAGTTTCTCTTTCGAGATACCTGCACATAAAAAGGCACTCATTCTCAATTTAACTCAGCCGAACAGGAGGTAAATGTTTAAATAGCTTCAATTCACAGAGGAATCCTCAGTCACTTTTAAAATAGGTGCTTCTTTATAAACCATATTGGGGTAGGTGTTTGATGTGTCAAATTTCATAAGCAAGAATCCCCATAATAAAAGGCTGACATTTTTTGGATGTTTTCACCATCTTTTGATGAATGGCTGGGAGGTATCCAAATTGTCTACAGGGACCAGGTTAATTGAGCAAAATAAAATTGTAAACTGTGAACTTGGAGAGTTGCATTTATGAATAATCATACACCGAACTCCTTTGGGAGATCCGGAGATCATAAACAAATTTTCAAATGTTCATTCTGGAACTTCATACATCAAGTGAGAAAAAATTCTCAAACCATGGTAAAGTAGAATCTGCATTCGGTTTATATACTGCACTTTAAAGGACGGAACATATTTTGAAGAAGGTTGTGATCAAAGATCTGAGCAGAACGTTTATGAGGAACGGACTGAAGCATCCGGGGCAAACGAAGTCTGTGACAGTGTGTGAAGAAATTTGAGAAAAACTTGCAGTGAGTGTTAAACTTGCACATTTGCACTTACATTTTTGTTGGAGGAGGCTCGGGTGAAGCAGAGATACCGTGTGACCTTGGATTTGAATATGCTGTCCTTCCACAGGTTGGCGTCAAAGCCATCTGTTGTTTGTGCAACCTACGTGAAAAGAAAAAAAAATACACTGAAAGGAGAATGTGCACTGAGGTGAGATCAAGTTAATGTATGGACGGCATGTGCGTTTCCTATTTTTGCATCATTCTATGCATACTTGGCTTAGTTAAGGCTTGCTTGAGCTCTCACTCCATCTCATTAGAGCTCAACACAAGTGGAGAAGGATCCTCAGCCTCCGAAAAAGGGTAAAAATACCACCACTCCCAGAGGACAACAAGGATCAGAAAAGAATTCATAAAGAAGGCCTTGAACAAGCTAAATGAGACTTCATTGTGCTCTGCAGAGATTGTGATAGCAAATCAAACAGCTGCTATTCTGAAATACAGTAAAAACTAGCAATGGGCATTTTGGTCTTTTTGTCTACACGAGTACTCAACAGATATATAACAGAGTTATAACTAAGTATTTTTAATTGAGTAAAAAAGACATTGAATTTACGTTTAACTTAAAAAAAAACAAAAAAAAAAAACACTGCATTCTGTATTATTCAGCTGTGCTTAATTAAAGGGACAGTTCACCCAAAAAATTAAATTCACTAAAAAATCATAATTTACTCACCTTCAGGTTGTTCCAAGACTTTCTTTCATTCTTTCTTTCCTTCTTTCTTTCATGGAACACAAAAGGAGATGTTAGGCAGAATGTTCAATCTCAGTCACTATTCACTTTCATTGCATCTTTTTTTCCCCATATACTAAAATAAATGTAAGTGGTATCTGAGGATAACACTCTGCTAAACATCCACTTTTATGCTCCACAATAGAAAGTCTTACAGGTTTGGAACAACATGAGGGATAGTAAATGATGACAGACTTTTAATTATTTGGGTGAACTATCCTTTTAAGCCTGTTTTTGAACGGAAGAACACACCCTGCGTGAACGCCCCCTGATTCTCTCCAGAGTGGTGAGTGCTGTTGAATTGCTATCTGACGAATCGGACCACCTTAAAATGACACCACAACCAATCTTAAAATTAAAAATGAGTCCCTTTTTTCATTTTTGTGTTTATTTCGGTGTGAAATGTTTTGAAGTTTCAAAAAGTCATACAATGCGTTTTATGATCGATCATTGCTGTCACTTCCATCTAGTCATGGCCATCCAATTCCCTAGTAAAGACAATGGCAGAGAACTCTTGCAAAGACTTGACAGGGAAACTAACAAAGAGGAGGATGGATACAGCACGTGCAAGGTAGAGCTACACCCTCAGCAGTCACTAGCTAAGGCGAACACTCTCAAGAGCAGTCTATACAGTACATCAACCCCCATATCCTCCCCTCCTCCCCATCTCCCTCCTCCCTTTACAAGACAACCCATCCTGGCCACTTTTTCCAGGTCAGTGCCCCGCTCCTCCTGTCAACGTAAACAAAGAGCCGGAGCTTTGAAGCCCAAAGTCACACAGGGAGGAACCAAGCACCAAAGGAGTCAGTATGCCACCGCACAGCCGGGGCGGGCAACACACCCTGAATGTGGAAACAGTTGCAGAGCACTGGGACTGGCAGACCGAGAGGGGTGGAGAAAAACTTCTCCTTCTCCAAAAAGTTTCATACTTAATCAAGGGATGATTAAAAATAAGTCTGTCTATTCTGGTTTGCTTTCTGCAACTGAATAGATGAGTATTATGTTTAGAGGCTGTTGTTAATCAGTCTAAAATAGTCTATATTTGAAACTCTTACTGTAACTGCCTACTAAAAGCATAACCAAACAAGTTGTGTAAAGGTTTGTGCAAACAATGTGAAGCAGTTACATCCTGTTACAAACTACCCAGACCCATTTTAGATTTGGCATCTTTAACTACTATGTATTTTAAGCATTTGTGACAATGTACTTATTATGTACCTACATGTTGTTGCATGGTACTGGCATTTAAAGTACCTTCATTTAAATGCATATGTAGTTACACTGTTAACTTTACCCCTAACCCTAAAGCTAACCCTAACCCTATCCAACCCCTACCCCTACCCCTAATCCTAGTCCCTATCCCTAATCCTAAACCTAACCCTAATCTAAACCTTAAACCTACACATACCTCAACCTCAGTAGCAGCAAATGTGACATTTTGTGAGAATTTTGCTGAACATGTAGTTACACAGTAAGTACACTATATTGTATGTATTTTAATGTTATTTCATATTTGTTAAAGACACCTAATATAAAGTGGGACCAACTATCATCAACATTCATAAAAAATAGCTAGTAAAAAATAAAAACTAATATTTGTATTGCCATTTATATTTAGTTGTATAAAGGTTGTTATTAAATGAACACATTTGTTTTTGCAAATAAAGTGAAATAGTTGCATTCAGCTGGACAGACGATCTGATAAAATCTGCTGATAATCAATTGTTGAATAATCATAATAGTCAAAGTTACTAGGTTTACTGCAGAGTTTTTAAAATGAAATGTAAGACTTTTTAAGACTTTTTCAAGACCTGAACAAATACAATTAATACCGTATCCCCATACCAAAACAAACCAACACAATCTCAAAATAAATCCTGTATCACTGACTCTTACTTAAACAGGCAGGGGCACATATTCAACATGGCCTTAACATTGCTTATCGGTAAAGCAGGGTAATATATATGCAAGTTTAAAATACTCAAGGCATGTTTTCCACATATATCACATTAAAATGTGTTTATGTACCATTATATAAATAAATACAATATTCGATATGTCGGACAATATTGGATTTTGCTGATCTGAAAATATGTTGAAAGAAAGGCAAACAATCTGCCAATAGTAACATTTTTAAAATTGCTAGCCTATATTACATTTTCTTAGTCTTTCCTTCCTGTGATGGGGAAGGCCAGACAGAGGCTACAAGAGTCCAAATTTAATTAAATTCCAGATGCACTTTATGGTGTGTGTGTGGGGGGGGGTAACTTTAAAGGCACATTAACTTAAAATACACCGGGGACTCTTATTTTGAAATGTTTGTGCTTCACTGCTTCCAGCTGCTGTTTCAAACAAATAAGGGATATAAGTTGTGCACTCCAAAAATAATCTACAATGTATTACAATATGAACAATTAACATTGTCATATTTCATCAACATTATATCATCAACAACAGTTGATCTTTAGTGATAGTTTGTCATAAATTTCCGATATGTCCTAATGATTGTGAACCACTCTGCAGCCCCCGCGTGCTTGGAGAAAAGGACGCAGCGCATGCATTTATTTAATTAAATCATATTCTTTTGACGTTTGATAATCACATTAGGTCATATCACAATTCCTGTCTTTCCACCCCAAAATTTAAGACCTCTTTAAAACATAATTAAGACTTTTGTTGTATTGTTTAAGATATTTAAGACTTTTTATGACTGTGGGGGCGTGGTCAAGCGTCCGTTCAGAGAGAGAACGCGGTAAGGGCGCTTGCACCTGAGCTAGATTATGTTTAACACCTGTTTCTAATTCCAGTGAGCATGGGGAGAGCGGCATATAAGCAGCCACGCCACCAGCAGAGGAGAGAGAGTCTGGCACAAGGAAGGCCACGGTGTTCCTGAAGCTGTTGCGTTTAATCTGTTGTGTGTGTGAAGCTGATGTGTTTAAGTGACTATGTGCCTGTGAAGCTGATGAGTTTGTGAAGTTGTAAAACACTGAAGTGGCCAAGTGGTCTTACCTGAGCCTGGAAAAACCTGCTTCCCTGTGTTCTCCTTCCCTTCTGCTGTGAGGTAATCCCAGCCCGGTTGTTCTAATTCCTAAGAGTGACGGGTCTGTACGGTTCATTGTGGATTATAGAAAAGTCAATGCGGTGTCTAAATTTGACACACACCCAATGCCTTGCGTTGATGAGTTGCTCGATCGGTTGGCCACTGCTCAATTTTATTCAACACTGGATTTGACAAAGTGTTATTGGCAGATCCTCCTGACACCAATTTCCCGTGATAAAACAGCCTTCTCCACACCGTTTGGATTACACCAATTTGTGACGCTTCCGTTCGGTTTGTTTGGGGCCCCGGCTACATTTCAGCATCTCATGGACCAAATCCTCAGACCGCATTTGGCACATGCAGCATCTGAGGGTGGTTCTGAGATCGCTGCGACGAGCGGGACTCAAAACAAACCCCAAGAAGTGCACGATTGGGCAGGTGGAGGTACGGTATCTGGGGTTCCACTTGGGCCACGGGCAGGTGCGTCCCCAAATTGACAAGACTGCGGCGATTGTAACCTGCCTGAGGCCCAAGACCAAAAAGGGGGTGAGACAGTTCCTGGGGCTGGCTTGCTATTATAGGAGATTCGTTCCTAATTATTCAGATGTCACCAAACGCTGACTGATCTCACTAAAAAGGGAGCTCCAGACCCGGTCCAGTGGACAGAGCAGTGTCAACAGGCATTCACACAGGTTAAAGCTGCACTTTGCAGGGGGGCCGATTTCTCTCTCCCTTTTGTCTTGCAGACGGACGCTTCAGACAGAGGGCTGGGGGCCATACTCTTGCAGGTGGTGAAGGGGGGAGGAGCGTCCGGTGCTGCACATTAGCCGCAAGCTCTTGCTGAGGGAGACTAAGTACAGCACCGTAGAAAAGGAGTGTCTCGCCATCAATCCTCACTCTCCGGTACTACCTGTTGGGGCGGGCCTTCACCCTCTGCTCGGATCACGCAGATGGCTGTCGCTGACTTCCTTTCCAAAAACTGGGGGGGTGGTAGACAGACCGGATGTCTCCCCGGCCTGAGTCGGGCGGTGGGGATATGTGGCAGCGGGGGCGTGGTCAATCGTCCATCCGGAGAGAGAGAAAGCGGTAAGGGCACTTGCACCTGAGCTAGATTATGTTAAACACCTGTTTCTAATTCCAGTGAGCATGGGGAGAGCGGCATATAAGCAGCCACACCAACAGCAGAGGAGAGAGAGAGTCTGGCACAAGGAAAGCCACGGTGTTCCTGAAGCTGTTGCGTTTAATCTGTTGTGTGTGTGAAGTTGATGTGTTTAAGTAACTATGTGCCTGTGAAGCTGATGTGTTTAAGTGACTACGTGCCTGTGAATTTGTGAAGTTGTAAAACACAAAGTGGCCGATTAAAAGTCTCACCTGAGCCTGGAAAAACCCGCTTTCCTGTGTTCTCCTTCCCTTCTGCTGTGAAGTTCGTTACAATGACCTTAAATTTTGGAAAACTGAATTTAAGACATTTTATCCGCGGGAACCCTGGTTACAAACTCTTGCTAAAACTAGCTACTAAAACACATTAAAAAATCTTTCTGTTGTTGTTTATATTTAGTTGGGTAAAGATGGTTAATAAATAAACATGTTTATTTGTGTAAACAAAGTGAAACAGTTGCATCCTGCTGCACGTGACTGAGGGAAAGGCCAAGCGGAACAGGGCCTCTGAGAGCACGCTGATGCCATGTGGTGCACACCGGATCCTCAGTGCCACTGGGCAGAACCCAAGCACTGTGCCAACCCACAAACAACCCGCCGGAGACAGCAACAGTTGGGGACTTGTGGGGAGGGGTGGGAAGTGAGGGAGAAAGAATTTGAGGAGGGAGAAAAAGGAAGGAAGCCTAGTGCAGGATTTTTTTCTTTTTTTATACAGTGTTTGCTTTGTTTTATTCACAAAACCTCCCCTCTCTCTTTCCGCCCTGGTTCTTTTCTCAGTCTTTCTGAGGCACACCCACATGCACAAACACACCCCTGTAAACACACACACACACACAACATTTTCCTAGAGGCCATTGATCCTGTTGTCCTAGTTTCCCCACTGAGTGCTCTGGGATTTCTGAGAGTTGCAGAAGCACAGGAGAACCAGCCACCCTTGTGTCAGTACCATCTGAGTCCTAAACAAACATGGCACTCTGGTGCTAAGCTTTGTTGGAGGCCTCATCTGAAAGATTTGTTAAACTGTATTCTTATGGTAGGCCAAAGGATTCACAGCACTGAGGCGGCCAGAGGAAGAGCCATAGTTATCATCAAAGTAAACCTTATAAATAAGTCATGTTTCTGCATTCACCAAGATGGCATGGAAGTGAATAAAACATTTTTGAAGTTTTGAGTAAAACTGTCGTAAATCTGTCAAAGGTGTAGTTCATCCAAAAATGAAAATTCTGTCATCATTTACTCACCTTCATGTCATTCCAAACCTGTATTACTTTATATCTTCTGTTGTATTCGTTACTCATTTCCAATAAGTCCCCATGGGAACTAAGGCTTTTTCAAGCTTCAAAGATGATAGTAAAACGTAAATGTGGTCATTATGACATTATGCGCTACATTTCAAGTCTTCTGAGGTCATAGAGTAGATTTGTGTGGGAGAAGACTGAAATTTAAGTTGTTATTCACTGATAATCCTCCCCTCCATGTTAGCTGTTAACCTCTGCCACTGGATCACTGAGGGTGCTATCTCACTTGGTTCGATTGCTTGGACCGAACCCGAGTTTATTTACTCCCCCCTCCCCCTCCCCATCTGGTCTCATCAGAGTATTTGGGTCCGAACCCCGGTCCGATAACATCATCGTGAGTACAAGTGGCAGCTGTTTTTTAACTGTAACTAGGTAACAACTCAAGAAGACATCAGCTTCACTGTGTTAAGTGAAGTATTAAAGTTTGTCTCTTTGGATTTACCACCAAAACTTTATATGCACCGAACGACACTTGTGTTTGTCTCCCACGGATACACTGAATGCGCAATGATGTGATGCATATTACTGTTTGTCTGCCGCAAGCCCGTGGATGCATTGCAAGAGATGTGAAGAATGTTGAATTGATGTGAAGAATTGCGATCGGGAGCAGTTCATTTCCGTGATTTGGTGCGACTGCGTTCATATCAGTAGCGTACCGTACCAGAGTTCACATGAACCGTACCCCAGACCACCTCAAGAGGAGTTCGAAAAACAGTGTTTGCATCATCCAAACAAACCGAACTTTGATGCCACCCGGACCTGGGTGCGCACCAAATGTGCTAGTGTGAAAGCACCCTGAGTCAGTGAATTGAAATCCAGAACTGAATCAGTCCGATTCTTGACTCATTCAGACTGTTTGTTTTATTTTTATTATTAAACAGGATCAACTGAATCACTGAAATTATCAGACTCAAAAGAATGATTCATTCACAAACCAGAAATCACTACTTCTATAACAAACTCTTATGAACAAGCCAAGTAGGCTATAGGCAGGTGTCAAGATTTTCAGTGAACAATGACTTAAATTTCAGCATGATCCTCATTCAAAGCTATTGTTTGGATTTAGAAGACTTGGAATATAGCACATAACTCATATAGACCAATTTTATGATACTTTAAAGGTGCTTTCACAACCTGTTAGAAGCTTCAAAGCCTCAGTCCCCATTCATTGTTATTGGAAAAGAACGACCATGGAAAAGAACGACCAGTAGTACACTTTTTCAACATTTCTCCTTTTGTGTTTCAAGGAAGAAAGAAAGTTATACAGGTATGAAACGACATGAGGATAAGTAAATAATAACAGAATTTGCATTTCTGGGTGAACTAACTGTTTCCTTTTTAAAAGTTACTGCAGCTTATTATATTCTCATTAGTAGACTATGAAGTCCAAATCACACATATATTTGGCAACTGCACACTCACAACATTGTAGTCTACTGGAGGTTCTTTCTTGGATGCCAGCAAACCAATATCAGAGATGGCTTCAGGCTGCAGCTCTGATAAAGCATCGTAGATATCCTGAAGATCTGGCATCCTTACTGTGAGAGAGAAAAGTTTAAATCGCACACACACACTCCTTACGTTAAAAATGATTTATTTTTACATTAAAAGAGAACACCTCACACATCCCATTAACAGAAAGTGCTGGGCATAAATAAAGACTAAAATAAATAAAGGAAATGCAACATACTTCAGAGCTGTTAACAAGGTGTAAATTGAGTCTCTAATTTTATTGTCATATTTAAAAAAAAAAAAAAAAAAAAAAAAAAAAAGGCTATAAATATATATTAAGACTCTCTAAGTATTTCCAGGCCGTTGCATCTCTGCTTGACGTAACTAGATGGTAATCACTGTACAGTTGCTTTGGAAGAGTACACATGCACTGCAGTATCAAAATAGGCTTGGAAGATAAAGACACAAAAGTACAAACCCACACTCATATTCACAGGTGCAATCAAATGGAGAACAAGAATAACTCAATTGTGAAGCAAATCTCTGATGAAAGCTTTTTAACAAAGCTGGACTTCACTACCAGTGTCAGCAAGCTGAGTGATAGCATTGTCACTGTGCTAATAGCCAGGCGTAGGAGCCTCCTTAACCAGGAGAAACAATCATGCGGCAGGTCTCGTTTGTACACTAAATAAGCAGCACAGACACACAATAATACTGCGGAGGGCCCAATTAGCAGGATAATTAATTACAGCAAACATTTTTTCCTCTGTAATGAGCTCCAGATATATGGAATGGGCTGGCGTTATGTTCTGAACTGTTACAGATGAAATGGTTTTAGCGGTGCTTGTATATAAAAATGAGGGCTCTTCATTCTTGCGTTAAAGAGTGGGAGTAAACTTTTCACTACATAAATGCCACCAGCAAATCACTGGAAATGAGATAGTGCCAGCAATAGCTACAGTCTCTTCCCTTTTTTTCTGTACTGTCTCGCAGACATTCCAGATTTTATTATTATTATTTTTAAATAATTTGTGCATTGCTAAATCATTTCTATTAGCTACACAAAACTCATTAGGATATTTATCTAAAAGGCTTAAGGAAGACATTAAGACAAATTAATTAGACATAATTGTTGTGGAACACCTTTAAGGCTTTGAATGATAATAGGCCTACGTCTCATTGGACCCTAACATAAATGACCTGAGATGGAGTAGCAATACAAACATAATTAGGCTCCACCAAGTGAAGTCTATCTAAACAATGAGCCATGACGATCAAATATTTTCAAGGAAATCAAGATCAATCGTTGTCTATTTGCGTCCGGAGATGCTTCAGCCTAATGTGTATGCATGGCTCACCACGGATTAGTGACTAGCCTATGTGGAGGGTCCTTTGCCCTTTTATTAAATTACGTTTAAAGCAACCTACTGGAGTAAATGACACAATTATTGCATTCAATCTAAATGTTTACTGAATTTATTGCAATTATAGTTATTAAATCTACAGGATTTACTGAGGCAGCCGAGGTTCTGTGGATACAAAGGCAGTCGGAGAGACTTATTAAGGGGAATCAAGATTGGCAAATTAGCTTTTGGAGGGAGAATGATTTCTTTCTTGTGTTAATTTGTACAATAATCAATGCAGCCTTGTCCTAACTGTGATTGTAAAGCAACTTTAATTGACAAAATGGAGGCCAGGCTGTCCTGTCCAGACTGGGGGCGACTTTCTGTGGCACTAATGATGCACACTCATCTTAAAGTGTCTTTACTGCATCAAACAGAATGAAGGGAATCCAGGTTCACTTCTATTAGTGAAAGTATGGTCACTAATGAACACATTAATGTGACGATTGATGAAAACATAGGTTATATAGATATCAATAATTACATTTTTTTTTTTTCAAAACCTAAATCATTTACTTCATGTGGCAAATCTAAATTTACTGTTATTCAAGTCAAATACACTACTCAATGTGACTATGCCTGAATAAGCTACATTACATTTACACCAATTAAAATAATTTTAAGAGACTAGAAATAGCTCCTTATGGTACTAACTGCCTATATTCACATTTTACAGTGCATTTAGTACAGTTGCAATTATTAAGCACACTTTTTAACAGCAGCAATCACCTAAATCGAGTCAGTCTAGGAAATATGAGTTATGTATGGTTTAAAAATAAGTCTAGTTGTTAAAACAACAGTTGGACACACATACACCATCATAGTCACAACGCGACTTTTACGCGAATATAAACAAGAACGCCATCGCGGTAGATTAAGCAGAATGGCCGGTCATTTCAGCATTATTTTAAGTCTACATTCTTACTTACCTGAGGGAACCAAAGTACTGCAGGTGCGTGAAAACACTGGGGTTTCTTCCTCAGCCTTGCAATGTACTTTCCACTTCCGCAATTAGTAACGTATTATCGATGTGACAAATTATTGACTAGGTCCTCTCTAGAGCTCATGTTGGATCAAGAGTGACACCTGTTGTATTATATATTTTATGTATGAAAAATGTCAGATAAACATGAATTGTATATCGAGTATTTAAAAAGGATATTCCTACAGTTAGGTGCATTTTAAGAGCCCAGTAAGCTATGGTATAGAGTTTGCCATTCATAATATTATACACTGCCTGTGGGCCTAACAGTCAAATTGTAAATAATTGAAATCATTTAAATGTATTGCACTTCTGTCATTGACTCATGTCTCCAGAGCTGTACATCAAAGATCTGAAAAAACAAGTGCTTTTTATTTTATTATTATTGTACTTTATTTTTTCATACAATTAAGTGTTTAGAATTAAATTCTTCCACTTACATGTTTTCATTTGTGGCAATTTAGTTTGTGTGTCCCATGACTTATCGTCCCCTGTGATGTCATGATATTGTGACCTTTAATTCAAGATCTCTGTGATGAAATGAGGTTAGGCACAGGAGATGACATCAGCCATTCAGCAAAACGTGTTGGTGTTATTTGAAGTGCGTGACTCTTCCGTTTTCCTTTATTTTGTGATGTTAGTCACATGTTGTCAAGCATAACATGTCCACTCTCTTATGAGAAGATTCAGGGAAAATTAACGGAATTTTAAAATTTCAATATACACCGATGAGCCAAAACATTATGACCACCTTCCTAACATGCTGTTGGCCCTCTGCGTGCCGCCAAAAAAGCTCCGACTCTACAAGACCCCCTAAGGTGTCCTGTGGTATCTGGCACCAAGACATTAGCAGCAGATCCTTTAGGTCCTGTAAGTTGCGCAGTGGGGCCGCAGTAGATAGGACTTGTTGTTTCAGCACATCCCACAGATGCTCAATCGGATTGAAATCTGGGGAATTTGGAGGCCAGGGCAACACCTTGAACTCTTTTTCATGTTCCTCAAACCATTCCCGAACAATGTGTGCAGTGTGGCAGGGCGCATTATCCTGCTGAAAGAGGCCACTGCCATCAGGGGATACCATAGCCATGAAGGAGTGTACCTGGCCTGCAACAATGTTTAGGTAGGTGGCACGTGTCATATTGACGTCCACATGAATGGCCGGACCCAGGGTTTCCCAGCAAAACATTGCCCAGAGCATCACACTCCCTCCACCAGCTTGTTGTCTTCCCACAGTGCATCCTTGTGCCATCACTTCCCAAGATAAACGGCACACAAGTAAACGGCCATCCATGTGATGTAAAAGAAAACCGGACTCATCGAAACTGGCGACTTTCTGCCACTGCTCCAAGGTCCAATTCCGACACTTGCGAGCCAATTGTGGGTGCTTTCTGTAGGCACTCTGACCGGTCTGCGACTATGCAGCAGGGTGCGATGCACTGTGTGTTGTGACACATTCCTCCTGTAACCATCATTACAATTTTCTTTGACTTGAGCCACAGACCTTCTGTCGGTTCAGACCAGATGGGATAGCCTTCGTTGCCCTCGCGCATCGATGAGCCTTGGGCTCACAACACCCTGTCGCCAGTTTGTGGTTTGTCCCTCCTCAGACCACTGTCGGTAGGTACTCACCACTGCTGACTGGGAGCACCCCACAAGCCTTGCTGTTTCAGAGATGCTATGACCCAGTCGTCTGACCATAACAATTTGGCCCTTGTCAAAGTCGCTCGTTGCTTAATTCTTTACTCCTACCCATTCCTCCTGCATTCAACACGTTGACTACGAGAACTGATTGTTCGCTCACCATCTACTCTACTCAGACCTTGACATATGGCCTTGTTAGGAAATTATTAAAGTTATTCACTTTACCTGTTAGTGGTCATAATGTTTTGGCTCATCAGTGTATGTATGTTAACAGACAAAAAAAAATCATCAGTATATATGTTAGCTAGATAAAATTCACAGACTATGTAGTGGCTAATTTCAAATCAAACAAATTCATCAGTATTGGATGTGCAAAGACAATGTTGTGCCCTTCAGATTCTATTGTTTAATGACAAAGTCACCTTGATGAAAGATAAACATGTTAATGAAATTGTGAATAAATATTTTGGTCACCGTCTAAATGCTAATCACCATAAGAACAATAAATTATTATATGAAAAATAACATTGTTCATGAGCAAACACTATTCCATAAATACATGCACATAAGTCATATTATATTTGTTTACACATTACATTTTGTGAGGGAACTATTTAATAAAAAAAAAAAAAAAAAGATATAACTAAATCCACCACTATTTCATCCTTTCCCTAGAGGATGAATAATCTGTGTACGGTGGGAGGCTCATATACACTCATGAAGCACAGCGAGGTGGAACAGATTACACTACAGCCAATTGTGTGGCATAAGAATACATCAGTCTGCATCTTCTAATGGCAACCGCAGAGTGGCATAACCTTGATGGATTTTACTCTGTCATTCCCTTGAAATAAGTTTTCAGAGAAGAGAGGATGTTCAGTGTTATCCAGAGCACAGAAACTACAGCAAAATGCATCTGTTACCAACCCAGTGTTCTGCTGGAGCTAATAATGCACAATAAGATCAAACGCAAAGGAACTAAACAAGATTTAATGATCATTATAAGGTAATCAGACCTCTTATACCCATCATCATTCATGACAAACTGACAATGAATCAATGCTCGTGCCCCAGAGCAGGCGCCCTCCACTAGTGTACACTACAGACGTGTCAATGAGAGACTAATGGATGCCATCTCAGCTAAGACTTGCTTTGTCAGTTTGGCTTGCAACCAAACCACCCAAAAGCTGGAGAAAGACGAGTGGCAGATAGTGTGTGTGCGCTACATGTGTTTCATGTCAGAGTGGGTATACAGTGCTGAGACACGTCAGGTCACACTGCAGCAGTCAGACTGCATGCCACCTGCTAAACAGTCTTGCTATGCATAGTGTGATATTATGAGCCTTTGTCAATATTTTAGCTGGTAACAGATGCTAAAGAAACAACCACTCTTTCCAGTAGTAACTGCATATGCATTAAAGGGATAATTTCCCCCCAAATAAAAATTATATAATCAATTATGCACCCTCATGTTGTTTCAAAACTATATGACATGGAAGAAAAAAGTAATATGAGTTTTAACATGAGGGTAAATGGTGACAGAATTTTCATTTTGGAGTGACCTATCCCTTTAACGATGCCAAAACAATACAGGATGGTAACACATTGTATGAAGCAAAAACCATCGTTTTTAGGATTTCTTTGGTACTTTTACAGTGCAGCAGCTAACACAGCTGTCAAGTGGTATCTCACGTACGTTCTACAGTACAAACATCTCCACTAACTCCCTGAGCTGTTCTCCTTTATCCTGCTGTGTTATAGTGTCAGCTGAACTTCTCAATGTGACACCTGACTCTCCTGACAAGGTGGAGAAAAAAAGACTACAAGCTTTTCTCTAACACCTCAGCTATATTTCACAGACAGGCTGAAGTTGATGAAATAAAAAGAGTGTGAGTGTGGATGTTTTCAGAAGGAAGGAGGGAAGCAGAGAAGTGGCACACCTGTTAAAGTAATGGTCTAATTATGGAAAAGGTGGTGAAGCACTCAGTGCGAAACAGTCAGCGATCAGCATTCTCACACTAACTGTGAAAGCCGTCAGCCATTATGGGCTGGTTTTAATGTGCGCCCCAACGCATGCTGGGGATTTGTGGTAAGATGAATGATGCCTGTGTGTGTGAATGCGTGTGTGTGCCGTGGGGGTGGAGATGGTCCGCTGAGCGATGCAGATGGTACATGGGAGGGGGGATCATTAGATATGAGCGTGCTTTGTTTGCCGCGCTGCATTTCTTACATTCCAATAAACTGCCTCTTCAGGTCCAGTAAATGCCAGCCGTACAGTTAACTTTTACTGCCCTAAACTTCCTACAAAAACCTTGTCAAAGATTTGGGATAATAATGAGTTGCAAAATGCATGCATGATGCTGTTTAAATGTCATGGTGTAAATAAAAACAAGCAAACAATATAATGGCCATGTTTACATCTATAGAGCATACACTTTAGGATAGGGAAGTTGGTAGCAAGATTTCAGAAAAAGGACGGGAACTGCAGATCCAACTGTTCATGGACCCTTGTCAGGGTAGACAGCATTTTACAGTTTATGTGAATGAAAAATGAGGCTGTGAGGGATGGACATATCAGAATGATCACACTGTGAATTTGATGACAGTTAAGGCCTATTCACACCAAATTATTCTGTTGAAATTAACATGAGGCACTACAACAATTGTGCGTTTTATTCACTTTCACACAAATCACAACAGCAATGACAGACTATGACTATTTATACTTATTTTTCACACTATTACTCACACACTGCTATGTTATGATATCAAAACAGTTTTACTCTAACGCATCATTTGAAAAACGATAAATTTTCACGCTTGTATTACATACTCACCAACATTTACTCACTTATTCCAATGTGATAAGCTTCTGCGCTAGCTCACCTGATAGAGTGTGGATTTTGAACTCCCGAAGACCGCGGCTTGAGACCAGTCAAGCATGCAAACTCACACGTGAGATGAGAGTGTCATAAAGCGACATGAGATGATGTGGTTGCTTCAAAAAATGTGCTTTTCATTTATCATTTTGTTTTTTGACACTATCGGTTATGTTTAGGCATTGATTAAGGGTAAGGATGTCTCTTTAGTATCTACCTCTCATTTGATTTTACATCACTGTTGGTTAGGTTTAGGTTAGGGAGGCTACTCATTAAAACCTCCATCTAATATTCACCTTAAAAACCTTGTCTTATTACAGCACATTTTCACTCACTTTTGGACCCCCACTGGACATTTCACTGGGAAACTGCAGCCAAACATTTAATAAGCCATGTAATTTTGTTTTTCACAAAAAAATAAACAAAATAAAAAAGGTAGTGTCACTTAATGTTAATGAGACCAGGCTGAATTTGGCATAACTGTTTCATTATCTGCATTATATTTACTTATATTACATATACTGTTGCATATGTCCCATGTCTTCTGTCTTTATATCTATGCATGTATTTTGCAATGAGTATATTCCAAATGAACTCCCCAACCCAGCTTCTCTTTTTTAAATTCCTAGATAATATAAAACGTCTTGGTTACTGTTGTAACTTCTGTTCCCTGATGGAACGAACAAGACGTACTTACAATGGGAACAGGTCATGCCAGCCGCTTCGGACTTTTCTCTTGTTTTTCTCCCACAAAAATGGAAAAATCACTCAGCTGGGGCCAGATGTATTCGCGTCGGGGAAGGTGTTCTTTTTCCCAAGGGGAAAAGACACCGCAGAGACCACATCCTGCCTGAAGGAGAGGTTAACATGTGGAGAATATGTCACATGGACTTACCAACTGGTAGTAACACATGTGGAAAGAAGCCCCCGCGGTAGGTCCTACCCGGAGGGGAGGAGCTCTACAAACGCGGCGACTGGTGGCAGAGGAGGCTCTACCCAAGGGAAGACACGGGTTTGCTGTCAGGGAAACCGTACCGTGGAAAATACATCACATGGGGTTACCCACAGGCAACCAGCACATGTGGAGCACCTATCCCAGTAAAGGGCATACTAACGCAAGTACTGGGCCTGGCATCGAATTTCTCTGCCGAATTCGCCTGCTGCAGGGCTGAGGAGGAAAGACTCACGAAAGGTTCACTGGTCCCGGGAACTCACGTGGGGGAAAAAGCACACGTTTTCGCCTCGGGGAGGGTAAAGGTGCTGTGTGCAAGCGGTACACCCGGCCAGCTGCCCACAAACGTACCTGTTCGTACCTGCTAAACGAAACTGGCTCAACCCTGAGATTGTAAAATCTTGCAACGGTATTGAGTGTTGCCCAGACCGCTGCTCTACAGATGTCTGCTAGAGAGGCACCGTTCCCCAAGGCCCAGGAGGATGCCACACCCCGCGTTCATAGCGCCCCGGCCATAAATATTCAATGTACGGCGGTCGTGACATGGAGTGGTCTGTGCACCACCTCCAGACTTACAGCGGGTCTCCTCACCCCTGGGTCGCCCAACTTAGGGGTGCTTCGAAGCCTTCCTGGGGTTCTTGGCACTGGACCGTGGGACGGGGGGTGTCAGCTAGGGCCGAGCGGTTGGCTCAGGCTGCTGTGGAGCCGGTGTTGCTGCCGCAGGAGGATGCCCTCGGTGATGGGGCAGGATGTGCTGGATAGCCTCCGTCTGCTTGTTGACCGAACAGGCCAGCCTGGGAGATGGGGGCGTCAAGAAAGCAAACCTTGTCGGCGTCCCTCATCTCAACCAGATTAAGCCACAGTTGGTGCTCCTGGAACACCATGGTGGACATCGCCTGCTCGAGAGCCCGCGCCGTGACCTTCGTCGCCCGTAGGGCGAGGTCGGTCACCGAGCACAGCTCCTGCATCACTCCTGGGTCAGGACTACCCTTGTGCAGCTCTTTCAATGCCTTGGCCTGGTGAACTTGCAGGAGGGCCATGGCATGCAGGGCGGAGGTGGCCTGTCCAGCGGCACTGTAAGCCTTGGCTGTCAGGGATGATGTAGATTTACAGGCCTTGGACAGGAGTCTCAGGTGATTCCGCCAAGTGGCAGCATTTTGCAGACACAAGTGCATGTGGCTGCCCTACCGTCGAGGGTAGTGAGAGTGGAGGAACTCAGAGGCCGGGTCCGGGCAGTGAAAGGTGCCTGCCACGACTCATGCACCTCCGGGAAGAATGGAACTGGGACGGGGTGCGGCACGGCTGTGAGCGGCGCTCCGAGCCCAGGAACCAATCATCAAGCCGACCACATCCGAAGGTGGGAACCCAGCCGAGTCTTCCACGTCCGACCGTACCAGCCCGCTCTCCGATGCTGCGATCAAGAGCTCATCCTGCTCCCAAACCCCGAATGAGTCATTAAACTTGCCCTGGGGCGAGCTGCCTGTCTCATCCCAGAACTCAACCAGGGCAAATTAGTGAACTGGGGAATGGGAGGTCCGTGGGGGTTCACCCGGCGGAACCGCTCTCATTGGGGTCCCCAAATCACCCCCAGCGCTAACCGTCACAGCCTTGTGCCCATAGGCAGAAGGACCTGGGCGGGGAGCGGCTGGGGTGGCTTTACCTCTGAAGAAGGAAAGCCGTGACCGCAACGTTGCCATGGTCATGTTCTGGCAGTGAGAGCATGAACCATCCACGAAGGCTGTCTCAGCGTGGCTATGGCCCATACACGTGAGGCAGCGATCGTAGCCATCAGAGGTGGAGAGATAGCGACCGCATCCAGGAACTACACACAGACAGAAAGGCATCTTTAAAAAGACACTTTCCGTCAGTGCTCACTCTTTTAGAGGAAATACTCTTTTAAGTATATACTCTTTTAGCATAGCTGCCGAAGCGCCCAGGGGTGTTCTCTGCACTTATCCACGCAAGAGGGGGAGAACCCACTGAAATGCACCATATATCCAACAGCTTTCAACACTTTGTAGAGGTGAATGGAATGGCAGTGGAATTCATCGACACCGCTCGGCTCCGAAGAACAAATCTGAATGATTGGTTGCAAGCCGGCTCCTTTTATACCCGTATGTCCGGGGTAGTGGCATGCAAATTCCACTCGCCAATTCTCGCCCTTTTCTCAAATATCAGAGGTGTTTGTGGCTCCCAAGGGCGACCCCTAGTGTCACTACATCGACACAATGTCGAGTAAGTGACAGATAAGGAACAAGGTACAGTGATATAAATACATAATGTACATTAAGTAAAACAGGTATAGCATAAAATATGACGCATAACATTTAACACCTGTTTGCCAGTACATTAGTGCCACCAATGCACTGAAATGTGCAGCAGCAGTGGCTCTGGAAGAATGACAACATGCTATTATCTCACTGGTCAGTCAGTTTTCATCACAAAAAAATTGGGATTGTTAGCGGACGATTTGTCGGACCCAGTGTGAATAGCATCATGGGAATCCATTGTTGTTATTCAAAAGCTTGTAAGTAACGAACATTCACAGTGAAAGTTTGGTCTTTGTGTGAATAGCCCTCAAAGGTGCACTCAGTAATTTTTTCCTCATTAAAAAGTTTAACTCCTAAAGACATGAATCCTAATTTTGCAATATATGTAGGAAATCATGACCACTCACATTAAAATGAAGACTCCAGTCATATCAGTAACCTTATAAAAGCTGTTTTATTCTACATGGAGAGGGTCCGCACATGGGGACTGCCATGTAAGAATCACAAGACCAGCCGAATACGACTTGCTTAATCTCAATAACTGTCCTATTATTTGACACTTTCACTCATTGATTAAATTAATCATGGCTGACTGTGAATACTACATTTCTACAATGGCATCTGAAACTGAAAACTATTAATTTAAATTATGCTGAATCCAAGCCACTAGGTGTCAGTGTAAGTCCAAGATGACACAAAGACAAAGTAACTGAGTGCACCTTTAAGTTAAAATTTTGCTCTGTGCTTACCAAAATTCGAATCACTGCCCCCAGTGGCTGAAATTTAAAGTCCTGTTGAACTTATGGGCATGTGTGAACTCCAATTCTAGGTGAAATGTCCATAAAGTGGCACCAAAAGTGAGTTGTATTTTTAGTTGTTAATGATACACACAGGAATACAGGAACTAATTTTAGTAATTCTGAGACTCAAGATGGCGCCGAGTATGGCTGCTGCGTTGCGAGCTCCGACACAACTTAGCAATGGTTTGTTTGTTTTGTTTACAATTCTTATGTTTCTTGTCTTGGATGTTGCCTGCCTTATTGTCTACGACAGACAAACACTTTTGGACATTGGCTCAGCGATCTCACACCGTAAACCGGACTTCACATTCCTCAATGCCGACCCGCTGTTTACAAACACGCAAGCGGAGCCCTTTGTCTGGGCAGCACGGCCGCGGAAACGCAGGAGGAAAAGGGGAAACAGAGCCGGCGTTCTCATCAGAGTAAGACGCCGCGCAAATCGACCCCCGCTACCCACTATTCTACTGGCAAATGTTCAGTCTCTGGATAACAAGCTCTGCGAGCTGAAAGCGCGGATCTCTTTCCAACGAGAGACGAGGGACTGCTGCGTTATCTGCCTTACGGAAACTTGGATGTCTGCGGAGATTCCAGACTCAGCCATTGAACCCGCGGGGTTTTCCATGCTCCGAGCGGACAGAGCGAAAGACCTCTCAGGTAAAACTAGAGGAGGTGGTGTATGTTTTATGATCAACAAATCCTGGTGCGATCAGAGGAACATACATTCTATCAAGTCTTTCTGTTCTCCTGATCTGGAATTTCTTATGCTTCTGTGTCGACCATTCTGGCTACCGAGGGAATTCACAGCGGTCATTATCACTGCTGTGTACATCCCCCCACAAGCCGACACAGACCGGGCACTCAAGGAACTGTATGGGAGTATAAGTGAGCAGGAAACCGCGCACCCTGAGGCCGCGTTCATTGTGACCGGGGACTTTAATAAAGCCAGTTTAAAATCAGTCGCACCAAAATATCACCAGCACATTAGTTTCAACACACGAGGGGACCGGGTTTTGGACCATTGCTACTCTCCGTTCCGGGATGGCTACAAATCCCTCCCCCGCCCACCATTTGGAAAATCGGACCACTCTTCCATTCTGCTTCTGCCCGCTTACAGGCAGAAACTGAAACAGGAAGCACCCACCCTCAGAACGATCCAGTGCTGGTCGGACCAATCAGACTCTACGCTACAAGACTGTTTTGATCGCACGGACTGGGAGATGTTCCGGTCCGCCTCTGATGACGACATCGAGCTTTACGCTGATAGCGTAATGTGCTTCATCAGAACGTGTGTAGAGGAAGTGATTCCGACCAGAACTGTGCGAATCTATCCGAATCAGAAGCCGTGGATCAACAGCGATGTTCGCGCAGCACTTAATGTGCGGACCTCCGCTTTTAATTCCGGGAACGCGGAGGAGCATAAACAAGCCAGTTATGCCCTCCGAAAAACTATCAAAACAGCAAAACGCCAGTACAGGAGTAAGATTGAGGGACAGTTTAACACCACCAACTCTAGAAGCATGTGGCAGGGAATTAACATCATCACGGACTTTAAAGGGAATAAAAACTCCGCCATGAACACCGCTGCCTCTCTCCCAGATGAGCTAAATACTTTTTATGCTCGCTTCGAGGGAAATAACACCGCCCTCGCGGAGAGAGCTCTCACGGCCGAAGCTACAGAGGTTAGTTCACTCTCCGTCTCTGTAGCGGATGTAACCCGATCATTCCGACGGGTGAATATCCGCAAAGCCGCGGGTCCAGACGGCATTCCGGGCCGCGTCATCAGAGCGTGCGCGAACCAGCTGGCTGGTGTTTTTACGGACATTTTCAACCTCTCCCTCTCTTTGTCTGTAGTCCCCACATGCTTTAAAACATCCACCATTGTGCCTGTTCCAAAACAATCGAAAATAACTTGTTTAAATGACTGGCGTCCTGTTGCTCTGACCCCCATCATCAGCAAATGTTTTGAGAGACTAATCAGAGATTACATCTGCTCTGTATTACCACTCAATCTTGACCCGCTGCAGTTTGCTTACCGTAACAACCGCTCCACTGATGATGCCATTGCATCTACAATACACACTGCTCTCTCCCACCTGGAAAAAAAGAACACTTATGTGAGAATGCTGTTTGTAGACTACAGCTCAGCATTCAACACCATAGTGCCCTCCAAGCTAGATGAGAAACTCCGGGCTCTGGGCTTAAACAGCTCGCTGTGCAGCTGGATCCTGGACTTCCTGTCAAGCAGACGCCAGGTGGTTAGAATAGGCAGCAACATCTCCTCATCACTGACCCTCAACACTGGAGCCCCGCAGGGCTGTGTTCTCAGCCCACTACTGTATTCCCTGTACACACATGACTGTGTGGCAACACATAACTCCAATGCCATCATTAAGTTTGCTGATGACACGACGGTGGTAGGTCTGATCACTGACAATGATGAAACAGCCTACAGAGAGGAGGTGCACACTCTGACACACTGGTGTCAGGAGCACAACCTCTCCCTCAACGTCAGTAAGACAAAGGAGCTTGTGGTGGACTTCAGAAGAAAAGACAGAGAACACAGTCCCATCACCATCAATGGGGCACCAGTGGAGAGAGTCAGCAGCTTCAAGTTCCTGGGTGTCCACATCACAGAGGAACTCACATGGTCCGTCCACACTGAAGTCGTTGTGAAGAAGGCTCATCAGCGCCTTTTCTTCCTGAGACGGCTGAGGAAGTTTGGAATGAACCGCCACATCCTCACACGGTTCTACACCTGCACTGTGGAGAGCATCCTGACTGGCTGCATCTCCGCCTGGTACGGCAATAGCACTGCCCACAACCGCAAAGCACTGCAAAGGGTGGTGCGAACTGCCAAACACATCATCGGAGGTGAGCTTCCCTCCCTCCAGGAAATATATACAAGGCGGTGTGTGAAAAAAGCTCGGAGGATCATCAGAGACTCCAGCCACCCGAGCCATGGGCTGTTCTCACTGCTACCATCAGGTAGGCGGTATCGCAGCATCAGGACACGCACCAGCCGACTCCATGATAGCTTCTTCCCCCAAGCAATCAGACTTCTGAACTCTTGATCTCCCACGATCAAAATACATCATCCCTGCACTTTATTACTCTTTTATCTCACACCGGACTGTCATAAATTATATTACTGTCATTATATTATGTCTCTCTTAACAACTGACTATCAACCGACAGCCTGAATGTCAATACAGTACAATACTGTACATTCTATATATATACTTTTTTCATATATATTTTAATTTTTATTGAATAATGTGTATCTATATAGTATCTATATAGTAAAAAACAAAACAAAAAAAAAACAAAAAACAAAAACAGCATATTGTATACTGTGCAATGTATGTTATTATTGTATATTGTTGAGTGTAATTGTGTATAACAGATGTTTAAATTGTGTTTTGTTAATTTGATGTTTTAAGTTGTGTAATTATGTATAACAGATGTTTAAATTGTGCTGTGTTAATTTGATGTTTTAAGTCGAGTTTAATTATGTATAACAGATGTTTAAATTGTGCTGTGTTAATTTGATGTTTTAAGTCGAGTTTAATTATGTATAACAGATGTTTAAATTGTGTTGTGTTAATTTTATGTTTATTGTAGATTGGCGTATGTCTCATCACTGTCACGACTGCTATGTTGATCGGAACTGCACCCAAGAATTTCACACACCATTGCACTTGTGTATATGGCTGTGTGACAATAAAGTGATTTGATTTGATTTGATTTGATTTTAATTCTACCATGTAACCTCAACCCTAAACCTACCCATAAGTGGAGAAAAAAAATTTATTTAAGAGGGAAAATGCAACCTCCGAATCACATTCATCATTGATTATTAATGCAATTATTTCCTGGTTTCTATGGGATCAGAACCTGTGTCTCGGCGGTCACTAGCACCACAGGAAAAGGTAAACACATTTGAATTGATGCAAAAATGTCTGATAGGGGATGGCACTTGTCAGTAATTTCAAATCGATTTCAAAGTATGTGAACTTTCGGAAACCACATGTTGAATTCCAATGTAATCATGTTGGACGTACAGTACATTCAATGGATTGTTATATGCCTATGGCTAGGTGTCGATCGTTCAGCCGATGAAACACTGAACATTTTATTTCTAAAAAAGTTCCCAGTGGATAAACAACTATGCTGTCCTAAAAAGGCAAAATGCAGAATCTGTGACACTGAAACAGAAAAATGGCTTCAAAGTTTTTTTTATTACACACAGACACATGGCAATACACTGAATAGATATGTACATGAATCTAAGCATAGTTGATCCAAAACCATCCGTCACAGGACAGATCACAGTCCAAGATATTCGCCATAACCAAATTTTGAGAAATGTGTGCAGTTATTGCTTTTTGCCTCTGCACGGTATTATGGAAAACATGGGTAGTGAAAATTAGATGTGACATAGGACCTCAAGACAGTACAACCTATTGAACAGAATATATCTATCTCTCACAGCCTTGTTTTCATTCTTGTAATATTAAATATAGCGTTTATCCTGAAGTCTTATGCCATCTTTTTACTCAATTTCTGATATACAGCCCTCAGTTACTGAAACAGTACTGCTTTTACATATATTCTATTTACAGTATCAGAAACAATTGTTAATGTTTTAAAACTTTACTGAATGTTTTTCAGTAGCTATATATATTCTGGGATGTTTAGGAAATCTTTGAAGCTGTCAACCATCATGAAAAAACATTTAAAAAAGGCTGAAAATGCCTCTCCTTACATGCATGAAAGAAAGGTCATTGGCTGTGTTTTCTAATTTACCAACACTTGTCTGGGGACATGAGAAGATGGAGATTTCTTTGTTACCAGGCAGTGTAATAATATCCTTATCTCAACCTGGGAAATCTACAGAAGCCCTAGTGACCTCCGTCTCCACGCTCAAACCATTATGAGGGGAAGAGTGAAAAATCTGCTGTACTCATTTCAAAAATGATCCCTGCCTTACTCCCTTGTTCCCCCTTTTTACTACCAGCATATGAAAAGGCCCCGTGTCTCTTGAATAGCTTATAATAACATGTTTTAAGAAGCGCAGCCTTACTGCACCCTGAGGACACAGCAGAGTGCCTGGATGTAATATCCATGTTTTTTTTCTGCAAGTAATTAAAGGTCAGTTTGGGTTAGGCTACAGTTGCCTGGCTTGAGAGAGCTCCCTTATGCAGTCCTGCTCTTTTTACCCTCTCATCAGCTGTGATGCTTTGCCAAATGTGATTACATCTTTTTTTAAGCCATCTGTTTTCTTGGCACTACAAATGCATAAGTTAAAAAATTTACCCTTGTTGCTATTATGGGATACAGCATTCCAAGTTCATTTCCTTTAATCAGGCAAGCAATGGTATTCATTTCAGAGCTAATGTTATAATGTTTAAGGAGAACAGCCAAGGTTTGAGTGGATAATCCAACATGATTCAATTACATTTAAAAGGACTCCACTTGTGTCGAAATTAAAGTGGACTCAACCTCATATAATATTTTCTGACATCCTCATTGTTTGATCTTAACCCAAGTTAACAAAGTCAAAGTCCCAACCCTGTTGTGTTATTGTTAACAAAAACTAAAATAAATTTGTTGTCAATGGAAATAAAAATAAAAACAAAACATTTAATTAATTAAATTATTATACTAGATGGCCATGCAAAATGTAACTTTACTAGCCATATTTAATTGATTTTAAATTAAGTTTTAAACTCATTAACTTTGGCAGCCCTGAAATGCTAATACAACAACTAAAATAAAAACTGAATATAAAACGAAAAATTTAAAAACAAAAAACAAACTAAAACTAGCAGTCAAACTAAACTAAACTAAACTGAAAGGACAAACTGAAGATTAATTAGAAAACAGAATTAAAAATTCAAAACCTGTTCTGACTCCGACAGAAATCAGCAAAATTCTATTGCTGATAAATACCACTGTTGAATTTCCCAAGTTTGCTTTGGTCACATACACAATGGCACGGACACATTCAGAATTGCTCAAACCACCGCACATGACAACACATAGTCACACACACATACACACACACTCCCTCTCTAGCATCTGGCAGAAGGTCTGGCTCGCTTCGACTGGCTGCGCCTCGCTGCCCTTGTGCAGTGGTGTGCCAGTTGTGTCTCCCTCCCATCGCTGTGAATGCCACCATCTGGTGAGCCACGTGGACATCATAATCTCCCCTTAATTACATTAGCGCCGCAATCAGTTACTGCATTACAAGGCCCGGCGAAGAGCTTTTAAATCTTGGAGGAAATCATAAATAATTGCACTAAGTACCCGGCGCCAGATGTGCGTGCCAACTTGGCGGGCATGAGATAAATAGTCGCCCCTGCCGATGACGCTGTTCAATATTGGTGTTTTTTCTTTTTTTTTGGACGATGTCATCCTTTTTTAGCCTTTGCTCTCTCTGCTCTCTCTCTCCCTCTATCAACTCTTAGTCTTTTTGGCTCTCCTCTCTGCCGCTGGCATAAGGAGTAGCAAGAGCTTATCGTCCATTAGCATTACACTACTGAACCTGTTGCAGCAGTTTTACAGGGCAGTGAGGAGTGGTCATCCGGAGATGATCAAATATCGGATCTCTAGCTGTTGCTTGTTGCGAATGAAATTATTTCTGAGAAGAACTTGTGTATTTGATTTGAATGAGTTTTGGTCATTAATCAGCTCTGATTTGCTTTTGAGCACTGCAGCCTTGTCTTGCACAGCATCCTATGTGTTTTTTCTTTTCTTTTTTTTTTATCTCATTATTATAAATAGCTGTGTTTCATGCTTTGCATGTACTGTGTATCTGAATATGCTGGGAGAGGAGAAAAGTCACTATTAGATTGTGTTTTTCATAACTGTAGTTGGATTGGAGGTCAATGAGTTTGTGTATGTTTGAGACTTCATCTGTCACTGTGAAAAATGTTTTGTCTGGTAACTACACTGGCGGCTAAAACTTTTATTCACCAAAGTGACATTCAACTGATCACAATTCATAGTCAGGGCATTAATAATGTGAAAAATTACTATTACAATTTGAAAAAAAAAAATTCAGAACTTCTTAAACTACTTCAAGGAGTTCTCATCAAAAAATCCTCCATGTGCAGCAATGACAGCTTTGCAGATCCTTGGCATTCTAGCTGTCAGTTTGTCCAGATACTCAGGTGACATTTCACCCCACGCTTCCTGTAACACTTGCCATAGACGTGGCTGTCTTGTCGGGCACTTCTCACGCACCTTACAGTCTAGCTGATCCCACAAAAACTCAATGGGGTTAAGATCCACAACACTCTTTTCCAATTATCTGTTGTCCAATGTCTGTGTTTCTTTGCCCACTCTAACCTTTTCTTTTTGTTTTTCTGTTTCAAAAGTGGCTTTTTCTTTGCAATTCTTCCCATAAGGCCTGCACCCCTGAGCCATCTCTTTACAGTTGTACATGAAACTGGTGTTGAGCAGGTAGAATTCAATAAAGCTGTCAGCTGAGGACATGCGAGGCGTCTATTTCTCAAACTAGAGACTCTGATGTACATATCCTCTTGTTTAGTTGTACATCTGGCCTTCCACATCTCTTTCTGTTCTTGTTAGAGCCAGTTGTCCTTTGTCTTCGAAGACTGTAGTGTACACCTTTGTATGAAATCTTCAGTTTTTTGGCAATTTTAAGCATTGTATAGCCTTCATTCCTCAAAACAATGATTGACTGATGAGTTTCTAGAGAAAGCTGTTTCTTTTTTGCCATTTTTGACCTAATATTGACCTTAAGACATGCCAGTGTATTGCATACTGTGGCAATTCAAAAACAAACACAAAGACAATGTTAAGCTTCATTTATCAAACCAAATAGCTTTCAGCTGTGTTTGACATGATGGCAAGTGATTTTCTAGTACCAAATTAGCAATTTAGCATGTTTAATCAAGGATAAGGTGTTGGAGTGATGGCTGCTGGAAATGGGGCCTGTCTAGATTTGATCAAAAAGGACTTTTTTCAAATAGTGATGGTGCTGTTTTTACATCAGTAATATCCTGACTATGCTTTGTGATCAGTTAAATGCCACGTTGGTGAATTAAATTTCCTTCCAAAACAGTAAAATCTGTACATTTTTCCAAACTTTTGGCTGCCAATGGATATTTACAGTACCTGGTTTTATTCAAATGAAAAATTTTATTTAATATAAGTTAGGTATATAGTTAGGTTATATAATATAACCTAACTACTTTAGGTTACACGACTGAAACGTCAATAGAAATGACTGGTTATGGTAACAACTGCATGAATCCACTTTTTACATTATGAATAATACCAAATCTTTGCTGGGCTGTATGTAATCCACAGTTCCCTGTGACAGTTAATGAGAACAAAGAAAACAATGTCATTTTCATTTAAATTGCAAACTTGAGGTTGCCAGCTGTCTTGTATTGTGGGGGTGTCCCATAATTTTGGCTGAAATGAAGAAAATGTTCTTAGTCATGTATTCGAGTGACAAAAAATTGGCAGTCCTAATTAAGAGGTTTAGCAGAAAAATGGGGGCTGTATTTCACTTGAAAAATGGTCAATTATACTGTAAACAATTGTTTTTGCTAATTGCTTCCTTATCGCTCAGTTTGCTAATTGCTCAGATTAACGATAAATATCAGAATTCACCACTCGTCATTTTTAAAGTCCTCATGAACTATAATGTCTTGGCAAGAGGAGGCAGTCTGGAGAATGATTCATTGGACCCGAATCGACTGATTCACAATTACTCGTTTATTGTGAAAACACAAACGGCTGTGGCATTCATCATATTCAAATGAGGCAGTAAAATAAATTATGCCAGTGTTTTGGTGAGGAGCACACTGCCTTTTGCTGTTTGTGTGTGGAAAGAAAGAAAGAAAGGAAGAAAAAAGCAAATGAGATGGCAGGGTTGGGGAGGCCCCTCTGGTATTCTGTCTCTATGATGGAGAAAGCGGTGTTGACCTGTCTCATGCCCATTTTCATCAATATGGCTCTCAATTATGAAACTGATTATAATTCACTGTTAATTTAATTCAGCTGTTTGTTTGTTTTTTCACAATGTTTTTTCATAATTCTGTATTTTCTGTTTTTTGTAGATTTTGTGTGTATATTTGTGTATGTGTGTGTGCGTGTGTGTGTGAGACCACAGGCACTTTACCTCCTCTCATTTGCTTTCATTTCAACCAGACTCTTATTTGAACAAAAACCAGAGGGGGTTGACGAAGGAGAATTCCAGGTATTGACTAAATATATCTTTTCATTTATCATAATTTCTCCTTCCCACTTTGTCGCAGCTTCACTGTTTAAGGAAGATGGATGACACAAGATGTTGTCTTGCCTTTCAGACTCTTTCTGCTTGGGTAAGTGTGTCCAATGCGGAATTATTTTGCCAGTTTATTACTCTCCAGTAAGCGGCTGTCACTGTGTTCCCACTCATGTCACTTCCTGTTCGAGCCTGTGTAAGGGCTTATCTGAGTGGCGTCAGCTGTCAGATGGCTTGTCAGCCATTGTGGGTCTATAGAAACATAGCTGCAACGCATCCCAATTGTAAATCAGCATTTAGATGTTACACTGTTTTAAATATTTGTGGTACAGTTTTTTTCTGGTCTCATGAGTCTCTTACTCAGGCTCTGTGCTTATGAAAATAGACAGATATTTTTAGCAAACATTGAAATCAATAATTCTCATCTATCAAGATGTTGGAGCATGTAGAGGTGGATGTTTAACAGCTTTGTGTGGCTTGTGTATTGTAAAATGTAATATTATTGATTTGCAATGCAGTATGTTGAGGTGTCAATCAAAAATGACACCAGAAATTAATTGAAAGGTGAACATCATCATCAATAAACCATTAAGATGCCATTTAAATGGCAGATTATCATATAGCTGAGCTTTTTTTTTCTTATAAACACTGTACCATTAATGGGTAGTTGACACATAACTACCCATTGAACAACTATGCTTTCAGATTTTATGTTATATGAATATGTATTAACATTAATATGTATTACTATTAATAATGTATAAGGGTAAATGTATATTTTAAGTTTATTTATAATTTTTTTCAATAATTTTCCCCTCCATTAGCTCATTTTAAATGGTCCTTCAGTGTGACAAATGAATTTTTAAATCAACAAATATTCCATGTAGTCTCTTAAGTAGTATGGGCTCATAAAAGCTGCATGTACAATAATTATAAAAAATTTGGCAAAATGCTAATAATCGTAAATAGAGCATGGATGTCAGCACAGGACATGGACTTCCCAAAAGTAATTAATATACCCAAAGACTTTTGAGATCCTCAAAAGTGCTTGTATGCCTAAATTATGTATAATATTGAGTCTGAAAAGCAGCAATATTGCCCTTAAATTACCCCCAGCACATACCGATGCTCCGTCGCCCTGTGCCACAAGGGCAGCCATTAATATCAAAGGGGGACTATTCCCCTGGTACTGTGACTTATGAGAGGGGGTCTTGCTCGGAACTGTGGCACAGACCCTGCTGGAGTGAAGTGTTCTAGAAAACGCTGACTTTCCCATAAACCAGACATGGAACCCAACCATCTGCTCCACCGCAAGTTACCTTCAAGTACTGGACTACTGCCTGTAATACTTCATCACAGAGCAGCACTATCGTCAGCAGTTCACCACGTATTCAACTTAGTGAACTTTAATTTGAACTCCTAGCATTTTTTGGAGTGCACCTGTTTCTCTCAGAAGGTCAGTAACTACAGCGGTTAACATTGAAATTTAATGTGCGAAGGAAAAGAAAAATTTTAGCAATGCATGAGGGAGATATTGTGAGCATACAAATGTTGTGAAAAAAAAATTAACCATGGAACATTGTCACTCTATGACCATGCACTACACAGACAGGTTTAGCTGTTGCACACTGTCTATATTCTTACATCAGCGTCTCCCACTGAACGTGTTTACATACACGTCCTCCTGCAACCGGGCCCCCCCTCTTGGGAGTTCATGGCCCCCCCTGCAGCCGCGGGCCCCAGGGGTTAAGACCCAGTAAGCATGTGCATTAATACGGCACTGGTTGTACCCCATTTGCATCAAGGTTAGTTGATAGGTGTTGTTCATTATGAGATGCTATTCTGTTCACTACAATTGTACAGAGTGGTTATACAGGTGCATCTCAATAAATTAGAATGTCGTGGAAAAGTTCATTTATTTCAGTAATTCAACTCAAATTGTGAAACTCATGTATTAAATAAATTCAGTGCACACAGACTGAAGTAGTTTAAGTCTTTGTTTCTTTTAATTGTGATGATTTTGGCTCACATTTAACAAAAACCCACCAATTCAATCTCAAAAAATTTGAATATGGTGACATGCCAATCAGCTAATCAACTCAAAACACCTGCAAAGGTTTCCTGAGCCTTCAAAATGGTCTCTCAGTTTGGTTCACTAGGCTACACAATCATGGGGAAGACTGCTGATCTGACAGTTGTCCAGAAGACAATCATTGACACCCTTCACAAGGAGGGTAAGCCACAAACATTCATTGCCAAAGAAGCTGGCTGTTCACAGAGTGCTGTATCCAAGCATGTTAACAGAAAGTTGATTGGAAGGAAAAAGTGTGGAAGAAAAAGATGCACAACCAACCGAGAGAACCACAGCCTTACGATTGTCAAGCAAAATCGATTCAAGAATTTGGGTGAACTTCACAAGGAATGGACTGAGGCTGGGGTCAAGGCATCAAGAGCCACCACACACAGACATGTCAAGGAATTTGGCTACAGTTGTCGTATTCCTCTTGTTAAGCCACTCCTGAACCACAGACAACGGGGAGGCCTCTTACCTGGGCTGAGGAGAAGAAGAACTGGACTGTTGCCCAGTGTTCCAAAGTCCTCTTTTCAGATGAGAGCAAGTTTTGTATTTCATTTGGAAACCAAGGTCCTAGAGTCTGGAGGAAGGGTGGAGAAGCTCAAAGCCCAAGTTGCTTGAAGTCCATGTTAAGTTTCCACAGTCTGTGATGATTTGGGGTGCAATGTCATCTGCTGGTGTTGGTCCATTGTGTTTTTTGAAAACCAAAGTCACTGCACCCGTTTACCAAGAAATTTTGGAGCACTTCATGCTTCCTTCTGCTGACCAGCTTTTTAAAGATGCTGATTTCATTTTCCAGCAGGATTTGGCACCTGCCCACACTGCCAAAAGCACCAAAAGTTGGTTAAATGACCATGGTGTTGGTGTGCTTGACTGGCCAGTAAACTCACCAGACCTGAACCCCACAGAGAATCTATGGGGTATTGTCAAGAGGAAAATGAGAAACAAGAGACCAAAAAATGCAGATGAGCTGAAGGCCACTGTCAAAGAAACCTGGGCTTCCATACCACCTCAGCAGTGCCACAAACTGATCACCTCCATGCCACGCCGAATTGAGGCAGTAATTAAAGCAAAAGGAGCCCCTACCAAGTATTGAGTACATATACAGTAAATGAACATACTTTCCAGAAGGCCAAAAATTCACTAAAAATGTTTTTTTTATTGGTCTTATGATGTATTCTAATTTTTTGAGATAGTGAATTGGTGGGTTTTTGTTAAATGTGAGCCAAAATCATCACAATTAAAAGAACCAAAGACTTAAACTACTTCAGTCTGTGTGCACTGAATTTATTTAATACACGAGTTTCACAATTTGAGTTGAATTACTGAAATAAATGAACTTTTCCACGACATTCAAATTTATTGAGATGCACCTGTATGAGTTACCATAGCCTTTATGTCAGCTCGAACCAGTCTGGCCATTCTCCATTGATCTCTCTCATCAACAAGGTTTTCAGTCTGCATAAACTGCTGCTCACTCTCTCATGCAGAGTTAGAACAACAAAATAGTCTTAACTTTTAAATGGGAGGAACTACTAAAGGTAAAAGGAAATATGACCCCGGCTACATTAAACATAACTGGAGGAGGTAAAATGTGTTTGTGCTGTGCTTAATTACCATATGTTTAGGATTGCCACCTCAGAAGTCTTGGACAAGAATGACTCTATTAACTCAAACTGGCAACCAGTCCAAATTACTTAATTGTATCTCAAACCTCTGCCAAACTGACAAATCAAACAGCGATAACAGTTGGTAGCAATAAATCTATCAACAAATCCGAGACAAACAAATGTTGAATCACGATGACTACAAAACACATATCTTACATTTGCCAACAGATCGATTTAAATTAAACTCTACAAAAACTCTAACATTATGACTAGATGATGATGATAATAATAATAACACATTTAACATTTAAGTGGTGTTTACCCATCCAATAATCCCCACCACTATGCTATGGTGCTATAAGTGGTTGCCATGGTGTTACTATGCAGCTGCTAAGGTGTTCTGAGTGTTTTTTAGCACATTGCTACAGGATTGCTGGGTCGTTAGTAGGTGGTTGCCAAAAAAGTAAAATAAGCCCACCGAAAGTTTCTATTCTGGTCCTTGTTCAATACAAGTCCATGGGGCTTTTTCACCTGTTTTATTATCAGCCAGGCAAATATTGTAGGTCGGATCACTTATAAAAGTAACAGCACACTTCTCCTCACCAAGTTGTATTATGTAAAGTATAAATTCATGTCTGTAGCCCAAACGGTGAGAGATGATATGCACCAAAGTTTAATATGTAGGGTCAGATGTTTTTGCTCAAATTCCTGTTTTCTGTTATTTTTCAGTCACAAATGATAATATTATGATATTTTCAACCATTTTAATCACCTTTTTAGATGGAAACACACTCTGATTTTGATTCATACTTTACATAGAAAAATCTATATCACTCTCAACAGGAATAATCAAAATTATTTCATCAATTAACATTGCATAAAATGCCAGCAAAGTTACATAAACTCATATATGAACTCACAAACATACACAAATCCACCCACTCGCACTATCTGTAACTCCCTTCCCGAACTCTCCCAATATCTTCCCCTCGGCATTGTGTTATTTCTATTATTATTAATATCTGCCAGCTTAATTTTCAGCCCTGTCATAACGTGACAGCCTAAATGACTAGAGACAATCGCTTATTGATAACTTTCCCTGCGAACCTGCCACTGGAGCCAGCTGATCGGGCTGCGCTCTCACGCTGCAGGCGTCTCACATGGTTGAGATAATGGGCCACTGCTCCCATGCTGAAACAGATTGAATGTGCAGTCAGTCACTGTCTTACTGAATCATACTCCAGTCTATCAGACAGACAGACTCGGATTATCATTTTACAGAGGTGGGGGGAGGGAGAGAGTGAGGGTGAGGGTGAAAACAAAAATACGCTTGTGTTATGTCATTCAATTCTGTGTTCATCCTAGTTTCACGTTTATGCATGCCAGCCCAAAACATCACACTGTATTTCGGAATGAAGGTGTCCTTGTGTAAACTGAGATTCGATATTCAATTTTCAGTACCTGGCCAAAATTCTTGATTTGTGATAGACATCTCCCAATGTCAAGTGCCTTGTCACTCAGATTCGTGGAGAAATCTCTATTATGATTGCAGACATTCTTTCACAACTCTGTCAGAATCAATGTTAACAGATCAGGTGTCAATAGAACACACCATGCACTCACTCACTCACTCCCTCTTTCCCTCACTCACTCACTCACTCACTCACTCACTCACTCACTCACTCACTGTCAAACCTGAGAGCCTGTATGACACATAGATAGACATTTGCACAACAGTATAGGGCTAAAAGTGTCAGTCTCAGCAGTCAACTGGACTGGGCGTGTGGTTTTCTGCTGGTCTCAGGACTTGAGTTGATGTACCCACTGCCAGACAGCCTTACAAGTCCTCCAGCCAAGTTTGTCAAAACTTTCACTAACCAAGAAAGTAACTGACTTGATAAAAGATAAATAAATGGATAAATAAATAGACCGTTAGGGGAAAACTTCCAAGGGGAAGTTTTTAAAGGTTTTACCACAGCCTACAGCAAAAGGTTGATTAATTATACATTACTGCATGCCACTGAATTTAATAAACCAAGAGAGAAAGCAACAACAACAACAACAACAACAACAAAAGAATACTATATAATATAGATAATAAATATACCTAGAACTTCCATGGATTCAGGCTACATATAGCGGATACACATTTGGAGGAGTCACCATGGCAATTGGTGCGGTTCAACGTGGCTCAGTTCTGTTTGTTAGGCTCTTCATTATGAAACAGGGAGGCTTCTCATTTGAGAGAGCAGAGAGGAGCTATGAGAGGGAAGTAATTGGCACAGAGGTGTAAAATTCCCATGTTCAGTTCCAACTGTTTAAAATTTGGATGGTGTTGTTTTGGTTTGTTGGTTTCTGTTGGATTCTGTTGGGGGTTTACATTGACCTCTGAACACACTGGAAGTAAACAAAACTTTGCAACAATGCTGTTTTGGTCGGCTGAAGTAGTATGGGAGGTATATATATAAAAAAAGGGTTTTGTGAGGATCTGATTGCGGCAACTGAAAATGCCTGTTTTCACATAGAAGTAAAATCTTGGCCCTATCAAGATTTCCACAACATTTTAGAGAAGTGCCTCACAAATACTTAGCAGATTATGATTTTTGAAAGATTGGATTATGAACGATTTTTGTCAATATGATGGATTTTGAGCAGATAAATTCAAAACAAATAAAATGCCTCTTAAGCCACATCCACAAAAACACATTTTCGGTTCAAAAATCAGTTTTCATCACCATTTTCCAAAGTATGTGGTAGTAGAGCATGTTTTCAAAAGTGTCCGTTTTCGGAAGAGGAAAACACCATTCTATTGTGGACAGTGTTGGGTGTATCCGATTACAAAGTAATTAGTAACTGTAATCTAATTACTTTTTCGTCAAAAAAGCACTGTAACGCATTACATTTTAAATTCCTATAATCAGATTACAGTTACTGACTTTCCATTAAAGTAATTACGTTACTTACGCTAAAGTAATATGTGTGATACATTTCAAATAAAGTCATATTTACGTCTGTTAGTGCTTCTGTGACAGCTGAAGGGTGTGTGACAGTGAATGAGGAGGAAATATAGATGTTTTGAATTTGAGCGAAAAACTTTTCTAGGAAAAGTGATTTAGAAAGTAACTTAAAAGTAAAATAATTAGTAATATGATCATCTAAAAAGTAAAGTAATCTGATAATTTTTTTTTTAGAGAAATAACTAGTAATTTGTAGTGGATTCTTTATTTTGAGTAATTTACCCAAAACTGATTGTGGGTGAGAGGTGTACAGCAGTATAGGTGCAGCAAAATGTATATGTTTTCAAATGCATTTTTCCCAGCCTCTTTCATGTTGTATTATTTTGAGCTCTGTGGGTGAGCTCTGTACAGTTCACTCATTCAAACCCCCTTAATTTTTTAGGTTGAGACATATCTGAGACATATTTTACATTTGTTGAGGCATAACCTAGAAAATAACGTGCTTTTGTTTGAAATTTTTCAATTATAATGCTAAGATTTTAGTGTGATTCCCAGGAAACACACACACACACACACACACACACACACACACACACACACACAGATAAAATGTATGTTTTGAATGCACTGTAGGTTAGATAAAAATGTCCTCCAAATAAGCCAGTTAGCTATAAATGCCCCATACACATTTTATATGACAGTGGGTAGCGTACTTCCAAAGAAACCTCAGTACACCCCTGATGACATCACAAAACACTCCTTCCCTGTGAACTGGCTTTAGCTGTCACACCATTGCACTAATTTTCATCTGCTTGATTTAATTCTCTCCTAGACATCCCTTTGTTAAGTCTTGCATAAATGCATTGATAACAAAATTATTAAATTAAAGGGAAAGGCCCTTGACGTTGCTCACTGTCACCTTAAATCATGCATGAACGTGATAATTATCCAGGCAAGGCTAAGAAGGGCCCATCACGGCTGCTTTAAATCCAATAAACGTCCTGACCCGATCATTAGAATTGACCATCTATCAGGGCCATCTAGTTGCACGTTGTCGTTAGCCATCGCTTATTATCCCTCTTGATCAGCACTAATTACAGATAGGGGCAGTAAGAGACCAATATTTTCTGTCTGCAAGCTGCAAGAGGCATACTGTGTAGATGTTCTTGCTTGAAACTCCACAAACCAAAGGAGATTCTTCAGTTTGGAGATGATGATGGTGAATACACTTTAAAACACTTTGGTTTGAAACAAGAAGATATTCTGTAGTGCTGGCTGCTTGTCTTTGTTCACAATACAGATTGCAACCACTGTCTTGACTACAGGTAGGTTTTAGTTTTCCCTCAATGGGGAATGTAGGAATCTCTGTAATGATCAGTTTGCATTTTAAACAGAGAAGTGAGTTGCATAATTAAATAATATTAAATTGTAATTTTGTTGATGCCAAAATGCTTTCTCCAATCACAGCTGAATATGCAGAAACAATTTGTAAGCCATTCTATTAGTAAGCCATTTATAGGCAAGGTAAGTTTCATTTATTTATTTATTTATTTATTTTTAGCAAATTTCATACACAATGGCAATTAAAAGTGCTTTACATAAAAATGATAAAGAAAATACAAGATACATAAAAATAAATTTAAAAAACAGCACATTTATAGGTTGTTTCCCCTTAAATGTATATAGTGTTTGGTAGTCCTGACCAGCCTGACACAGTGACACTTGCCCAATTAATATCATGAGTTTGGGGCAGGACTATCTGTTTATCTAACCAATGACAGATGGGGGAGTGTTCGGAAAATCAGATTAAAAACATTTGCTGACACTAGTGTTACAGAAATTACACTTTTTGTTTTCAACTAGTCATTTAGTCATTCTGAAATAGAGCACTAATTTAAATTACAGTCATAAGTGGAAATTCTTATCCAGCACATTTACTTATTTATTATTAATTTACAGCACAATTAATGCTAATTTATGATTACTTTACCATCTGTAAAACAGTTTTAGTTTGAGGTATTGCTATGTTGCATATCCATAGAGCATGTATCAAGGCCCAATTGTATTTAGAATTTTGTCTTAGTTGATTGCATGATGTCTCAAATATTTTCTAAGTCAAACCCAACACAGTCTCATGACAAGTCTTAAGAAGAGAATGGCAAAATTGTAAACAATTGTGCAATTTAGCTTATAATATCCATAAATCAGCTTATAGGACAAAGTTATTATGATTTTCCAACGTTTAACCCCTACCCCTAACCTAAACCTTAACCTAAAGTCTAAACCCTTTCCCAAACCCTACACCTAACCATGATTTTAAAAGGAAAATAACTTTTGTGTACCACGGAAGATAAAAACAACAACAACAACAACAACAATAAAAAAACACATTGGGGTTAGGCATGAGATGAGGGAAGGATATTCCAGGTAATTGACATACATTTGTCATTTGTATTGAATTGATAAATATTGAATGAGTAATCAAATTTGTTCACAGATGTTCCATTTCTTAAAATAAAGTGTTGGATAGGACATTAGCTCAAATTTGATGGCTGCATTTTATTAATTTGAAATTCTGTTTGTCGATTAGTTGGTATCTATGGGATTAAAAGTTGTACCTTTTCATACAATATCTAACAATTTCACCATCTCTAATTATTACGATCTATTACGGGTTTCAAGAGACTATTTTGGTCAAACCTCGTAAGGAATCTTTACAACCATAAACAAGAATGTCAAGTCAAAGATTATAACATCTTACCTGTTGATCTTAAAGTATCTAATACTTCAATGAACCCTGAATATTGAGCAATTCAGAACTGCATGTGATCTAACCTTCTATAGACCACCCAATTAACTCCACCAATTACAATCCTCAATGCTGGAATGGTGAACATACAAACAAACTGTGGTTTCTATAATGATTCTTGCAGAGATGGAGGCTGACATTCTTTGTTAACAATCCTGAGGGTCTGGCTTTTGCCTCACTTGCTGGCAACCCCAGGGCCTCACAGTGCAAGTAACAACAGCAAACAACAGGAACAGCTGCAAGAACAACAAAACAAAGACTAGTCCTCATTTACCATCCAGCTGGATCTGTGATCTTGCGGTCTCAGTGCCATTAACATCGGATCCCAGTGATTCTTTTTACATTTGTGGTTGACAATATTCCACATGGTGCTGGCTCTTGTTAGAAGCTGAAGAGCAAAAAGAATGGAGAACAAAAGGGCTGAGCTTTGTGTGGATTCGTAGGACCACCAAATCATCTGCCACCATACTGTGAGTCCCCTGCCAGCACAGGCTGTGTGACCTTGGTTTATTGGCTCTCGATTGAGCTTGTGGCCACATTAGATACACCACCATTTACCCACAAACACCCAGAGGAATGCCTGGATGGCACACATTTACATTTATGCATTTGGCAGACACTTTTATCCAAAGCGACTTACAGTGCACTTATTACAGGGACAATCCCCCTGGAACAACCTGGAGTTAAGTACCTTGCTCAAGGACACAATGGTGATGGCTGTGGGAACTGAACCAGCAACCTTCTGCTTACCAGTTGTGTGCTTTAGCCTACTACGCCACCACCACTCCTGGTGGCACACAACAGGATTCCACACACAATCCGGTTTTCATTTCATGCGAGGGCACAAATCCCTGTTCGTCTCTTTCCCTTTACCTTCATAATCACATAATAAAAACTATGAAATCATACACATGCAAGACTTGTTTCATTATGTGACTTTAATTATTTTTTATTGATCACCACAATGTAAAACTCTAACTTCATTTATTTTGGTTGTGTGGTTATTCTCAAATTGTCCACATGTGCAACTCAAACAGATGGGGTTCATACAGAACAGTGGCTTTTGTGGGTCGCAAATCTATTCTAGTAGGGTCACGGAGAGCAGGGGGGGAATTCAAATAATTCAAGGCAACAAACCACATAATCATTCACAGTTTTTGAATGGCAAAATAAAATGTAGGGATGTCCCGATACCATTTTTTTGAGAACGAGTACCGATAGTTACTACTCGTTCTCTTCAATTTTATCATCAAAATGTTTAAATAAATAAATAAATAAAAAAATTTATCAAATGAAATTATAACGATTAATTTTCAACATAATGTTGTATTATTTTTTTATCAAATGATGTGCTTATATATAGAACCTTATAGCACAATCCAAAATACAGCACTGGAGTTCCCTATCTGTCACTCACTCAACGTTGTGTCGATGTAGTGACACTAGTGGTCACTCTTGGGAGCCCGAAACACCTCTGGTCTTGATAAAAGGCCAATGAAAATTGGTGAGTGGTATTTGCATAACACTCCCCCGAACATACGGGTATAAAAGGAGCTGGTATGCAACCACTCATTCAGATTTTCTCTTCGGAGCCGAATGGTTGATGTTCACTGAGCTGAATTCCACGGCTGTTGATTCACCTCTGCTGGATCTGATGGCACATTTCAGCGGCTTCTCCCTCCTCTGCACTGGTGCACTGCAAAGAAGGCCCATGGGCACTTCGGCAGAAATAAAAGGGTATATTTTTCTAAAAGAGCGGCACACACGGAACGTCTTTTTAAAGACGCGTCTTTTTAAAGATGTCTTTCCGTTTGTGTGTTATTCCTGGTTGCAGTCATTATCTCTCGCCTTCTGATGGTCACGATTGCTGTCTTTCGTGTCTGGGTGCTACCCACGTGGAGACAGCATTCGTGGATGGATCATGTACTCATTGCAAGAACATAACCATGGCAACGTTGCGGTCGTGGCTTGCCTTTGTAAGAAAGCAAGCCACCCCAGCGGCTCCCCGCCTCGGTCCTTCTACCTACGGGTATGAGGCCAGCGCGGCTAGCACTGGGGGCGATTTGGGGACCCCAATGGGACCACCTCCGCCGGGTATCCCCCCATGGACCTCCCATTCCCCAGCACGCTCGTCTGCCCCGATCGGGCTTCCGGATGAGTCCGCCGGCCCGTCTCACGGCGAGTTCAACCTCTTGATCGGAGCCCGCGAAGGTGATGAGCTCTCGAGCGCAGCATCGGAGAGCGGGCTCGTCCAGTCGGATGCTGAAGCCTCAGCTGGGCTCCCCCCCTCGGATACAGTCGCCCATCGGGCTAGAGTGGAACCCTCTGCTCTCTCCTGAACCGTCGCGGCTTGATGATTGGTTCCTGGGCTCGCAGTGCCGCTCACAGCCATGCCCCGCCCCAGTTCCTTTCTTCCCGGAAGAGCACGAGGAGCTGACAAGGTCGTGGGAGGCAGCTTTTACTGCCCGGTCCCGATCTTTCAGCTCCCCCGCCCTCACTACCCTCGATGGTGGGGCAACCAGGGGCTATTCAGTGATCCCCCCGGTGGATAAGGCACCGCGGTGCACCTATGCCTGCAGAGCGCCACCACCTGGCGCGGGCACCCAAAGCTCCTGTCCAAGGCCTGTAGGTTTACGTCGTCCCTGATGGCCAAAGCCTATTGTGCCACTGGACAATCTGCCTCCGCCCTGCACACCATGGCTCTCCTGCAAGTCCACCAAGCCAAGACGCTAAAGGAACTGCACGAGGGTAATTCTGCCCTGGGATCGATGCAGGAGGTGCGCTCAGCGAAGGTTCACTGGGAGAATCTTTGTTGCCTTTTCATTTAATTTCGCCGCATGCTCAAGTGGCTGCGGTACTCAAGAGTTCAGCAAAAGAGCGGTTTCCTTGTTCCCTGGGTCACATACCCGGTACACACGGCCATCATCATGACCACCATCCACCATTCCATTTTGGCAGGTTTGGCGCTCCAGCGGCGGTCCCCCCGCCCCTGCATGCCCAGCTGTGGCACAAATCTGCCTCCGATGTGACAGTCTCCACGGGTCACGAGGACAGGCCTCTTCCTCCCTCGTCCCAGGCTGTTCTGGGGGTGGTCACAAGGAGCCAGATAAGTGCTTTGATGTCCCTGAACTCAGCACGGCCACGACATGGCGTAGCACCTCAGGCTCCGCCCCACCGCGAGGCCACACCTGCCAGTACGTCCGACGAGATTGTCCCCTTGGTCCCCCTCGCCCGGAGACTATGCGATTCAGTTTGCCAGGCATCCGCCCAGGTTCAGCGGCGTCCACTTTACCTCGGAGAAGGGCGAGAATGCCGCTACCTTGCGCGCAGAAATTGCTACCCTCCTACGGAAGGGTGCAATTCAGCCTGTCCTTGTCCCCTCGCATCTTCACGAAGGTCGCAGAGGCAGCCCTTGCCCCGTTAAGGGAAGTGGGCATTCGCATCCTCAACTATCTCGACAATTGGCTAATCCTAGCTCACTCTTGGGATGTGTTTTGTGAACACAGGCTGCTCTCACACCTCTGCCGACTAGGGCTTCGGGTCAACTGGGGAAAGAGCAAGCTCCTCCCGGTTCAGAGCATCTCTTTTCTTGGCTTGGAGTTGGACTCAGCCTCGATAACGGCGCGCCTCATGAACGAGTGCGCACAGTCGGTGCTGACCTGTTTGAAGGCATTCAGACAGAACACAGCGGTTTCACTGAAACTGTTGCAGAGGCTCTTGGGGCATATGGCATCCTCAGCGGTGGCCACTCCGCTTGGGTTGATGCATATGAGACCGCTTCAGCACTGGCTCCAGACTCGAGTCCCGAGATGGGCATGGCGCCGCGGGACACATCGCGTGGCCATCACGCTGGTCTTTCACCGCCTCTTCAGCCCTTGGAACGACCTCACATTTCTACAGGCAGGCGTTCCCCTAGAGCAGGTCTCCAGGCGAGTCATGGTTGCGACAGATGCCTCCAAAACGGGCGGGGGCGCTGTATGCAACGGGCATGCAGCCGCTGGCTCCTGGACGGGCCCGTGGCTATGTTGGCACATCAACTGCCTCGAGATGCTGGCAATTCTTCTCACCCTGTGGAGGTTTTGGCCGTTGATCCAGGGCAAACGTGTTAGTTCGGACAGACAACACGGCAATGGTAGCATATATCAACCATCAAGGCGGTTTATGCTCCCGTTGTATGTCACAACTCACCCGCCGTATGTCACCACTCACCCGCTATCTCCTCTTCTTGAGTCAACAGCACCTTAAGTCACTGTGAGCCACTCACATCCCGGGCGACCTCAACACTGCAGCAGACGCGCTGTCATGGCAGGTTACCCTCAGGGGAGAGTGGAGACTCCATCCTCAGGTGGTCCAACTGATTTGGAGTTGATTCGGGCAGGCACAGGTAGACCTGTTAACTTCCCAAGAATCCTCCCACTGCCCGCTCTGGTACGCCCTGACCGAGGCACCTCTCGGTATAGACGCGCTGGCACACAGCTTGCCCCCTGGACTACGCAAATATGCGTTTCCCCCAGTGAGCCTACTTGCACAGACCCTGTGCAAGGTCAGGGAGGACGAGGAGCAGGTCATCCTGGTAGCACCCTACTGGCCTACCCAGACTTGGTTCTCGGACCTCACGCTCCTCGCAACAGCCCCCCCCCCTGGCGAATTCCCCTGAGGAAGGACCTTCTTTCTCAGGGACGGGGCACCATCTGGCACCCGCGACCAGACCTCTGGAATCTCCATGTCTGGCCCCTGGACGGGACGCAGAAGACTTAAGTAGCCTACCACCCGTGGTGGTAGACACGATCACTCAGGCTAGGGCCCCCTCTACGAGGCGCCTGTATGCCTTGAAGTGGCATCTGTTCACTAAGTGGTGTTCTTCACGACACGAAAACCCCCAGAGATGCGCAGTTGGATCGGTGCTTTCCTTCCTGCAGGAGAGGTTGGAAGGGCAGCTACCCCCCTCCACCTTGAAGGTGTATGTAGCCGCTATAGCGGCACACCACGACACAGTGGACGGTAAGTCCTTAGAGAAGCACGACCTGATCATCAGGTTCCTGTGAGACACCAGGAGGTTGAATCCCTTCAGACCATGCCTCATTCCCTCATGGGACCTCTTTGTAGTTCTTCAGAGTCTACGGAGAGCCCCCTTTGAGCCCCTGTAGTCAGCTGAGCTTAAGGCACTCTCTTTAAAGACTGCCCTCCTGACTGCGCTCACTTCCATCAAGAGGGTAGGAGACCTGCAAGTGTTCTCTGTCAGCAAAATGTGCCTGGAGTTCGGTCCAGATGACTCTCAAGTGATCCTGAGACCCCGACCTGGCTATGTGCCCAAGGTTCCCACGACCCCTTTTAGGCATCAGGTGGTGAACCTGCAAGCGCTACTCCAGGAGGAGGCAGACCCAGCCCTGATGTTGCTGTGTCCGGTGCACGCTTTACGCATCTATTTGGATCGCACGCAGAGCTTTAGAGTCTCAGAGCAGCTCTTTGTCTGCTTTGGTGGACAGCGGAAAGGAAGTGCTCTCTCCAAGCAGAGGATCGCCCACTGGGTCATTGATGCCATAACAATGGCATATCACGCCCAGGACGTGCCACCCCCGGCAGGGCTACGAGCCCATTCTACCAGGAGTGTAGCGGCCTCCTGGGCCTTGACCAGTGGCGCCTCTCTAACAGACATTTGCAGAGCAGTGGGCTGGGCAACACCCAACACCTTTGCGAGATTCTACAATCTCCGGGTGGAACCGGTTTCGTCCCGTGTAGTGGCAGGCACTAGCAGGAAATTCTGGGACAGCTGGCCGGGTGTATCACTTGTGTATAGTGCCTTTCACCTCCCTTGAGCTGAAGACGTGCGCTGTTGATTCCCAGTAGTGTTCACAAATTGTGTTCCCTGGATGATTTCCCTAGAGCCAGCGTCCCACGTCATGGTTGATGAGCCAGCATCCCACGTCATGGTCGACGAGCCAGCATCCCACATCATGGTTGATGAGCCAGAGTTCCATGTCATGGCCGTCAAGCCAGAGTTTCACGTCATGGCCACCAAGCCAGAGTTCCACGTCATGGCCATCAAGCCAGAGTTCCTCGTCATGGTCACTGAGCTAGTGCCATCTTTTGCCCTGGATCCTCAGCCTGCTTCATGCCATGTCACAGCAATGCTTCAGCCTGCTCCATGCCATGTCACAGCAACACCTCAGCCTGCTCCATGCCATGTCACAGCCATGCCTGAGCCTGCTCCATGCCATGTCACAGCCATGCCTGAGCCTGCTCCATGCCATGTCACAGCCACTCCTGAGCCTGCTCCATGCCACATCACAGCCACGCCTAAGTCTGCTCCATGCCATGTCATAGCCACATCTGAGCTATTAGACCTGGAGATGGTTCCCACCCTTGTACCCACCCTTAGTTCTCCTGAACAGGCAAGGGGAACTTTCAACCCTCCGACCCTGCCTAGATCCTCCGAGTCCTGGAATCCGCCTTGGCCTGTCGATCCCTCAACATCACCTCGGTTCTATGTTCCCTCGGCTCCACTGCGGTCCTTCAGCCTGTTGGCTCAACCGGGGTCCTTCATCCCTCCACCTCCGCCTTGGTCAGTCAGTCACCTGGCTCTGCCTGGGCTCTCCTATCCCACAGCTTCATCAACCCGAGCCTGCGGCTCCACCAGGGACCTCCTTCCCTACAGCTCCACCTTGGTCCCCAGTCCCACCGGCTCTGCCTCAGTCTTCTGATCCCCCAGCTCCGCCTTGCTCCTCCAAGCCTCTGGTGCCGCCTTGGTCCTCCCTGCCTCCAGCTCCACCCTGGCCCTTTGAGTCTTCGGCTACTCTCTGGGTATCCAGTTCTCCATGGCTCCGCCCCTTGTTCCTCTCACAGCTCCGCCTTCCATGGCTCTGCCCCTTGAGCCTCTCATGGCTCCACTCCCCACAGGCTCCACCCTGATCCCATGCTCCATGCCCTGCCAAGCATGCTTCAAGACCCCCCCCAGCTCCCTACAGAACTTTGAGTTTATGCCATGTTTTATTTGTTGGTTCGTGTTTTGGGGCATCTGGAGCCACCCCTTAGTGGGGGGGGGGGGGATATGTCATGTTTATTCTGTTGTTTCATGTATTTCATGTCTTTTATTTTGAAAGTTTGATTCCCACGTCATTTTTTTACCCCTTGTCCATGTATTTAAGCCCTCATGTTTTCCATTGTCCTTTGTCAGGTATTATGTTTGGTAATGTTGTCATGTAAGTCAAGTCAAGTCAAAGTTAAGTCAAGTTCATGTATATGTTTTGTTTAGTTCATGTTTATAGTTAGAATTATTGGATCTCACTTTTGTTAATAAAATTGCACTTGGGTTCTTCACTCCATCGTCATCGTATTTGTCATTGCCAGCACCAGCAGCATCATTACAACGACAGTGTTTTCCCTGTTTGAGCCAAGGAGGAGCTTAAAAGATACGTGCAGCTGGCATCGGCCAGGGGCGGGGCCAAAAGGGTGGCACAGGGTGGCAGCTGCCACCCTAAAAATTATTAGCTTTACCACCCCACCTCGGACCCCGCTCGCGTCCTGGAGACAGTGAGCAACGGCTTAACCCGTCCTTGTCACGCATGGTCCATAACAATGTGCCGCATGACTTGAGTACATGAGTGTGGTATCGGATCCGATTCCGATACCAGTTTCTGTATGGGGACATCCCTAATAAAAAGGCTAATCAACTTAAAAAAGGGATTACAAAATGTTTCCCATATGTTTTGTTGTTGACGTGAATACAATCACACTCTACAGTATTTTGGTGCAAATGAATCTGTTACTTGGTAATATAACATATACTAATACAAAATTTGGCCTAAAAATCTTTGTTTGTGTTCTGCCGAGAAAAGAAAGATCTGGGATGGTATGAGGATAAGTAAATGATGAGAGAATTTTCATTTTTGAGTGGACTATCCCTTTAAAATCATTATTTATTTATTATTATTATTATTATTATTATTATTATTATTATTATTATTTATTTATTTATTTATTTTCAAAAAATGTATGAAACCACCATGGATACAAATATTACATTTCTACAAACTTGATGTGTTTTAAAAATATATATATATAATCTCAGAGGACCTTTTTTTGTCAATGACCCTTATGCATTTAAAAACTTTCCTATTTAGCCCATGTCATGTTAATAATTTTGCATATTTTTAAGCCTATGCCATTCATCATCATAATAAATTTAAGTGTTTGATTTTAGGGACATATTGCTTGACAAACAATTTTGGTACTGTGTTGGGTAACCACTTTGATATCCACTGTAAAATCTAGGTCCTGAAGCTAAACCAGTTGAGAACCACTTATTTAGACACAGATCACTTAACATTTTTGCCATTGTTTGGAATATGAAAAATAGTCAGATAAAAATGGCGAGAGCCAGTATGAAATGGGAAACAATGGTCACGCTATGTCTACAGCTTCAGAGAGAACCCCTCTGAGGCTTTTGGATAGTAAAAATCCACATCTCTCGATCTCTTCTCTTCTCCTCTACTCTCTTCTTTAGAAACACTTAGGTACTACACCATTCTTCTCCAGACTTTGAGCATTGTTCACATTCTTTCTGCCTAACACTTGAAAGCACCCCATTTTTCACTCGGCCACTTCCTCGTGGGACCCCAGCCCAGAGAGCAGCATGCAGAGGATATGTTTTATTGGACTGTTGCTGACAAATAAATCTAAATATGTATTTTGGTCATGTTTTCAGGCAGGCGGTGTCCTTAGGGGGTAGAGGTGGGTGATTATCAGCCATAAATAAAAGTAGCAGGTCATTCACATGTGCATACAGTACTCTTAAAAAGGAGAGAGTATGACAGGGAGAGAGGGAGGTAGTCAGAGAGAGAATATTCCATTTGTATATTCAAAGTCTTAGAAAAAAGTGCGTACTTTCCCATATGCGTGCTGGTTTACTGCTGAAAGTTGCGGTAAGTAATTGAGTTAAAGGAATAGTTTACACAACAATGAAAAATTATGTCATCATTTACTTACCCTCATGTCATTTCAAAGCCGAATGACTTTCTTCCTTGGGACACAAAAGCAGAAGTAGCAAAATGTTCTGGCTGCAAAAATGACAAAACAATGTGGTCCGTACGACTCGTGCACTATATTTCAAGCCTACTGAAGCCATAAAGTAGTTGTTTGGTTGAAAATATCTTCCTCTGCCAAAGCTTTCAAATCTCATTCACGTTTGCGAACATGCACATATGGTGTGTCAAGATGAGCAGTGCCAGGTTTGACGTCAATGATGTAATTAATTCGGCACTGACGATAAACCTAGCATGATGCATCTTGATATGCCGTGCTTGTACGCAAATTTCATAATTTGATCTTAAAAGCCCTCGTCCCCACTCACTTTCATAGAAAAGCAGCCCTGACATTCTGCTAAAGCTCTCCTTTTGTGTTCCTCAGAAGAAATAAAACAGGACTGTACGTGTTTGCAGTGGTGCTAGTGAACTAATTTTTCATTTTATTTATTGGCACACAGAAAAGTGTGATTAAAATTGTTTTATTGTTATTTTTTTAAATTATTTATTACTATCTACTATTACTATTTTTATAATTTACTACTACACAACTCGAGCTCTTGCTTGAGATTTTGCAATAGATATCAGACATCAGACCCATTGTACATGTTCTATGTTGCAATGCACCTCGTAGGCAGAAATGCAATGTACTTATCGCCAGTGCCGGCCCAAACTAATAAACACCATAAGCAGCTGCATAGGGCCCCTGCAACCACCCGGGGGTGAAAAAATATTATATAATCATTAAAGAAAAGACATTCAGAAATTTAAATTTGACTCCTGTTTTAATAAGAAATGTTGCTGCGACAATTGTACGAACAGTGGCAGTCGTACAGGAGAACAGGGTTTAAATCTACCTTTTGCCAATTTCATTCTTCTTCCCATATTTTATCCCTAAGTGAAGACAGACAGTGGCTGTACACCATCAGAGAGTTTTCTATATTAAATAAAAATGAACACAAAAAGTGTAAATAAAATGTCTAAGGGGAGTGTGATATAACTGAAAGTAAACACAATGTCCTCCAGTGATCGAGGGCTCACTAAACGTTGGGCAATGCAGAGAAGGGTGTGGTTTAGGTATTGGGCTTATGGGTGGTTGCTTTCTTCAGCGGCTTGGCATTTCACTGGCTGGCTAAGAGCGAGAATCATGATGCGCGAACGGGGAAGAGAATGGTCTCTCTCTCTCACAAATCAGGTGTGTTTTTTTTTTTTTTTGGAATGCCCAATTCCAACTACTTAGTAGGTCCTCGTGGTGGCGTGGTTACTCACATCAATCAGTTGCCTCCGCTTTTGAGACAGTCAGTCCACGCATCTTATCACATGGCTTGCTGTGCATGACGCCGCAGAGACTCCGCATGTGGAGGCTCATGCTACTCTCCGCGATCCACGCACAACTTACCATAGAGCCTCCAAAATGCTAGGGCCGAATAGTATGAATGGGTTAAAAGTTGTGGCATGTGATCATATTTAAACAAAAATATTAGCAAAACTGTCACACTGTACAGCCCTGTAAAATAATATGAGTTTGTAAGAACATGAGGGTGAGTAAATAATGACATAATTACAATTTTGGGGTGAATTATCCCTTTAACTTTAATTGAGAGTAGAGTACAACAAGGCTAAAGGCCCCCCAGGGTAAAAGCACTTTTGATTTTATATTCTCCCAAAACACTAAACAGCAATGAAAACTACCATAGTACTTTCCTTAACAACTGTTTGACACTATACACTGCAAAATATTCCTGATCCATGAGATCATTGCGTGCAATGTCTGAAGTTTAGATTCGAGGTAATTTAATCTAATATCTAACTCTTAAAATGCTGCAAATTTATGTAGCTAATGAAAATTCCTGAAACTATCACATTTATTTTGAGATTTTTTTTTTTTTTTTTTTTTATGTAATTTTCAGTTATGTTCCAGGTGATTAAATCAAAAGTTGGTTAACCCTTTTCTGAAGTGGTTATTTTGAATAAGCATGATCTTAATTTGTCACTCAAAAAAAGCATCTTGCTGTCTCAAAAATATTTGCCTAAATTGACAAATTGTGACTAGATTAACATGATAACACAATAACCCCCCTGTGGGCCTTGAGTGTGTGGCACCTTCACCACCTTTTTTTTTTTTTTTTTTTTTTGTTAAATCAAAACAACATTACATTATTATTTATTTTTGCACAAATTGTTTCTACATCAATATATATATATATATATATATATATATATATATATATATATATATATATATAAAAGCAATGTAGGCTTATTTTTAATCTTGATGTATTTGCCCCATTGTACCCTATAGTTATTCTTATAATTAAGAGAAGTCGACCTAATGCAAAAACATTGGTGTTACATTAACAGGTTGTCTTAAACGATCAAAGATCTTCCTCCACAGCACAAAGGAGTCAGTCTTCTTGCTTTTTGGCATATCATACATATTTTTCCCTAGATCCAAACTTAAATCTTACATCTATCAGTTCGGTCACATCACATTACAGAGATGACCAAAACACAGAACAAATGGATCTGAGGGAGGGAAGAGGTATCTGGAGCAGGTCACAAGAATGATATCCACATATAATATACATACTACTTGAGTAGATAAAAGTCAGCAGCGTATTGAGGCCTGCCAGGCCGACACAAATCAAGCTGTCCATTACAGAAGGCCCTTGCAGGTCACGCTCTTAATGAAATGGTCTGGGCCTGCTGACGGGGCTGAAAGGAAGTCAATGGGAGATGCTGGGCAGTGGCACGCCTTTGTGATTGACACATCCTAAGCCACCGGCCCATCCTGCGTGTCAAAGAGGAACGGCAGCGTGGCCTTGGGTGGGTGTCCCCTATCAGCGTGTAAATTATAGCTTTGTTCGCGAGCACTAAATGTTAAGTTTGGTCTGATATATGATAGATCCTCTGGCTGAGAGCGCGGATAACAAATGAAGATCTCCGTCTTGTTTTCCTCGCACTTAAATGTATTAATACGCTACATGTAATTTAACACGCATAGTATCAACTGCGCTTTTTATATGCCACAATTAGGCCCACTATTGTCTCTCGTGCTGTAGGTGGGAAAACACAGCATACATCACGCATTCACCAGCAACGCAGCACAACTGGCACAATACGGCAAAAGTCTGCTAAGTTTTCAATCCGAGATGGGCACTTTGAAGGTAGACAAAACAGCAGGGAATAAAAGAGGGGGCCTTCGGCAAGCTGCACTTCTGAAGGCTGGCGCGCATCTCCAGCTGCCTGGCTTGACAAGCGAGCTCTTCCACGGCGGCGCTGAATTATATCTGTGTGTCTAATTATGTCTTTCAACTCCTCATAATGAAAGACTGTGTGCCTTCCACTCGTGAGGAGTAGGACAGCGGATGGAAGTGCTGACCGAAAAGAACACACTCCCGTGCTTCTGACATAGATACCTGTCTGTGTGTCAACATAGCACATTCACTGACGTCCCGGCACCCTAATGAAAGAGATCTGTGCAAGAAAGCTTGAGATGCTGCTATTCTGTTGTTGTTTGTTTTTTATTTTTCCCATGAGAGCATTGAATAATTTTTCCAATGTTTCCTTATGTTTTTTAAATCACAATTTGTACGAATGATCTCTCATTTGGAGTGTCTTTGTCAATAAATAATAATAATATATATATATATATATATATATATATATATATATATATATATATATATATATATATGAATTATATGCTATTGTGATTATTTATTTATTTTTTTTTTTGTGTGTGTGTGTGTGTGTGTCATGTCTGTAGAAATATAACAAAACTGGCTGTGGTTTTAACATAATATTTATAAATTCACAATATGTTCTGTATTTTTTCACATCAACACAGAACTAAATGATGGTGTCTCAGATGATTAAAATGTCCATTAATTCTAATATTCTTCCATTTTTCCCCTTTTCTTCCCGATAGAGGCTTCAGTCACTCGTGCACCAAACTGGTCACAAGGGGGTAGCATTGACACAGCTCTGTAAGTCTAAAAACATACTGTGGGACAAACCGCCTTTGATGTAATTGAGGTCTCAGACCTTTTACGAGAGCATATATTGGTTTGTACGTGAAAATGTTCAAGGAACAATGGATTTCCATAAGTGGATGTAAAATTGTGTTTGAAACTCACCTCTGCATGCTAATCACCTCTCTAAACAATATCAAAAAATGGCTGCACAGCCACAGTGGCTTGTCATTTCTCAGAGGCCGTGCATGCTGAGGAAATGAAAGAGACTAAAGCATTAGGATTAAATAGGTGACTAAAAGATCCAGACACACTCGCTTATGTGTGTTGCATCCCCGTTGAGTCATCAACATAAACATGCAGATTTTCATGAAGTCAAACTGTTTAAAGGAGGAGGGGAAATGCAGAGTTTAGGAGCAAAGAAATCTGTCAGTGTTTGCCAGTAAATATAAATTATTTTAATGGGGAAATTCCATCACAGAAATGAAAAAAAAAAAAAAAAAAAAATAGAAAAAAAAAAAAACTGACATGAATATAGATTTTATCCCTGACAAATGGGAATAGTAAAATCACTCACAAGATGTGAACATGTTTTGGTTGGGAATAAGTTAACTTCCACAGATCCAGAGTGGCAAAATAAAGCACAGCAAAAACAGAATACAATTATTACTTCATTAATGTTGAAATTAAACTTTGCTGATCATCAATTTTATAAAGAGTTTGGCAAAATTGCCACCTAATAAGCATTTGTGTCTGATTATCTTATCATCCAAAGCGATACTTTAAAGCAGAGTAATATTGCAGGCTCATAAATAAAGGTTACACATTTACATATTCAGTTTATCATGAATATTGCATACACTGTACATAAAAAAAACACACTCTTTATGAAATATGATCTAGCAGCCAGCACGAAACGATACACGCTGTCCATTCACATTATTCAATGTTCCTTATTAACTCTCTTTGTTGATGAATAAAGAATTAAATATATTTGACCTGGTTTATTAATACAGCCTTCAAAGCCTGTCCCTGTGTGCATTAAATTATATATATATATATATAGAGAGAGAGAGAGAGAGAGAGAGAGAGAGAGAGAGAGAGAGAGAGAGAGAGAGAGAGAGAGAGAGAGATTTTATATATATATATATGTATTGTATATTTATATATAAATGTTTGGCTAATCAGAAATTGGAAAATGGGTTTAATTGCAGAAGTGGGGCAGGTGTGTCACATGGTTTTGCGCACCGTATAACAGTGGTGACCCAATGGAATGACACCTCACCTTACCTCTGCCAGCTGTGACTTAATTATACTGTCTCTCTGTGTGCTGATTAACTATATTCATTATTAATCTGAGGGGTAAGTATAACAGAGGCATGGAGGGAGAAGATGACACAGACTTGAGAGATCGTGTGTTGCTCCCTAGAGGTAAGTTAACTGACATTCTGTATAATGTAACATGAACAGATATAGTATGTCATGTACAACAGATAACATATCTTTGCACATTTGTGTTGTAGCCTAATTTTCCAGGAAAAGGGATTTCTCTGAATGCTTCTTTTATAATATATCATACAAATATTAAGAATGCATTTTTTAACAATGTGCTTATATCATGAACTCATTAAATGTAAAAATAATATTTATATTCATATTTACAACATTTGTTTTTTACGCAATTCATACAGTACATTTATTTATTTATATTTACATTTCAGTTCATTTAAAATCAGCATACAGTATATTAATTTGTTTTACAGCTCCAGTATCACAACCATAATATCACTGATCCAAAACGTATCCGTCATGAGTGAAATAGAACAGGCTTCTGTTTAGATACAGTAATCTGCACAGCTTAAGCTGAGGAAGAATGTGTGATCTCCAAATTTATTCAGCAAGGGGAGAGAAACCTGGGTTTGGTGGAGAGGAACTAATCTGTGCAGGCCTGACACAGGACAGGAGAGACCTCTTACAGTTATTATGATGTGTCGCCTTAAGTTAGAAGAGAACAGGGCGTGATGGCCAGGGAGGAAGCTGTGTGTGTGGGGAGATTCTGGAGGTCAGGTCACGGGATTGAGGGAATGCCGCCACAGGCACCTGCAGTCTGGCTGATTTTTAACCGTGGGGAGCTGGAGAGGATATGTAATGCAGGGGCTGGGGCTTTTACATCAGGAGCAAACCAGAGTTTACAACCAGAAAATATTATTTAGTGCAAAAGTGAAAAGAAATATAAATATTGTAAAATAATGATGATGATGATGATAATAATAATAATAATAATAATAAAAATAATAATAATAATATACACATTTGTACACTGCAAATACACTTTTAGTTATTATATTAATCAATAAAATGAATTCATGTATTGACAGTATTCTTAATACTTTATTTTTATTTACTAGGATGTGAAGTCAATATTTTAACTGATTTTTTATTTAATAAAAATGTTAAAAGGCAAAAAGTGTTTATTATTATTAATTATTTATTATTATATACACATTTGCTTTATATATAATTGTACTAAATTAAATTAATATAATTTTTTTTATTGACTCTTTTTAACTATGATATGACTGATGAAATACATATACTTTTTAAACTTATATTTTACTCATTGCAATGGAAATAATAGTAGTAATAATGCACACATTTCCTTTATATTAATGAATGAAATTTATTTATTGAAATAATATGTTTTATATATGTTATTTTCATTTACTAGTAATGACTATGATGAGATGTCCACACTGAACTATATATTTTTTTTAACTATACTGTAGGCTTGCATAGTGCTTCCATCACTGTCTCACAGCTGTCTGTTTGCTTTGTCAAGTAGCGTTAAAGTTGCACTGTCTAACAGACAACTCAGATAAGCTCACATGATCAATCCATTCTTTAGACACTTGATTTGAGAAACTCAGAATCTCAGCAAAACATAAACACAGTCTCACTCTTCCTCCCTCTCTCTCTCTCTCTGTCCCTCACTTCCTGTGACACCCATCCATATCATTCCACCACGTGCATTTTGGCGTATGGATCCAAAACGTCAAAAGCGAGGATGTCACACTTTGACAGAAACTAGCCAAGACACAATACCCTGCGCAAGCACAATCATCTGATGCTGTGTGCCGCACTTTTACGGCCTTGTTAAGTGAAGTCTCTCTGAAGGCAGGGCAGATGACACGCGTGGGGAGCAGAGTGCGTGATAACAGAGCACGACCAATGGCTGGGCTGCTGGGGGAGGAAGGGATGGGCCTGGACACTGTCACAGGGTGTTTGTTGACCTTTGAGTGAATGGTGCTCAGAGGAGGCTAAATGACAGGATGAGAGGAGACTCTTGAGAGTGGGTGGAATTGAACTGCTTTTATTTGATAAATTGTAATGTTTTTAATATTATAATTTATATGTATATGTTTCTTTACTAATATTTCAAATTATTTGCAAATAAAACACTTTATAATATGTTTCATCAATAATTTATTTAATAAATAACATTATGAAATGGGCGTTCCCTCATCACCCCCATCACAATCACCAAAACACTTGTGCCTTTCTTTAAATCTACACCTGCATTACAGACTATTATAGGCTTTTCAGCAAAATTTGAAAAGTAAGGCATGAAAGAATTCATAAAACAACAAAAATGGAAAAGGTAACATACAAAAAGGTCAAAACATTGTAAATATTGCAACTGATAAATTGTGTAAAGTATATAATATAATATCTAATATAGTTGACCCTTTCCTAAATTTGTTACCTGTTTACTCAGTAGCTTTAACTAAAATGTGATGATAGTGAAAAATGTCCTTTGGAGGTTTTGAACTAGGTAGTTGAAACTAAAATACAAAACCTCTGCTAGAGAAAATCCACATTTGTGCAACTGGACTGGCAATTTGACTCCATATCTTATAGTTACTGATATATAGCCCTTGTGACAACTTTTCTGTTTGACAGCCCCAGCCTCCCCTAGTCATATGTATTTGATTGTATATAAACTACTGCTAATCTGTTAAGCATTATCCAATATTTGATGATGACTTATTAAAGTTGAAGTGTGTAATTTGTGAAGCACTATCGTCACCTAATAATAATATATTATAATACAATACAATACAATACAAAATAAAAAGTCTTCAAACAGGCTTCCCGAATAAGCCCCCATATGCCACTGGTCTGAAAAACAGAGTCACCCAAAACACACTCCAAGGAGCCAGTATTGCAGGTTGGGATGCTCAAACAAACATGGTAATGTTTTGACAGTGTTTATACTTTACAGGGAATCAACTTACTAATGGCTTACTTATAGTCTCTGCATATTAAGCTAACATCAAAGCGACACACATTAGTATAAAGTATTACTGGTAAAATAACTGTGATCACCATTCTCTTAAACTGTGTCACATCCATTCAGCCGTTGTGTGCACAAAAGTCATCTCTGCACAGGTGTCTCATGGGATAACCCACTGCTCTCTGGGTGTCAAAGTGTGAGTACTTAAGCAGTCAGAGAGTAGAACAGTGTGGCCTATTTGCTGCTTACTCTCTGACTGAACACAGTGAGAGGAGAGGAAAGGTGCTCTGACATTATTGAGTATAACCCTGCCTCTACCTCCTCCCAAAAATGATGATTGATTACCCCATTACAGCCCTGCATTACCCCTACAACTAAACTCTCCTTTCGTTCATGTTCGGTGCTGCACTACAGCACAGTGAAAAGGAGTGTAAGGTCCATACAGGTAATGGAGGAACACTTTATAGGGGGTCATTTTTTACATTGGACTGTATGTAATATGGTATCCTAGGGATCTAAAATCCACTAAGCATAGAACTTTTGCATATTTAGTCCATCAAAAACCAACAAACTTTACAAAATTAGTGTTGTGTGATTTTTTATTTTAATTATTATTATTATTATTATTATTATTATTATTATTATTTTTTATTTATTTTTTTCAGGTTCGGATGCCACTTTAATTGTGGTTTATAGATGAAAGACAGCTCACACATTAAGTAGATGTTACAAATGAAGAAAAAAGTAAGTGTGTCACAAAAAAGTTTTACTCCAACTTCATCAAGAGTATCACACATTGGCTGAGGTTCACATCTGGCTAAGGTCTAAATAGTCAGCCATACACTTGCATTCAGATATTCATTTACCCAAGGCTAAAGCCTGTCTGCTTATAGTTATTACACAGCTAAGTGGCTGAAGCATCATGTTTTTTTGACCACCAGGGTATATCCAGAACTTTTGTAATCTTACCTAAATGTTTAAGAGTTTAAACAATACACTATTTTTGGTCCCACTTTATATAAGGTGTCTTTAACTAATATGCACTTACACTAATAAAAAAGAGCATTTGATACAATGTATTTATTGTGTACATACAGGTTGTTCTGCTAAACACTTGTGTCTCACAACTCTAGAGTTGCTTTAGCCGCTACCGAATTGTGGGTATGGTTATGTTTAGGGTTTTAATGCAATACAATTACACAGGAATTCGACATGCTGCTTCAAGGTCATATACCCTGAAAAAAATATTGGCAGTTTGTTTGTCACTTCATTTTATTTCCTGCAGTCGGAAACCTGGTCCACTTTATTTGCCTAAAGCAGCACTCTTTTAATGGGGTGCACCGCACACACGCTCTGCCTTGTTCCGCTGTCCAATTCTGTTCCCATTAGATCATAAATTAATTAGCAACCAGTGTTCGAAGTGGCAAGAACTGTGTAGCAGTAGCAGGGAGGAAGGGGGATGGGTGGGTTGGTTGGGGTTTACTCCCCTGACGGTTAGGTTTAGGTTTGGGGTTTTGGTTAGGGGGCACAGTTAATAAAATATTCCTTTCTTTTGACACTATTACATAATTTACTACTAAAAATGCAACAAGCTTTTGGCACCACTATGTGGACATATTAGCATATTAGAATCTGTAGCTCACACATGTCCAAACTTTCAACAACACTTCCAGTTTTGAATCTGGCGGTAGTGATTTGAATTTCAGTAAATTCAGATCAATCTCAGCAGAAAAAAAAAAAAGAAAAAACTACTGGTGCAGAAGGATCAGTCAGTTTAATGCAAGTACAGAGCAGCAGTGACGTGCACATGGAGTACCATGACAGTATCATGAAATATGAACAAGATCAATCATTCAGTACCATGGCATTACTGTGCTCTGTGAATGCTACAGGGTCCTTGAATAACGTATAACATGCGAGTAAGGGCAGTCGGTGTAGTTCTCCCCTAGGGAGCTGGTGCCCTACGCAGACTGCGTAATATGCGTATATGGAGCTGCGGTACTGTGGTAGCCTAATGCTATTTTTCTGAAAGTGATTAGTCTAATGGCTTATTAGTTTCAACAAAACCAAACTGGCTTTGGCTGAAACAGAAAGCTCCTTCAGTTTATGTCAATATTCTATAAAAGACTAATTTAATTTATATCACTGAAAGCGACGCGACTGCTCCCATTATAATTAATAAATCTGTCTACACCAGTGGTACGTGATATCGGAAATGCGGTAGCAATCGAGTATTATTCTTTTGATGAACTTACAACACAATATATGGAGTGGACTTTTTATCTGACCTGTTACTCGTCTGAGGTAATGGCACTTCGATGTTCCAGGGTGAATTAAAAACTGCACTTTTTGCTTCCTTGAAGGGTACTCCTGCGGGAGGGGATGCCACTCGAAAGCTAGTTCAAAACAAAAGTGAGAAAATGAATATTTTCTCGGAGGGCCCCTCCACAAGACAATTAGCGAAGGGTACATTCATATAGTAATGCCATGTTTCCTTCAGAGTACTCACTTCAAGAGCTCTGCAGTTCAGAGTGAGTATAGGGCATAGGGAGAATCACTTGCAATTGGAGTCCGCCCCCAAATCTACTGTAGCGCTCACTCTTTAGCTCTTTTATTTTTTTTTTTTGCATGCCCGGGATTTACACAGAAATTTCATAATAACACATTATTACTGTTATTGTGAGATTATGAAGAGATTTTAATTTTGTTTTATTTAACTATTTTATTTAATTATAAAATGTCTCCCTTTTTTCTGGACGACCAAAAGGGAACCTTTAGATTTGTGAACGAAAGGGGCTTGTGCCCCTGCTACCCCCGTTCTGTGCACATCAGAGCATAGCAGTAAAAAACACCAAATATAAGCGGGTCCCAATTTTTCTCTATGTGCCCCAGTTTTTGAAGTAATGCTGATCTGCTTTATAATGAAACAAAGGAAATGGGGTTACAATTCCCCCTGCTTTACACTTAATGTTTAACATACTTAGTACACAGACATCCATGCTTTTCCTTTGAGGGTGCTGCTTTTCCTAGTTGGAGGCTTCCTTTTCCCCTCCTTCTGTGTGCAGGGTCCCCAGGGTCCAGGCGGGAAAGTGCAGGTAGAGACGGATGGTGCTCCTGCTTGGCCTGGTAAAGATGGGAGGTGTAGCCCCCACAGTGGGGACACATGCACTGAGCTGCTCACTAGGGAGCACAGCCGGGCCCCTGCACCCACGCAAGCATCCATCTCTGTAACATGGAGAGATTAATGGAGAGAAAGCCCTCTGAAAACACATAGCAACAAAGATTCACGGGGCACAGGCAAAAGGTGCTTTTCATTCTGAATCACTTTTTAAAGACAAAGTCACTCAGCTGTCCTCTATTGTCACCCTGAATGTGTAACCTTCCAAGGCAATATAAAGGTGATGTGTGTCATTTTTTTCATTGTCAAAATACTTTGTCATACCCCAGTTTAATATGCACAGATGACTATAAGCCATTCATAGGTTGATTTCCCTGAAAAATGTAAACACTGTGGCTCTGTGGTGCTTTCAAATCATTGCTCTGTTTATTTGAGCATCCTGACCAGCACAACATTGCAACAGTGGCTCAACCAATGGCACGAGTTTGAGGCGGGACTACGTGTTTGTCCGAACAATGTTCTAGTGTTGGGGAGCAACTAACTTAAAGTAGCAACACTACTAACTTAAAGGAATATTCTGGGTTCAATACAAGTTAAGCTCAACTGACAGCATTTGTGGCACAATGTTGATTACCACAAAAATCTATTAAAAAAATAAATAAATAATTAAAATAAAAATTTGAGGTTAAAATGAGGCACTTACAATGGAAGTGAATAGTGCCAATTTGTAAACGTTAAAATACTGACTGTTTCAAACATAAAGCCACAACACATAAACAATATTCATGTTAAGATGATTTTAGTGTGATAAAATCACTTACTAACCGTTTCTGTGTAAAGATATATTTAACTTGTATTGAACCCGGAATATTCCTTTAACTAAACTATTCATTAGCATGACATTAGCTCAGCTATTTTCATAATAGTGAAGCTTTTCCAGTAACAAGCTATTTTTTTCCAACAAGTAGTAGTGTAGCGCTAAAAAACCGCTTCATTTGTCACACTGCATTGAGTTGTATAACCGCTTACTATGTTCATTTTAGTCGGTTTGTTCGGATTGTTCATGTAAATGAACTAGTTCACATAAATGATTCACTAATTAATTTGAGCCCCGCACAACCTTAAAAGAACTTTGCCAAAAGTCACTTTCTTCTTTTTTGAAGCTAAATATTTAGTTAATTGCTGCTATCACTATATTTAGACTTATACTAAGACTATATTATATTTCGATTTAGACTAAAATAGGGAGCTTTCAAGTTTTATTAGCTTATATTTAGTATAAATGCATAAGTTCAATTTAATGACACCCAAACTTATTAATGTCACCCAAATTAAATAAATATCAGGATATTATTTAAAAGTATTTATTAAAACAGCTCTAATGTAGTTCCCTATCTGTCACTCACTCGACATTGTGTCGATGTAATGACACTAGGGGTCACTCTTAGGAGCCCCAAACACCTTTGATTTTGAAAAAAAAAAAGGCCAATGGGAATTAGTGAGTGGAATTTGCATGCCACTCCCCCGGACATACGGGTATAAAAGGAGCTGGCTCGCAACCACAGATTTTCTCTTTGGAGCCAAGCCGTTGTGTTTAGCGAGCTGAATTACACTGTTGATCCATTCACCTCGAAAAGCTGTTGGATTTACGCCCATTACAGCAGCTTCTCCCCCGCTCATGGCTGTGCCCCCACCCCGGTCCCTTTCTTCCCGGAGGTGCATGAGGAGCCCACGAGGTCGTGGTGGGCACCTTTCACTGCCCGGTCACGGAGCTCCTCCACTCTTACTACCCTCGATGGTGGGGCTGCCAGGGGGTACTTGGCGATTTCCCCAGGTGGATAAGGCAGTTGTGGTGCACCTGTGCCCGCCTGAGACCCCCGTCCAGCGCCTGAAGGGTTACGTCGTCTCTGGCGACTAAGGCCTGCGGTGCCGCTGGACAGGCTGCCTCCACCCTGCATGCCATGGCTCTCCCTGCAAGTGCGCCAAGGCACTAAGAGAACTGCACGAGGGTAGTTCTGACCCAGAATTGATGCAGGAGCTGCGCTCGGCGACCGACCTCGCTCTCCGGGTGACGAAGGTCACGGTGCAAACCCTGGTGGTCTAAGTACAGTTCCTTGATGCCCCTGTCTCCCAGGTCAGCCTGTTTGGTGACACCGTTGAGGACTTCGCCCAGACAAAGGCTTCGAAGCACCCCTGAGATGGGGGACCCAGGCACGTGGAGACCTGCTGCAGACCTAGAGATGGTAAGCAGACCACTCCATCCCCTGGTGGAGGGCCGGGAGGAGAATCCTTTGCCTTTTCATTGATGTGCCACATGCCCAAAGGGCTGCAGCACCTACACATTCAGAAAAGGAGCAGTTTCCTCATTCCCTGGGTCACATATCTGGTGCTCACGGCCATCGTTATCACGACCACCGGCCACCGTTCCTTTATGGCAGGTGTGGCACTCCAGGGGTGGCCCCCCCGCCCCTACGTGCCCAGCTGTGGCACAAACACACCCACACCAGGTTGGTTCCAACGGTCTGCGGGGACAATATTCTTCCTCCCCCCTCTCCGGCCGATCCTATGGTGGGTATCAGGAGCCAGGTAAGTGTTTCGATGTCCCTGGACTTCAATGTCCCTGGACTGCTTTGGTGGCCCCACCACGAGGCCCCACCTACCGGTATGTCTGACGAGATTGTCCCCTTGGGCCCCCTCGCCCAGAGCTTGGACGCGTGGCTTGCGCTTCCCAACCCGTTGCGATGGCTGACCCAGACCGTCTGACTCGGCTACGCGATTCAGTTCACCAGGCACCCGCCCAGGTTCAGCGGTGTCCGCTTCACCTTGGTGGAGGGCAAGAACACCGCTACCTTGCGTGTGGAGATCGCTACCCTTCTACGGAAAGGTGTGATAGAGCCTGTCCCTCTGGCCGAGATGAAGAAGGGGTTTTACAGCCCCTACTTCATCATACCGAAGAAAGGCGGTGGGTTGCGGCCAATCTTGGACCTGCGAGTACTGAACCGGGCTTTGCACAGACTCCTGTTCAAGATGTTGACACAAAAACGCATTCTAGAGAGCGTATGGCATAAAGATTGGTTCGTGGTGGTAGACCTGAAGGACACGTACTTCCACGTCTCGGTTTTACCTCGACATAGACCCTTCCTTTGGTTTGCTTTCGAGGGCCGGGCGTACCAGTACAAGGTCCTCCCCTTCGGCCTGTCCTTGTCCCCTCGCATCTTCATGAAGGTTTCAGAGGCAGCCCTTGCCCCGCTAAGAGAAGTGGGTGTCTGCATCCTCAACTATCTCGATGACTGGCTAATCCTAGCTCACTCTCGGGATGTGTTGTGTGCACACAGGGACCTGGTGCTCACGCACCTCAGCCGGCTGGGGCTTCGGGTCAACTGGGAAAAGAGCAAGCTCTCCCCAGTTCAGAGCATCTCTTTTCTCGGCTTGGAGTTGGACTCAGTATCGATGTCGGTGCACCTCACGAATGAGCACACACAATCAGTGCTGAACTGTCTGAAGGCGTTCAGACGGAGGACAGCGATTCCACTGAAACTTTTTCAGAGGCTCCTGGGGCATATGGCATCTTCAGCAGTGGCCACACTGCTCGGGTTGATGCATATGAGACCGCTTCAGCACTGGCTTCAGACTCGAGTGCCGAGATGAGTCTGTCGCCGCCTCTTCAGCCCTTGGACCGACCTAGCATTTCTATGGGCAGGGGTCCCCTAGAGCAGGTCTCCAGGTGCATTGTGGTTATGACGGACACCTCCAAGACTGGCTGGGGCACCATATGCAATGGGCAAGAAGCCGCTGGCTCTTGGACTGGCCCGTGGCTGCGTTGGCACATCAACTGCCTCGAGTTGTTGGCAGTACTGCTCGCTCTGCGGAGGTTCCGGCCATTGATCCAGGGCAAGCATGTGTTGGTCCGGATGGACAACACGGTGATGGCAGCGTACATCAACCACCAAGGCGGCCTATGCTCCCGTTGCATGTCACAACTCGCCCGCCATCTCCTCCTCTGGAGTCAGCAGTGCCTCAAGTCGCTGCGAGCCACTCACATCCCGGGCGACCTCAACACCACAGCGGACATGCTGTCAGGACAGGTTATGCTCAGGGGAGAGTGGAGACTCCACCCTCAGGTGGTCCAGCTGATTTGGAGTCGATTCGGTCGAGTACAGGTAGACCTGTTTGCTTCCTGGGAATCCTCCCACTGCCCGCTTTGGTACACTCCCTGACTGAGGCACCCCTCAGTATAGACGCGCTGGCACACAGCTGGCCCTCGGGATTACGCAAATATGCGTTTCCCCCAGTGAGCCTACTTGAACAGACCCTGTGCAAGGTCAGGGAGGACGAGGAGCAGGTCATCCTAGTAGCACCCTACTGGCCCACCCAGATGTGGTTCTTGGACCTCACGCTCCTCATGACAGTCCCCCCCCACCCCCGGCGAATTCCCCTGAGGAAGGACCTTCTTTCTCAGGGACAGAGCACCATCTGGCACCCATGACCAGACCTCTGGAATCTCCACATCTGGCCCTTGGACGGGACGCGGAAGACTTAAGTGGCCTACCACCCGCAGTGGTAGACACGATCACTCAGGCTAGGGCTCCCTCTATGAGGCCCCTGTATGCCTTGAAGTGGTGTCTGTTCACTAAGTGGTGTTCTTCCCGACGTGAAGACCCCCAGAGATGCGCAGTCGAATCGGTGCTTTCCTTCCTGCAGGAGATGCTGGAGGGGTGGCTGTCCCCCTCCACCTTGAAGGTGTATGTAGCCGCCATTTTAGCACATCACGATGCAGTGGATGGTAAGTATTTGGGGAAGCACGACTTGATCATCAGGTTCCTGAGAGGTGCTAGGAGGTTGAATCCCTCCAGACCGCGCCTCATCCCCTCATGGGACCTCTCTATAGTCCTTCAGGTTCTACGGGGAGCTCCTTTTGAGCCCCTGGAGTCAGTTGAGTTTAAGGCACTCTCTTTGAAGACTGCCCTCCTGACTGCGCTCACTTCCATCAAGAGGGTAGGGGACCTGCAGGCGTTCTCTGTCAGCGAATCGTGCCTGGAGTTCGGTCCAGGTTACTCTCACGTGATCCTGAGACCCCGCCCGGGCTATGTGCCCAAGGTTCCCACGACCCCTTTTAGGGATCAGGTGGTGAACCTGCAAGCGCTGCCCCAGGAGGAAGCAGACCCAGCCTTGGCGTTGCTGTGTCCAGTGCGTGCTTTACGCATCTATTTGGATTGCACGAAGAGCTTTAGAAGATCCGAGCAGCTCTTTGTCTGCTTTGGTGGACAGCGGAAAGGAAGTGCTGTCACCAAACAGAGGATCGCCCACTGGGTCGTTGATGCCATCATGATGGCATATCAAGCTTAGGACGTACCACCCCCTGTGGGGAGGCAACACCCAATACCTTTGCGAGATTCTACAATCTCCGGGTTGAGCCGGTTTCATCCTGTGTATTGTCAGGTACGAGCAGCTAAGTTCCGGGACAGCTGGCCAGGTGTACCGCTTGCACATAGCGCCTTTCCCCTCCCTTGAGGTGAAGACGTGCACTTTTGACTCCCAGTTGTGTTCACAAGCTGTGATCCCTGGATGACTTTCCTCCTTAGCCCTGTGGCAAACGAGTTTGCGGAGAAACATGCTGCCGGCCCAGTATGTGTGCTAATTAGGCCCTGTACTGGGGTAGGTGCTCCACATGTGCTGGTTCCCCGTAGGTGACCCCATGTGATATCTTCTGCTAAATTGTTTCCCTGTCGTTAAACTGCGTCTTCCTTGGGCAGAGGCCCCTCTGCCCCCGGCCACCATGTTTGTAGAAACTCCTCCCCCCTCGGGTAGGACCTACCATACGACTTCTCCACATGACATACTTCCGACAAGACTCGGTAAGACCATGTGATGTATTTCCACTCAAAATACCCCCCCCCCCCTTCTCTGGGCGGGGTGTGGTCTCCGTGGTGTCTTCCCCTTGAGAGTCACCCCCCCCCCGACGTAGACATTTATGGCCCCCAGCCTGTAAACAAAATTCCACTCTTTCTGGGGAGAAAAAAAGAGGAAAAGAGGCATGGCTGGGCTAGCCTGTCCCTATTTGTTGGGCAAGTCGACTTGTTCCCAAAGGACCGTTCGACGCTCATAAGAGCATTGGTGGAGGTTACGTGATGGTCTGGTGCACTGGCTACGAGGCACACAGAGGTCTGCCCGTCTCGCACCGCCAGTCTACGTAACACAGTTCAGCTTATTGTGGCGTTTCGTATAGGGACCCCTAGTGTCTCTACATTGACACAACGTTGAGTGAGTGACAGATAGTGAACGTCCTGGTTACTTTTGTAACCTCCATTCCCTGATGGAGGGAATGAGATGTTGTGTCCCTCTTGTCACAATACTGAACTACCCACTGAAATGGCTGGGACCTTGTCTCAGCTCCTCAGCACAAAACCTGAATGTGTGGTTGCGAGCCAGCTCCTTTTATACCCGTATGTCCGGGGGAGTGACTCGCCAATTCCCATTGGACTTTTTTTCAAAATCAGAGGTGTCTGGGGCTCCAAAGAGTGACCCCTAGTGTCACTACATCGACACAATGTCTCGTTCCCTCCATCAGGGAATGGAGGTTGCGAAAGTAGCCAGGACATTAGCTGCTTTTTGTTAATAACTTGTAGTGTAGCTAACTACTTTTTTTAAAGAGCAGCTTGACTGTAGTTGAACTTGACTGAAATTATAAGTAGCTTGTAGCTTGAGAAGCTACAATTTCAAAGTAACTTCTCCAGCACTGCAATGCAGACTGGTGAGTGTTCAGGACACTTATTTGAAATTAGTAATTATTTTTGCTGTACCGTAGGGTGCTGCTAGTGGTGCAGAATTGACACAATTCACCTTAAAGGTTTTAAAACAACATAACCGTGATTCATATAATACCCGCATGACACATTACACCAAATGTGTAATCTATCCAGAAAAGCATTCTTCTTTTACTTTGACTTAACTTCCGAAAGAGGTCCTTTTGTGTCATGATAGAAAACCCAGTTTTGGACCTTTATTTTATCAAAATGATGTGATCTTTGGATTGCCCTTTGTCTTGGAGGAAAAATTAATTCTCATTTGCATTAGTGCGTCTAAATGTCAAGCACAGATATTTTGTTAGACATTAGTGGAGCTGGCAGCCACAGGAGCTGGATAATTGCACACAGCCTTCTGCAGGGATTTACATAATTTCAGACAGCAATTAAAGAATCCTTGGGAATTTTATTCTTGGCCTACGCCTCACTCTCTGTGCCTCTCTCTCTCTCTCTCTTGCTCTCTGATCTCCCACCCCCCAGCACCTACACCAGTACAAAAGGAGCATTCGTTTACATTAAGCTTCATGCTCCGTGCTGTTCATTTGCATGAAATTAAAGGTTTTCATGATCTTGAACAGCAGGGTAACATTTAGAATGCTGTTTTAAAGCTTTCACCTTGGAATAATAAAATGCCTCTCTCTCCCTCCTTCTCTGTTTCGGAAGGGAGTTGCTTGTTCCTTCCACGCAGTAACCTTTCGCACTTCTCAGCAGTCATTTGTAATATTGCACTTTGAATTAGGAGTGAGAAAACTTTTATTTACATGCACATTCTTGCAAGACCCTATGTAAAATATGCTTATCTTGCTTATCTGGTGTCATCATCATTATTGCATGTGCATATTGGTACTACCAATTTGCAACCAGTTTCAGCTTGTATCCATTATTGTGGTTATTTGTAAAGGACTACTTAAAAGAAACCAGTTTTTCATTGACTCTGCAACTGTTAGTGTGATCAGACATTTAAAATAAGCAACGATATGACCAAAACATCTATTGTCAATGCAAGCATTTGTCACAGCTGAACTGCTGAATAAATTTGGCTAAAATAGTCCACAATCCAGTAAATAAGTCAAGCTGAATATTTATACAGCAAAGTCCTTGTGTGTAAATAACAGGGCTGAGGTGTCAAAAAAGCAGGCACACAATTTGAATAGATAATGTTGTAATATTATAATCTTGGCGACCCTACTGGCTCAGATAAAAACATCAGGGAAAGATGTGTTCTGGTGTGAAGATTCTGCAGTGCCTGCCTAACTAATGCTCTCCAGAGCACTACTTTAATTAAGTCCCTATAGGTTCCAGTCTAGTTGATTAAAATAAGCACTTGTGGAGGCTTTCCTCTCATAAAGCTTTCTTCCATAGACTGTTTTTTTATTTTTTATTCTTCTCATGACCAAGGGTTAAGAAGTACCGATGTTGGGTAGACATTGAAAAAATCACACAGAGAATTTCCACAGAGGACCAAGTGTTTGCAGTTTCTTTTAATATAATCCCATTTAAAGGCACGTTGTATATCCCGTTTCTTATTGGACACCCTGGGAAAATTACTGCTAGCCAGTGTCGTACGATTGGTCCTGCTGTGAAAACCCCTTGGACTTAAATTACAACACTGGAGCTTATGCAATTGCTATATTGTTGGTGTGAAAAAGCTGACATTTGTAAAGCTCTATTGAGCAGAGGGATTACTTATATTGAAGCAGTCTTTGAAAAGGAGATTCCAACACGCATACTCACACGTACTTTACATACCACATTTCCATTGCTTCCTTAAGGCATCACAGGGCATGTGAGCTTCATCTACAAAATAAATTGTGACAGTAACTCAATATGAAGTGAAATAGCTGAGAAAGCCCTGAGTTCACTTGCACTGACAGTGCTGTTTAATTCCATCTCATGCAGGCCCTGACATTTCTGCTGCCACTAAATATTAAACATGTATACCCCTTTCATTTGCATCCTGTAATGAGCAAGTAGACAGCACCCAACTGGTCAAGCCTATGCTATCACACTGGCTCCCATCAAGTCACGTGCCACAGAGATAGAGGAAGAGTGAGAGCGAGAGAGAGATTTTTCTCCATGACCTCTGCGTTGACATTTTGCCTGCTTTTGCACACATGTCTCCCCTAAAGCTTAAAGATGCACACTACTCTATGTCCAAACCCTTTCCCATGTGTTTTGGAACAGCAACAGTATGCCAGGAGAGGTAGAGTCAAACGCATTTGCTCCAAATGTCACCAGATCTTGATAATGCTATATATATATATATTCATGATCTGGCAGCCATGAAAGAGCAGAAGCCAAAATATGCTTAGTAATTCCTTGAATTTGTGTCGCAATCAATCTGCAGATGAATTTCACATTTTAGTGGTTATGTGTAGGAGCATCTAGGATCAGGACTGAAACAATATAAAATTTGCATTGGTTTGTTATGAAAATGATCAAAAACCCTATGATATCATTCGCAATGACGGGCTATTGCAGAATAAGCTAAGCACATACTGCACAACTTGTACTCGGCACCTATGCACACTTAATGACTCACAGTCTTTTGTTGTCGATCGTGGCGGTGCGCACACTTCACGACTGGGTGTATCAACTACATGACCATTTGTCCCAGCCTGAAGCCCTGTTTATATTGGGTTTTAAGATGCTTTTTGGGTGATCCGATCACAAGTAGACCTGGTCCTCTCTTATGACAACTTGTATTCAATTTAATTCTCTGATTTCATGACGACATACATTAATAATTACATCAGTGTATTACTGCATGATAATAAAGCACAGAGTAAAATAAGAAAAAAAAAAAGCATTTTTTTTTAGAGCTGTTAAAGTTAACACATGCGTTAGTTTAATGTGTACATTTTTCATAATCGCGATTAACGCATTTACCACAATAAACAATAAAGCAGCAAAAACACTGGTGGGACTAGGGCGGAACCTTTGCGATGTGTCAATGTGACCGCCCGGAGTCATTACACTGATGCACATACAACAACACAACTTAGGACCTCTTAACGCTATTTGGTGTCCAAAATAAACCCAGATGGGACTTGTTACAGAAAGCAAGTACTTTGAAGCCTCTGTAAGGCGCAATTTAATTACCACAGAAGCAGGTCAGCTCTTAACTATAACGAAAATGCAGAAAAATATGTTGTCTGCAGCGCTTTTCATGTGGAGTTCAAAGCAACATTTGATGCTGGCATTGACACCCTCACGTGAATCATGAACACGGCTTCACGATTGTTGTAGCAAAGTGGATAGCTACAGCCTGCTGGGTGATTAACATTGTGAAGCATGAGAGTTTAAGAAATTTAATGCCCATTGCAATGAATATGCAGCCTACGGGGAGACTAGTTCTATTAGACAAACTCCCTTGACTTTGGGAAATGTTTTATGTTACTTGAACTGGTGCTATTTCAGTGCATTACTATCTTTATATTGTAGAAGGCTTTGTTTGGAAAATGTTAATAAAGAATAATATTTTTACATATTGTTCTGTTTTTTTGTCCTAAGAAGGAAATAAATGCATTTTGACAGGATAAGTACAGTAGAGTCAAATTTCAGCACTTTCAAAATCTGTGCTATTGCTATTAACCGTGATAAATTTTTTTTTACTGACTGACATGACTATTTTTTTTCTTTATTATACTTACATTTAATCTAAGCACAACATTTAGAGCAGAATTCTGAGATATATTAATGGAATAACTGTATTAACAGCCAGATGTTTGTGTTTCTCATCTGTGTCACTGCATGTTGATATCAGGCATACTGAAGAAGATGTATTCTCTTTTTTTAAATGTTACGATTAGACTGTTATTTCCTTTTAAATCTGCACATAACCGGCAAAGGTTGAAACGGATCGCCCAATATGCATTTTATCGATATCATCCTGAAATTAATGTATAAAATGATGCACCTATCAACAGGATAGTTTATTCGTGATAACATGGCAACAAACAACAAGAAAGAAGGGCTTGCGCCAGTTTATTGCGCTGATTTGCACAGAACTAAAACAACAACAACAATAAAACAAAACAGCTGAAAATAATGATGAGATAGCGGGTAGGGTAGAGATGTTGGTGATTTATTTTATTTTCGTACTATTTTTTGAGTGCATTGTTCTCCTCTTCCTGTTTCTCTGTATTTCATTGGCTTTTGCTCGTCAGGACAGCGCGCACACCACACGAATCGTCTGCCAGATTTCAAGCAGGTTTGAAATAAGTCATAGCATCTACGACTAGTCTGGACAAGTCACAGAAGTGTACACACTACATGACCATCTGATGTGGGATCTGAGACTACTCGACACAGACCAGTCGGTGACTCAAAACATAAAAGAAGATAAGCTTCAGTCATGTAGTGTGCGCTAGGCTTTGGAGCTGTTCAGACCTAACAGATTTTTGCGCTAAAAAAAGCTAGATGAAGCAGAACGCTTATATCAGAAAGCACATATTTTGAGAAGCATTTTTAAGAGATACAATTATTTTTTACCTGACATGCCATCTAAAAACCGTAGTGCTCCAACTAAATGCGATGCAGTGGTCAAAGACATCCATCTAGGGCATGTTTACAAAAAAACAATACAAATGAAAACAGCACGGATGGACACAAAAATGCATTTATGCATTTTTTTATAGTACAGTCAGCCTATAGTGCTATGTCTCTGCGGATCAGGTAGAATATACTCTATAAAAATGTTTTGTCAGGTAACATAAAAATGTGCTTCATCTGGTAACATCTACATTAACTGGTTTCATTTAAGCTGACTAAACTACAGTATATTAAGTTACATAAATTAAATTAATTTTTAAGGGTCAGATCAGTTAAATGTAGCTCCTATTGCACATTTTCACTTTTTATAGTGTAGAGACATTTATGAATAATGACAAAAATCTAAAGCATTACAGCCTTTTGATGCATAAATAGACATACATTTGTCAAATTGTGCAGCTTCACAGTTTGTAAATGCTGTTTTAAAGCACTTGAGTGCATTTTTAGTTAATGTATTTACAGAACACAAGGAAATTTGACAGCATGACTTAAGTAAAGACTAATAAAGAACAGCTTAAATTAACCCGCATTTTTCATAATCAGATTTAATTAACTTTCTCTCTTTCTGTAGCGAGTTAAAGCAATATAATTTGTTTACTTTTTACTACGTTTCATGTGAAACACACAAAAGCCACATGTCTACAAGACAGACTACATAAAAGAAATAAGATTAAAAAAAGCCTACAAATCATGCCATTTTCTTTTCTCTTTGACAAAATCTCTAGACAGCAAAGGAATATAATGACTTTCAAAAGGAATCATCTGTCACAGAGCTCTGTGAAGAAACTTTACAAATTAATTTCACTTGTGAGGCATTTGGCAGGATGTTTCCTTCTTTTCCTTATATGCTTAACTCAGAACACAGCATTGTACGTATCATACCTCACGAACGCTGGACGTCGAGAGATTTTGAAGACCTTTCAGAAGAATTGTATCGCTTTAATAAAATGAATCAGATGTGTCAGGTAATCAAACTATGATCAAATGCAGAGCTGACTGTTGAAAAGACACATGAAGACTTCAAAGCTTTGGGATACCAAATACCAGAAGCGGGGAGAGATAAGGGGATACTGAATAGTGTTGGTGGTGGGGTGCGTGTAGGGGGTATTTCTTTTTTTCCCTGCTTAATTCATATTGTTCGCAACATTACACACTAACAGCCGTGGCATCAAATCCCATCCGCTTCCCAAGAGTCCGGTGGGATGATGTGTCCTGAAGTTGGCTGATGTTAGCTTGTCATGTCTGCGTCAAACATGCTTATTGCCTTGAGTCGAAACAACAGGACGTCGCTCAGGTACTTAGTCACAGGTTTGCTTTTCGCTGCCTCAGATTCTCTGTCACATACTGTTGTCTGTCATTTTAGAAGTGGTAGGGAGTATGAAGTAGCTTGCAAGAAAACCAGCTATGAGTATTCCAATCAAAACAATGTCATCAGAATGCTTAGCTATGGACTATTTTCTTTTTGATTCTTGAGTTGTACTCTCTAGTTGTGGCTTATCAGGCCCACAACAATCTAATATTGTGGAATGTAACAAAGTGGCATTATCAAAACTACTCTCAAAGGCAACTTACTGTTTGATGGAATGAAAATGCTAACATGCTAACACTTGTCTGATTCTTTTATTAGGGTACTCTGGGAAAAAAGCAATGACTAATGCAAAGATTTATTAGCCACAAAAAATCCTAACTTATTACATTATCTGGTTTGCTAAATCAATTATTATTGTTTACTGAACAAAAAGTTTACTGTTTTTTTTCTTCTTCTTTTCTTCTCCTTGGTGCATGGCACTTGACTTCCATCTCATCCTTTTTGTTAACTCATTTCTCTTACATATTTTTCTTGTCTAAAGCCTGGCAATACTCCTCTATTATTTTAATACGCACTTGGTTTTAATACATTATTGATCTTTAGGTTGAACTAAAGGGCATTGCATTAGGACCAGGATTCTAAGGCTTTCTGTGGCATGACATTCATATACTTGTGAAAAATTATAGCAATTATGAAATCAACCAGCAGCTGCCTCAAAAAGCAATCAATTGTCACATTGAAAAGCATTTTGTTCCATTGGCATCAATAGCCTTTTGGTTACACAGAGGGTGTGAGAGTGGGGGTGTGAGGTGCTTTAACGACCTACAAAATGTTCATTTTTCTTGAGCTTTCTGCTTTTTCTTGAGTTTTGTCTTGTTTTTGGTGGTGGTGATGGTGGGAGTTCATTTTATTCTGGATTGTGCACAATAGGATCTGTAGATTCTCCTAAACTCAACATATGGAAGCATGGAATGCACTGCGTCCTATTGGTCTCATTGTTTTCAGTCATTTTGTTCCTTCAAGTCTCATATCTATGATGGCAATTAAGGGAACACAGGAGAGGTGTGTTTGTCACTCCTGGGGAGCCTGTCTCACCACGACACATGGACAATTAGCCTGAATGTCTCTGCTGTTGCAAATGAAACATGGAGCGAATCCCATGAAAACAAGATACTGTTGTACCTCCTTCCTGCGGAAGAGCTGAAAATATACCAGAGTCTGTTCTCAACAGTGTTTTGTTCATTAACTGAGCAGTTTTCATGTGAAAACAATGAAAACTCTCAGATTTTGTTAAATTGTTTGTCTGGCCATCACCAGGCTTTTAAAAATAAAATAAAAAATTAAGTTTCATGCAGGCAGTCATATTAATTTAATCAGTTTCTTAAAGGTGATAGCCTGTGTGTAATATTTTGGATGTTAAAATGTTGTGTACTTTCTCAGCTTAAACGGTTCGTTCACCCCAAAATAAAAATGATCTAATCATATACTCACCCTCATGCCATCCCAGATGTGTATGACTTTCTTCAGCAGAACACAAACAAAGATTTTTAGAAGAATATTTCAGCTCTGTAGGTCCATACAATGCAAGTGGATGGTGATCAGCGAGAATTGTAATAAAAGTAATCCATAAGATTCCAGTGGTTAAATGGTCCAGTGGTCGTCTTAAGCGATCCGATCGCTTTGGGTGAGAAAGAGATCAACATTTAAGACCTTTTCAGTATAATGGTTTACTTCTGGTCGCTCTCCAAAGCGGGTCCTCGAGGGGACTCGGTTCACGCTAATCGCGTCACGTAAGCATGATAGCATATTCATATGAGAGCAAAACCAACGAAGCTTACGAACAGCGTTCTCTTGTAAACAAATTGAGCTGCACTTCCGGTTGTATCGCGTCATTTCTCGCATGATCATGCCAATGCGCTTACGTCACGCGAGAGGCAGCGTGCACTGAGTCCCCTCGTGTACGCGCATCAGAGAGCAATCGAAAGTAAACAATAATAGTGAAAAGGACTTAAATATTGATCTGTTTCTCACCCAAAGCGATCATTTCACTTAAGAAGACATTAATTTAACCACTGGAGTCATATGGATTACTTTTACTATGACTGTCTGTGTTTTTTATAGCTTTAAAGTTTGGATCACCATCCACTTGCATTTTATGTACCTACAGAGCTGAGATATTCTTCTAAAAATCTTTGTGCTCTGCTGAAGAAAGAAAGTCATACACATCTGGGATGACCTGAGGGTGAGTAAATAATGAGAGAATTTTCATTTTTGGATGAACTATCCCTTTAACATGCAGAATTAACAATAGAAAACCATTTATAGAAAATTATCATTCCCACAAATTTTAAACACCATGGTGCTACCAAAATGATTTGCATTTTTGAGACCAGTCCAACACAGCAACATTAGCTCAACCAATGACATGAGTTTGGAGCAGGGCTATCTGTTTTGTCCAGCTAATGAAAACGGTGGGAGTGTTTGGCACCAGAAATGCCAAGATCATGGGTTTGATTCCCAGGGACAATGATAAAATGCATTGCTTGAAGGCACTGCATATTGTTTTAAATAAAAGTGTCAAATGAATAAATTAAATCACTCAAACCTAAAATAAATAAATAAAGTACAATTGCCATTATAAAAAACAAAAAACAAAAAACAAAAAAACATTTAGGGCAAAGTGCACTTAAAGAGTTAAACTCAGTCACTATCTCATTCCTCTTTGTGCACTATCCTTTTATCGTTCACTGGCTTCGAAAGCATTACTCTCTGACTCACTTGTATAACCTTATTTTGCTTGACTTCACCTGCAGAAACGTAACTCACTGAGACTCGGTACAGCCCCGTGTGATTATTCAGAAACAAGGTATTATCTGCATCCTCACAGAAAGAGGTGGATTTACATTTCACAGAGCCCCAGGTTACAGGACCAGAAGAGAGAGAGTGAGGTCTTTCGTTCTTGAGGAATAGTAATGTGGTTGAAATGCTCATGAGGTCAAGTGTAAACCGAGGCTTGGACAATGGCAGACTGTCTGCATTTCCAACCCAACAACACTCAATCATGCTGCCCTCTCATGCAGAGAGGCTTTATCTCAGAGCCTGGAAGCTCAGCTCAAGCAAGGCAGGAGTGTTTACAAAGGAAGTTATTGCAGGTGTTAGCTCAAAAATCAACTGACAGAAATATAATTAAATACAATTTGGTTGGAGATATGGCCTTGTGGTTAGTGTACAATATGCGCTCCAGCATAATAAGCTGTGGTGTTCATGTGGTTGTGTGAGTTGTAATCTATCATGTGTCAATTTCTGACCATGTTCCCCCCTCTCCTGTCCTCTGTCCAATATACCAGCATGATCACACTGGAAATCGACATGCTGCTTCTGAATTTTCATGTATCCTAAAATCAACTCTTTTCTTCCGAATTACCGGCAAGTGCCCCATCAGACATTTTTGCATCAATTCAAGTGTGTTAACCTTTCCCCATGACAAAACTGATAGCGTGTTGCATGCAGGAATCTCAGAGACACGGGTCCCATGAAAATTGGGAAGAATCACATTCAAGTCAATTGTGTTCATGTAAATAATGGTGAGCATGATTTGGTGGTTGTAGATTCAATGTAAAATTGTATTCTCTTGATGATTAGGTTTATGGTTTGTGGACACTTCACCTCTACAACACTTCCAGCTTTGGCCACTTGGGGAAGTGGTTGGAATTTTGGTAAGCCCAGACCAATTTTAGCAGCAGAACTTTTGAACTCTTGTGTCAGGATTCACAGTGTGATAAAAGCAGTCAGAGATTCTATTAATTACTGAGATAACAACCTCTGCGCTTTTACCATAGGAGAGAGCGTAATGGTCAGTAGTGTGTTACGACAGTAAGTCAGCATTTGCGGATACCATACAGCTGAATGGGGAGAGCCGTAAACTGACACCTAGCTTTCTCAAAATTGTCCATGACTTCACTTATATAATTATTTTATCGTAGTAAACAGCACATAGTTCATTCCAAAAGGATTATTTTGTGTAAAACATACTGAAGATTAGTGGACAGGCAGTCAATTCATTAAGTGATGAGCTGTTTTCTCACAAAAGCAGTTTATTCAGCACACTGAAGCATCACCTCCATAGACATCCATTAAAAAAATTGACTCTTGCCTACTCGCCAGTGTACCGCCCATAGAATGTCTATGGGACCACTGCATTATGCTATTTTATGCTAAGCTTGTAGGTTTAGGTAAACGTGCTTACTAATAATAAAGATGACAAAATCATCTTTTAAAAATACCTCTAAATGGCATTCATTGAATTAAAGAAAAAAAACAACTTTTTATTAAGTTTAATTCAGTAAAAAAATAAATAAATAAAAAAAAATCAAAGTGTAATCTTGTAACTTGTAATCAAGTATTTTGTCTTGTTTTCCATTTAAAAATATCTAAAAATCCTTAAAACAAGATACATTTACCTGAGAAACAACATATAATATATTTAGACTTGCTTTCAGAGAACGCATCTTGAATATAAGTGAGTTTTGTATATAAGTGTATTTTTTTTTTATTTTTTTTTACTGCCAGTGCAGTAGTCAAAATATACTTATATTCAAGATCTATTCTCTGAAAGCAAGTGCTTCAGGTAAATGTATCTTGTTTTAAGGATTTATAGATATTTTAAAATATTTAAATATTTAATATTATATTCAACATTCTCAGAAAACAAATTTGTCTTCTGCAGTATAGCTCCTAAGTAAATGTACTTTATTTTAAAGGAATTTTAGATATTTATATTGGAAAACAAGCCAAAACAACAACAAATCGAAAAGGTATTTAGTTGCAGTGTAGATAATGTAGATAATGGGTGAAGACCACCCTCTCACCTTTTTGTTCACATCGATCCATCTTTAACTCTCAAAAAACAAACTCTCTCTTCTTAATAGAGCTGCATATCACCTATTTTCTTCACGATAAGATACACACCACAACACATATGTATTATGATTCACTTCATGGTGAGCCATCACGATATAATCTAACTGAAGCAAGCATGCACAAGGTATGGTTGTGCCCATGCCAGAGTGTACATCAGCCGGGTGCAGTTTCAATCTCTCCCCCTTAGATCAGGTCACTTCACACGACTCATAGAAGCGGCGCAGGCCGCACAGAGATATGCCAGTTTCAGAGTTTATACTTATTTACATTACCTGCTTTCTTATTATTTGAACTTTAATTAAAGGATGCATTAAAGATATAAAGGCAAGGTGTTTCCTTTAAAGATGCCCTGACATGCAAATTTTGCTTCAGTGGAACGGCAGCTCCGGCTCCGCTGTATTAAACAAAGGGAGTGCTTCTGTATTTAGTTATTTTGTGTTTTTGTATAATTTCCTCATACTTTGCGATCTACATCACCTGAAGCTGTTTGGAAAGTTTGGAGTGCATATGGACTGGAAGCTGTGTCTTCATCCTCTACTCAGTCAGGCGCGAGCTGCAGTGCTGCTCTCGTACGCCATCATTAGTTTCATTACTGATCTCATTTTACGTTAAATGAGATCAAACGACTATTCGACAACGAACATTTTTGTCTATTTTTTTTTTTATTGTCAATGTTGTGGATAACGTCGACTAATCGTGTCAGCCCTATGGTTTAATCAATGTCTTCTGAAGTGATCCAGCTGGTTTTGGGTGAGAACAGACCAAAATATAACTTTTTATTTACTGTACATCTTGACAGCATTCTCCTTGGCATTCATGATTTCAAGGCCGTTTACAAGGTCAAGGTCGAGCTAGAAATCATGATCGTGACTAGAGACTGCAATGAAAAGATGTACAGTGGAAAAGGAGTTATATTTTTGTCTGTTCTCACCCAAAACGAACTGGATCACTTCAGCAGACATTGATTAAACCACTGGAGTCTTATGGATTACTTTTATGCTGATTTATGTGGATTTTGGAGATTCAAAGTTCTGGTCACCACTTGCTTGCATTGTATGAAGCTGAGGTGTTCTTCTAAAAATCTTTGTTTGTGTTCAGCCGAAGAAAGTAAGTCATACACATCAGGTATGGCACGAGGATGAGTAAATTATGAGACAATTTTCATTTTTGGGTGAACTATCCCTTTAATTGGTTAAAATCCAACATAGTGTCAAGAAAAAGTATAGAATTATAAAAAGAAGCAGGTACAACAACTCATCAAACCTGCAAATGATATAGTAGTATGTACTGTATCTGGGGAAGTGGGAGTGCCATAACACCCTGTGTGTGTAGTGTGAAAGAAGAATAAATTAATTTAAGGAACAGTAATACAGTGTGTTCCGGTAGACACTGACAAGCTCAACGTCTACCCTAAAGCAGCTGAGCTGGCATTAAACAGACAGGATGGGCACAGAGAGAAGCACTCACTCAGTTACGGGTGGGGGGAATAATGAAGGGATGGCTCGGTGGAGCAGAGCGGAGAGCAATGTTGAGGATGGCCCTGTAACCCAACTGAAGAATTTAATTTCCTCAACCAAGTGCCCCCATGGAGACATGGCTACCTGTTCTGGCGACCTGGTGCACTCTTGAATCATTATGGATCAGTGTTTCCTGGCTTAAGATGAGTAGATGAGAGGGAATGGATGGAGAAATTGGAGAAGAGGCTCTTGGGAGACCTGGCACATTCGGCGCCCATTGCATAGACTTTTGCCAGAAATGGAAAAAAATTATATCAAATGATTATAATTTTCAAGGATAAGCATTTATAACAATAAAAAGGATGGTGAAATGAGTTCTGTTTACCATGCTTGCTGTGTTTTGGAACATAGTAGCTGTTTTTTAGATGCTCTGAGCTGGTCATTAGATGGTCCAAGCTGGTCTTTAGCTGGATGACCAGTCACCATCTTCCAAAAAAATGTTAGACCACTTTAAGGGGGAATGACAATCTAGTAGTTAGTTTGTTGCTGGTCCAAGATGGTCTACCAGCTTTTTATGCTAAAATAAGAACTCAAGCACACATCATTATGGGATGTTAATCACAGTTTCATCTTCAGCCCAGTTTCAGTGAGTTTAAGAAGATGATAGCTATCTCGTCATAGTAGTCCCCTTATCTGATCGGAGCGCTATGAAGGGTTATTCATTCAATTAGGGATGAGCCATTGAGATAAGAGTCGGGTGTCATGGATTAGGAGTGATAGCTGTAGACTTCATCTGCAAGGGCTACAGTTTTAGATTAGATTAGACTAGGTTCAAATTTATTTTCATTGTGCAGAGTGGTGGCTCAGCGGTTAAGGCTCTGGGTTACTGATCAGAAGGTCAGGGGTTCAAGCCCCAGTACTGCCAAGATGCCACTGTTGGTACCTTGAGCAAGGCCCTTGACCCTATCTGCTCCAGGGGTGCTGTATCTCTGACCCCAGCCTGGCTGGGATATGTGGGGAAAAAAAGAATTTCACTGTATATGTGCAAAATGTGTGATAAATGAAAAAAAAAAAAGTAACAATATATATTTATATATGTACACTATGTTGCTCAGAACTGCACCCAAGACTTTCACCCACTGTATGGTTGTGTGACAATAAAAGTGATCTGATTTTGTATATACACAGTAATAGTGCAAGTGGTAGAGACCAGCTCAGTGCAAATTACAGGAATGTACATAGATATGATATGTGAATGGATGGTGACCATTAGAGTATATATTGCATCATATGTAAATAGTGCAAAATGGGATTGAGATTGAGGATGAGGTATAAAATGGCATTTAGCATTGTAGTGCAAATTACATGGAACAGATCTAAACAGTTACATGCAAGACAGAAGGTGCATAGGATTCAAGTATTACAGGTAGTGTGCAAACAGCAGTAATATTGTACAGTACAGTACAGTTTATTTTATTTTTTTTTACATTGTTTTTTGGTTGGGTGGTTCAGCACAGTTCTGCGCCAGAGTTCAGAGTTTAGTAGGCTGACCACTGAAGGGAAGAAACTGTTTCTGAGTGTGCTGGTGCGACAGCGAAGACTCCTTTAGCATCTCCCAGATGGGAGAAGAATAAAGAGTCCATGGTTGAGGTGTGAGATTTCTTTGATGATATTTCTCACCCTTTGTATGCAGCGTTTTTGGTAGATGTCTTTGATAGAGGGTAGCTGGGCACCAGTGATATATTAGGCAGTTTTCACCACGCATTTCAGCATGCTGTGGTATGCCAGTGTTCAGAATGAGGGTGGAGGAGGTGTGACTGTCAAGCCTGACAGTCTGTGGACTGTTAGTTAGAAAGTCCAATGTCCAGCTGCAGAGGGTAATGCTGATACCAAGATCAGTGAGTTTAGAGATCAGCTTGGATGGGATGACGGTGTTAAAAGCAGAACTGAAATTGATGAATAGCATCCTGACATAGGAGTTACTATTGTCCAGGTGAGTCAGGGTGAAGTGTAGAGCTGAGGTGATGGTATCCTCTGTTGACCTGTTGGTTCTGTAGGCAAACTGATATGAGTCCAGTGATGGGGCAGGCAGGTGTTCAAGTGGGAGAGAACCAGCCTCTCAAAACACTTGGCAATGATGGGAGTAAGAGCTACCAGGCGAAAGTCATTGAGGGCCACTGCAGCAGCATGTTTTGGTACAAGTACAATAGTGTCTTGAAGCAGGTGGGGACAACTGCCTGAGCCATGGACAAGTTGAAAATATTGGTGAAGACCTCAGATAACTGCTCAGCACAGGCCTTGAGTACCCAGCCTGGAATGCCGTCAAGGCCAGCAGCTTTATGTGCATTCATTCTGCTTAGGGTTGAGCACACATCACTGGTGGAGAATGTGAGCAGGCAGAAGGTCATCATGTAGAAGGTCAGCTTTGATTGTTTTGATGGTTCTGTGTTTCCATGATCGAAGCGAGCATAAAAGGTGTTAAGCTCATCTGGGAGGGTGGCATAACTGTTTGAGGGGGTGTTGTTGGATGGTTTGTAGTCTGTGAGGGCATGGATGCCTGCACACATATGTCGGAGGTCGGAGTTGTTAATTTTGTCCTCTATTCACAGTTTGTAATTGTGTAGGGCCTTGGCCCACTTAAAATGGCAGCAGAGACCGCATGGCCCTTTGTTCTATGGTCAAAAGGAGAGACATTGAACTCAGTTTCCCAAGATCCTTCACAAATTCACAACTGGATGCGAAGTCCCGCCCATGGACCCAGGCTTAAACGCCATTGGTTGAGTGGCCTACGACCGATTACGTCATCTCGTCAACAAAACCCGCGGACAGATGAATTTCGCTCTCTCTGTGCTAAGCTCTGCCTGGCTCTAAAGGGACATCTGTACTGTGCACGTACTGAAGGAGTTTTCCCTCCGTTTGGACTGAGAACAAAGAGACCACGTTTTTCTAACCTCGCCATTTGGCCACGGTAGAGTAAGATTAACTTAGCTTTGTTCAAGTCTTATAGTATACTTATATCAACCGGTTCAGTTTCACTGTAAAGCAACAGTGAATTTATTTTGAAAAACAGAAAGGCAACCAGTTTCCCTTCTCCCTCTTTTTCATTCAACGTTGACTATCTGCATTCTTCCCCACCGCTGGATCCGAAGAATAAAGCAGAGACGCGTCTTTCCGCTGACGAGCGTACGACAAGGAACCATCCAGACCGTTTCTCCTGACCGCTCAATGCAACAGGAATTCCAACGGACAAACCTACTGAAATCACACAGGATTTCCCAAGTAAGGCTTGATATCTGGGCAGATTTAGTTTAGAAACTGTGATTTTTCTTGTGAATCTAAATCGTATTTTTGATTCTAAATGCTGATGTTTTGAATATATATATATTTGTATGTTAAACTCTGCTCGCTGTTTCAAGTGGGGATAATTGTTTTAGTTTCTTTTGGGGTTACGTTTGTTTTGTTGAGTGATTTGAACTAGTAATTCAGTCCCGCTGTTACGAGCGGTTACCCTTAACTAAACTGCATGCATTTTTCCTCACTCCCGCTCGCTCTCATTCTCTCTCTCTCTCTCTCATTGATATTCATTGAGTGAGCGGCGCCTCAGTTCGTGTTCGACTCAGGCTGGTGAACCAAATTCTCCCGCCTGTTTCGTCAGTTCCTTTGTGTGTCCGCTCATTTCCATTCGCACATGGGATCAGCTCCATTTTGGACTTAACCCTCCATTCTGAACCTGATCCTCCATTTTTTGATTCCTTTGTTACCACACCTGGACACACACACACACACACACACACACACACACACACACACACACTAGCATATAGCTCCACTGTTATCTTAGGATATCATTGATTTTATTTTTGGATTATATTCAGATAGTATTGGCTATGTTCACTGGCTGGCAACCAAATTCTCCCGCCTGTTCCATCAGTCCCTTAGTGTGTCCGCTCATTTCCACCCGCACGTGGTATTAGCTCCATTTTGGATTTAACCCTCCATTTTGAACCTGATCCTCCATTTTGATTCCTTTGTTACCACACCGGGACACACACACACACACTAGCATATAGCTCCACTGTTAGCTTAGGATATCACTGATTTTAACTGGATTATATTCGGATAGTATTGGCTGTGTTCACTACTGCTTGTTTATAATAAATCTTGTTATATTATAAGTTCTCCTGTTTGTTTTTGTTTGAATGTTGTGTTGAAGCCAACCTCTGCCACGTGAAGAACTCCCAAGTTACCTCAGAGTACTATTATGTTGTTGGTATTAGAAACTAACTGTAACTAGATTACTGTTGGATTTGTGTACCAATAATTGAACTAGGTTTCCCCTTTGTTGATTATTTTGATTAACAATTAAGATACTCAACCTACAGGGTAGATTTTATTCTATGAGACTCAGTCAGTAACTTGCTATCATTTTTCTATTTTCAAAGAGTGGTGCCCCGAAAATAGAGTTTAATGAATTAAATTCTATTTAATTACTATTTAGCTATTTGATTATTCCATAATTAATAACAATTAATTATTGATCATTTCTGGAGAATAGTTTGTTAAATTCTATTTAGTTATTTAATTGTTATTTGATTATTCCATAATTAATAACAATTAATTATCGATTATTTCTGATAGTAAAACTGATTTAAACAACCAGTAGCACCTACAATTGTTTAGCTGTTTTAATCCCCCTCTTCAGATTGTTCCTAACATTACATCCGCACATGCTAGAGTTTTAAACACACAAATAAATATTCATACACACACACACACACACACACACACACACACGCATGTACGTACACATAAATAAAACCAGGAATGCACTGTTGGGCATCCAAGGGTTTTTGACTCAGGGGGACAGCTGTGCCCGCCCCACATGGGCACACACACACACACACACACACACACACACACTCACACAAATGCACAAACGCACACTATGGTTCTGTGTCTGTGGTTTAGTGGACCTGCCAAGGGTTCAGGTCCTTTAAGTGGAAGTAATTGGCGAAGAACACGCTCCATTAAAAACAACTATTTAATACAATAATCATTCAATTAAAAAGCCCTTGTAGCAGCTGCCACAGCTGATTTGTGTCAACTCTATTTTTTATTTGCAGAAAGAGGCAATGATTTACAATCAAGTGATTTCTTAACTGAAAAATGTATCTTACATAGCAAATTTTAATCAACAATTTGCTGTGCAAAATAACACCACATTTAATGAAATTGCTGATGTTGTACAATACACAATCATCTCAGTGTAATTTTAAAAATGTTTTTCATAATCATGGACTAATGTCACAACATAAAAAAAATCACACACACACACACACACACACACACGTTAGTGTGGCTATCCTCATGAGGACTCTCCATAGACGTAATGATTTTTATACTGTACGAACTATAGATTCTATCCCCTAACCCTAAACCTAACCCTCACAAAAAACTTTCTGCATTTTTACATGTATGTTTTTTTAAGAGATTTGAATTATGGAGACACTAGAAATGTCTTCATAAACCACATTCATAGCATAATACCCTTGTAATTACCAGTTTGTAACCTAAAAAAAATGTCCTCGTAAACCACCCAAACCTGCCCACACACACACACACACACACACACACACACACACACACACACACACACACATATATATGTGTGTGTGTACAGGTTGAAGTCAGAAGTTTACATAAGCTTAAGTTGAAGTCATTAAAAAAAAAATAGAACAAATTACCACAGATTTAATATTAGCAAACTATAGTTTTGGCAAGTCGTTTAGGACATCTGCTTTGTGCATGACACAAGTAATTTTTCCAACAATTGTTTACAGACAGATTGTTTCACTTTTAATTGACTATATCACAATTCCAGTGGGTTAGAATTTTATAAACACTATGTTAACTGTGCCTTTAAGCAGCTTGGAAAATTCCAGAAAATGTCAAGACTTTAGACAGTTAGCCAATTAGCTTCTGATAGGAGACCTCCACAAGTCTGTTTCATCCTTGGGAGCAATTTTCAAATGACTGAAGGTATCACGTTCATCTGTACAAACAATAGTACACAAGTATAAACACTATGGGACCATGCAGCCATCATACCGCTCAGGAAGGAGATGCATTCTCTCTCCTAGAGATGAACGTAGTTTGGTGCGAAAAGTGCAAATCAATCCCAGAACAACAGCAAAGGACATTGTGAAGATGCTGGAGGAAACAGGTAGACAAGTATCTATATCCACAGTTAAACGAGTCCTATATCGACATAACCTGAAAGTCTGCCCAGCAAGAAAGAAGCCACTGCTCCAAAACCACCATAAAAAAGTCAAACTACAGTTTGCAAGTGCACATGGAGACAAATACTTACTTTTTGGAGAAATGTCCTCTGGTCTGATGAAACAAAAATTTAATTGTTTGGCCATAATGACCATCGTTATGTTTGGAGGTAAAAAAGGTGAGGCTTGCATGCCGAATAACACCATCCCAACCGTGAAGCATGGGGGTGGCAGCATCATGTTGTGGGGGTGCTTTGCTGCAGGAGGGACTGGTGCATTTCACAAACTAGATGGCATCATGAGGAAGGAAAATTATGTGGATATATTGAAGCAACATCTCAAGACATCAGCCAGGAAGTTAAAGCTCAGCCGCAAATGGGTCTTCCAAATGGACAATGACCCCAAGCATACCTCCAAAGTTGTGGCAAAATGGCTTAAGGACAACAAAGTCAAGGTATTGGAGTGGCCATCACAAAGACCTGACCTCAGTCTGATAGACAATTTGTGGGCAGAACTGAAAAAACGTGTGCGAGCAAGGAGGCCTACAAACCTGACTCAGTAAAACGAGTTCTGTCTGGAGGAATGGACCAAAATTCCAGCAAACTTATTATGAGAAGCTTGTGGAAGGCTACCCAAAATGTTTGACCCAAGTTAAACAATTTAAAGGCAATGCTACCAAATACTAACAAAGTGTATGTAAACTTCTGACCCACTGGGAATGTGATGAAAGAAATAAAAGCTGAAATAAATCATTCTCTCTACTATTACTCTGACATTTCAAATTCTTAAAATAAAGTAGTGATCCTAACTGACCTAAGACAAGGAATGTTTTCTACAATTAAATGTCAGGAATTGTGAAAAACTGAGTTTAAATGTATATTATATATATATATATATATATATATATATATATATATATATATATATATATATATATATATATATATATATATACAGTATATGTGTGTGTGTGTAAGGGATAATCCACGGCTAGGTGTGCTTTAAGCGATTTTAAATGCACATGGAGGCGAAGAACCACCCGACACGAGGCGGAGGGTGGTTACCTCTGCGAAGTGCATTTAAAATCGTTTAATGTACACCTAGCTGTGGATTATCCCACTTATACCATGGTCACTTGCCAGAATTGATTAGTTACAACTGTCATAGATTTTTTTGCAGCCCGAATTTTGACTGGAAGAATAAAAAATAACAGTTAATTTGATCTAAGTGCTGTTAGATCTGCAGTTCCGCCTGTTCTAAATCAGACACAGAGAAAAAGTTGTGCAACCACACACTTGGTCAAAACTGTTAATTTAAATGCACAATCCAGAAATAATAATATCCACAGAATGTAGTGGGGTTGGCATGCCTTCCAGCCAATCATAATCAAGTATAAGAACAGACTATGATATATATATATATATATATATATATATATATATATATATATATATATATATATATATATACACTATATTGCCAAAAGTATTCGCTCACCCATCCAAATAATTGAATTCAGGTGTTCCAATCACTTCCATGGCCACAGGTGTATAAAATGAAGCACCTAGGCATGCAGACTGCTTCTACAAACATTTGTGAAAGAATGGGCTGCTCTCAGGAGCTCAGTGAATTCCAGCGTGGTACTGTGATAGGATGCCACCTGTGCAACAAGTCCAGTCGTGAAATTTCCTCGCTACTAAATATTCCACAGTCAACTGTCAGTGGTATTATAACAAAGTGGAAGCGATTGGGAATGACAGCAACTCAGCCACGAAGTGGTAGGCCACGTAAAATGACAGAGCGGGGTCAGCGGATGCTGAGGCGCATAGTGCGCAGAGGTCGCCAACTTTCTGCAGAGTCAATCGCTACAGACCTCCAAAGTTCATGTGGCCTTCAGATTAGTTCAAGAACAGTGCGTAGAGAGCTTCATGGAATGGGTTTCATTGGCCGAGCAGCTGCATCCAAGCCATACATCACCAAGTGCAATGCAAAGCGTCGGATGCAGTGGTGTAAAGCACGCCGCCACTGGACTCTAGAGCAGTGGAGACGCGTTCTCTGGAGTGACGAATCACGCTTCTCCATCTGGCAATCTGATGGACAAGTCTGGGTTTGGCGGTTGCCAGGAGAACGGTACTTGCCTGACTGCATTGTGCCAACTGTGAAGTTTGGTGGAGGGGGGATTATGGTGTGGGGTTGTTTTTCAGGAGCTGGGCTTGGCCCCTTAGTTCCAGTGAAAGGAACTCTGAATGCTTCAGCATACCAAGAGATTTTGGACAATTCCATGCTCCCAACTTTGTGGGAACAGTTTGGAGATGGCCCCTTCCTGTTCCAACATGACTGCGCACCAGTGCACAAAGCAAGGTCCATAAAGACATGGATGAGCGAGTTTGGTGTGGAAGAACTTGACTGGCCTGCACAGAGTCCTGACCTCAACCCGATAGAGCACCTTTGGGATGAATTAGAGCGAAGACTGCGAGCCAGGCCTTCTCGTCCAACATCAGTGTCTGACCTCACAAATGCGCTTCTGGAAGAAAGGTCAAAAATTCCCATAAACACACTCCTAAACCTTGTGGAAAGCCTTCCCAGAAGAGTTGAAGCTGTTATAGCTGCAAAGGGTGGGCCGACATCATATTAAACCCTATGGATTAAGAATGGGATGTCACTTAAGTTCATATGCGTCTAAAGGCAGATGAGCGAATACTTTTGGCAATATAGTGTATATATATATATATATATATATATATATATATATATATATATATATATATATATATATATATAGGTAGGAGTTTTAATCATGCACTCTGACGCTTACAGTTCCACACTTGTTGGTTTTACAGGCAAACATTTACTTTAACACTTCCAGTTCAATACACTAATCATACAACAGAATGTCACGTCGTGGCCTTTCTTGCACCAGTCTCTCTCTCACCGCGTCTACTGGCGGTGTGGCTCTTTTATGCCGCTTTCCCCGTGCTCACTGAAATTAGAGACAGGTGTTAGACATAATTTAGCTCAAGTGTAAGCGCCCTTACCACTTTCTCTCTCTCCGGAGAGATGCTTGACCACGCCCCCGCTGCCACAATATAATTCTATGACAAACATAACTTCCATAAATGGACCAGATGCCTGGTCAAATTTTGCCAAATAAATATAATAGAACTCACTTTTTCTGATGTTTACAGAATGTAATGCTGGGGGATTTATATTTTTACCCTATGGCCATTATCCAAATGGCACTTCGGGAAGGGGACGCCCCTCGAAGTGTCATTCCAAACAAAATTAAGAAAGCTTCTTTTTTCACAAAGGGCCCTTTTACAAGACATTTAGTGAAGGGTACATTCAAACTGTAATGCCATGCTCTCTTTAGAGAGCCCACATTAAGAGCTTTGTCCTTTGTAGTGAGTAGGGCATAGGGATAATCACTTTCGATTGGAATTCGCCCCATATCTCCACTTTCACTTCCACAATCTTCTTCTTTTGTTTTTGGCAATTTGAATTTTTCATGCATATTGCCACCTACTGGGCAGAAGGAGAATTTATTTACATTTACATTTATATTTATTCATTTGGCAGATGCTTTTATCCAAAGCGACTTACAAAAGAGGAAAAACACAAGCGAATCATCTTAATGTCATGTGTATTGTGTTGATTCATGTCTTTTATTTTGAAATTCTAGTTCCTGGTTCATGTCATGTGTTCCTGTTTCCCTTGTCATGTGATTTCTGTTTTCCCTCCATGTTCTTGTGTCATGTTTTCATTGGGTTATTGTTTAATTAGCTTGTTATGAGTTCTGTTTGTTCATTGGTTTATGTTCTCCCATGTCTTGTATTTAAGCCCTCATGTTTGCATTGTCTGGTGGTCAAGTATTGGATGTGAATGTTGTTTTGTTTTGTTTTGTTTTGTTTTGTTTTGTTTTGTTTTGTTTTGTTTTGTTTTGTTTTGTTGTCAAGTCAAGTCAAGTCAAGTCATGCCATAGTCATGCCATAGTCATGCCATAGTCATGCCATAGTCATGCCATAGTCATGCCATAGTCAAGTCTAGTTTATGTCAAGTTCGTGTTTTTGTTAAATCACGTTTGTAGTTAGGGTTACTGGTTATCACGTTTATAAATAAACTGCACTTGGGTTCTTCATCTTCACGTCTTCGTCATTGCCATCATTGTCAGCAGCCAACAACGTTACACTTAAGGAGACAGTGGTATGAAAAGTGCCATATTACAAAGATTCACTAGCATCAGAATAGCATTCAAAACAGATTAATGGTAAATTAGGACTTAAATATTGATCTGTTTCTCACCCACACCTATTATATTGCTTCTAAAGATATGGATTTAACCACTGGAGTCTTATGGACAGGGTTGGGAGTGTTACTTTTGAAATGTATTCCATTACAGATTACAGAATACATGCTGTAAAATGTAATTTGTAACATATTCCGTTAGATTACTCAAGGTCAGTAACGTATTCTAAATACTTTGGATTACTTCTTCAGCACTGGTAGATTTTTTTCACTTGTTTTGACTATAAAAACTCTGCCAGTACAGTAAGATAAAATATACATGTTAAAAATACATTCTCTGAAAAACCTAAATATCTTATGCAGTGTTGTTTCTAAAACAAGATTGATCAAATTGTTTTAAGGATTTTTATACATTTTTACAGGAAAACAATACAAAAGTTATTATCAAGAATATGACTTTTGCCCTAATATCAAAGGTCTTACTAGAAAAAAGAAATTATGATCCAATGTGAATTTTCTTGATAAAATATGATCGTGCCTGGTAACGTGCATGTAAAATTGCTAGAAATGGCATTTTAACTTAGTGTAAAGCTAACAGTTTACACAAGGTTTATTTCTATTTCTTCTGCTCCAAATTTACTTCAAACTTACTTCTCTGTCTGCTCGTATGAAAGTGTTTCACCACTGTTCAAATGCACCTTGGATTGCATCATTTATATGTATAAATGTTTTCCATCTGAAAGGACTAAATATTAAATGAAACAAATTACAATAAAATGCAAAGTAATCTCTTCAGTAATCAAAATACTTTTTGAATGTAACTGTATTCTAAATACCAATTATTTAAATTGTAACCTTAGTGGAATACTGTAACTTGTATTTTGTATTTCAACCCAGCTTATGGATTACTTTTATGCTGCCTTTATTTGAATTTTGGAGCTTTGAAGTTCTGGCCACGATTCACTTGCATTGTATGGACATACAGAGCTGAAATATTCTTCTAAAAATCTTGTTCTTGTGTGTTCAACAGAAGAAAGAATGTCATACACATTTGGGATGGCAAGAGGGTGAGTAAATGATGAGAGAATTTTACTTTTTGGGTGAACTATCCCTTTAACAAAATTAAATTAATAAAACAAAATATTTTAATTTTATTTTGTTAAAGACTACTCAATTAAATTTGATGGATTTTGTTATGAAATTGAAATGTGTAAATCTTTTTTTTTTCTTTTTTTTCTCCCAAGTTTGGAATGCCCAATTCCTAATGTGCTCTAAGTCCTCGTGGTGGCGTTGTGACTCGGCTCAATCGTCGTGGCGTAGGATGAATCTCAGTTGCCTCCGCATCTGAGACCGTCAATCCGTGCATCTTATCACGTGGCTTGTCGGACGCGTTACTGGGAGACGTAGCGTGTGTAGAGGCCCATGCTATTCTCCGTGGCATCCACACACAACTCACCACGTGCCCCACCGGGAGCGAGAACCACACATTATAGTGATCACGAGGAGGTTACCCCATGTGACTCTACCCTCCCTAGCAACCGGGCCAATTTGGTTGCTTAAGAGACCTGGCTGGAGTCACTCAGCATGCCCTGGATTCAAACTCGTGACTCCAGGGGTGGTAGTCAGCTTCAATACTCGCTGAGCTACCCAGGCCCTGAAATGCGTAATTCTTAAAATTATTATGTTTTTAGTGTAGAGAAGCAGGGTTTGTTTCTCCCCTAACATGGCCTGACCTGTGTTCTTGTACATTGTATTTTTGTACTTTTCTGCCATTGATATGTAAGTCCCAGCTTTACAGGTCACCAGAGGTGGGTAGTAACATGCTACATTTACTCCGTTACATTTACTTGAGTAACTTTTTGAAAAAAATAAAATAAATTACTTTTAGAGTAGGTTTAAAAGTGGGTAATTTATAAATTACTGAATGAAATTTTTTTACTTTTACTTCTTTACAATGGGTGGTGTTCCTGTTGTTACATTACTGGGTTTAATTTCAATTAATGTGTAATTTATTGAGAGATTACTAATGGGAAATTTACAACAGCGGAAGTTCACACAGCTGCGTGTGCTGAGCTGCTGTCACAGACTGTCACTCAATCACTGCTGCAGCATCAAGCTCTTCAAAGTGAAACACTTTCTTTGTACCGCACAGTGGAAAAAAATATAGTTTTGTCATGCAATGCCTTCATTTTACACCAAGACAAGCTGATATTTCAAAATTAAAATCACAGCTCCAACTTAATCCTAATGCGGGCTTTTCTGTGTAATGAGATGGTCATTTTCAGGATGATAATGTAACTGGGCTCTTATGACACCAGTGTACATTTTTAAATTAGTGCAGCAATATATCAGTGCACTTTCTCCCACGTCCCACATGTCATGAGTGGTATTTACGCATTTACCCCACGCCCTCGCGGGGGTACTGGAAACTATCGCAGCTACTTCAGGCGGATTAACTGTATAAATCCATGTAAACATCCAAGTTAAGTGTAAATCACTGCCATTCGTGTGATTGACAACTGCAGCGTGAACAGACAGCATTTCTGCGTGTGCACAGCGAGGTACGCGGGGCGCGCATGTGTGAAAAGTGCGGGCGTGAGGCAATTGTATGACGAAAACAGACTGGCTGTGTCCACAATCGTTCACTCATTCACTATTTCCCATATAGTGAATGGCAGTTAGTGCACTATATCTCTGCAGTAAGTGAACGAAATGAGTGAATTCGGATGCTGACTGTACACCGAGTGTCAGAGCTCTGGGGCTGTCGCAGAAACAACGTCACATATTAAATTTTAATATACTTGGGCCTTACTTGTTATTCTTATTAAATAATATATGAATACAATAAATCTTCATTCTTAGTCATTCAGTCATTTTTAATATATAATGTGTGTTAATATAAAGAGTAAACACATTTTATCAAATAAAGTGTACATTTTAAAATGTATCTGTATGTTTTGTCTATATGTTATTATGTTATTTTAATCAAGTAATGATTTGTCAAAAAGTAATTGACTACATTCAGCATGAAATAAAACATTGCAGGAGTGAAGGAAGCAGTAAACTCCCAGCTCGTACGTCTTCCCAGTGGTGGTTTGTGGGCAATTAACCATTATCAAGTGTATTAGAGTGCACTGTTGGTAATAATGAGTGAACAAAAGTAGGGAACGAGTGGCTCACTCAGAGTTCAGACACTCCTACAAAATGGCAGACACCCAAAATTGTGCACTATATAGTGGATAGGGGGCGGTTTCAGACACAGCGAGTGTTCCACGACTGGGGTTGGTGCCCTACTCTCTAGGCTGCGTATATTAATTTAGAGAGCGGTGGTACTGCTGTACAGAACTAATGATCTAAATACTTACGACACTGAAAACTGTAACTACACTGAAATAAGAATCCACACAGGACTTTAAAAGCTATGAAATAGCGAAAGAAGGCATTAACAAAGCATGATCTTACTTTGGTTTATATTTCAGCATTATATATAATGTCCTTGTGGGACATTTTCACGTTTTCACTGTAATAATTACTAGAAATGTTTCCAAACCTCTCTTATTGACAAATTCATCCAGATCTGACAAGAGCCCTTAAAGGGATAGTTCACCCAAAAATTACAATTCTCATTATTTACTCACCCTCATGCCACCCCAGATGTATATGACTTTCTTTCATCTGCTGAACTCAAATGAAAATTTTTAGAAGAATTTCTCAGCTCTGTAGGTCCATACGATGCAAGTGAATGGGTGGCAACATTTTAAAGCTAAACAAAATCACATAAGTCAGCATAAAAGTAATCCATAAGACTCCAGTGGTTAAATCAGTATCTTCAGAAGCAATGTGATAGGTGTGGATGAGAAACAGAGAAACAGATTACTTTCACATTCTTCTTGTGTTTTCGGTGATTCACATACTTCTCTGCATATCACCCCCTGCTGTCTAGCAAAAAATGACTAATATTGATCTGTTTCTCACCCACATAATTCTGTAATACATGTTAAATGTGTATTATGTTATGGAATATAGGAGAGTTAATGTCCATTATGTCATTTGTGAAAGTAACGAGTTACTCACTACTTGAGTACTCTTTTAATTGGATACTTTCTTACTCTTACTCAAGTAATTATTTACGTCAGTACTTTTACTTCTACTTGAGTATTTTTTATTTTTTTGTCAAAAATTTTTACTTTTACTTGAGTACGGTTTTGGCTACTCTACCCACCACTGCAGGTCACATACAGAGAATGCGCTGCAAATATCTGACGGACTGAGCAGTAAAATTTTAGTCATGGTCTATTTTTATCCATCATATTAGTTTAAATTTCCCTGATATATAGTAGGGGAGAGCGGGGTGATTTGAGCCTGTGGGGAAGTTGAGCCACCCCTTATTTCTAGGCAGTCATAGACAAAATCGGTCATGTGACCACACATTTTTGAAGAGTCATCCATTTCACTCATCCTGTGATGAAGAGAGGCCCATGGAATAAGTGGTAAGTACATTTAAATTCAAAAAACTGTTTTTTGCTGTTCAAAGTATTTTTTATTTTTTTTGTTTTATGTAGAAAGAGTCATGATTATTGTGTCTGAACAATTGCATACAAGTTTGAAAAAATCTCACACGTGTTATTGCTTTAGGAAGTTACAATATGAGACTATACTGTTAGCATGACGTTAGCTCTAAACTGCTGGATGATACAAGTTTGTTAAAATAGTGGGTGTTGGGTAATTTGAGCCAAAAGGCCTGGGTTAAATTGAGAAAGTGGCTCAACTCACCCCTTCTTATGATTATTATTAAAGTATTATTTTGCTGTAATTCTGCATTGCATTCTTATATTTGATCACTGAACTGATGTGACATTTTGAATTTTAGACCAAAAACCATCATGTCACACTTATATAAATGTAAGACAGACAGGGCTTCAACTCCTCTTGTGGATTTGGACAGAGCAGTGGGAGAGATACAAAATGGGAGGTTCATACCTCACGTGGCAAGGGACATGAAGATTGACAGGATGACTTTAAAGTGATTCATGGACTTTAAACAACTAGAAGTAAAAAGAACAGGGCATAAGAGAACAGGACATGCCAATCAAGTCTTTGATGAAGAAATTTAGACAGAGCTTGCATACCATCTGCTGGTGACTTCATCATTGTGAACTTTGCAGGTAAAAAAAATTCCTATAATTACATTGGATTAGTGGAGAAGGTGAGGGCGCTGAGATCAGTGCAAAGTTTCTGAGGTAAAGTCGTGGGAGTTCTGTGCATGGAAAGCCCACCTTCATATTCAAAGATAATGATGAAGGACTCATCCCTAGAGGTGATGTGCTCAAGAAACTACCTAAACCGCAAAAACTCGGTGGAACAGACAGAAGTGAGCAGAAGTGAGCAGAAGTTCATATTCCCCTGCAGCATTGACAAATGGGATGTTGAGTAGTAGCTCGGTTCTGTGACGAGAATTACAATGTATTTTGTTCTTCATTTTGAATTTGATTTTGTTCTGAAAATTTTAAATAGGACTTGTTGAAGAAAATTGGCCTTTGAAGTTGTAAACTTTATTCCCTTGCATCACTGACAAGTGGGATGTTGAGTAGTAGCCCAGTTCTTTAAGGAGAATTGCAGTAAGTTTTGTTCTTCAATTTGAACTTTATTTTGTTCTGAAAATGTTAAATAGGCCTTGTTGAAGAAAATTGGCCTTTGAAGTTGTAAACTTTATTCCCTTGCATCATTGACAAGTAGGATGTTGAGTAGTAGCCCAGTTCTGTAAGGAGAATTGCAGTAAGTTTTGTTCTTCAATTTGAACTTTATTTTGTTTTGACAATTTTAAATAGGCCTTGTTGAAGGAAATTGGCTTTTAAAGTTGTAAACTTTATCTTAAAATAAAACCTTTAAGTCATTTGGTATTTAATTTGTCTTGCTTTGATATAGCATATGAGGTGAAAATGTTCAGTTTTACTTCACATAATGGCACAATTTACCCCCATGTGGCTCAACTTACCCCTCACTGGGGGCAAGTTGAGCCAAGAGACTACTTTTTTGTTTGTTGGTAAAGTCATATTTTGAAAACAGTTTATTTTAGATCCAATGTGATTATTCCCAGAGATACACCACATCCTAAAATATATGTGCATCTTTTAGTTGGAGACATTACTTGTCATGTTTATTTTGTTGGTTCATGTTTTTCATGTCTTTTATTTTGAAATTTCTAGTTCCTATTTCATGTTGCGTGGTTCCCTTGTCATGTCATTTCATGTTTCCCTCCATGTTCATGTGTCTTGTTTTCATTGGTTGATTGTCTTATCTTGTTTAGAGTTCTTTGTGGTTATTGGTTATCTTTGTCATGTGTTCTCCCATGTCATGCATTTAACCCTCATGTTTTCCTTGGTCCATGGTCAGGTACAATTGTTGAATGTAACATTGGTTGTGTTGTCAAGTTTAAGTCAAGTTCATGTTTTTTGTTTACGTTTGTAGTTAGGGTTTTTGGATTTCACTTTTGTTAATAAATTTGCACTTGGGTTCACAATATGAAACCCGCAATTCAGCTTCTTCGACTTCACTAGGGGAATCGTCCCATGGAGGATTATGTGGAGGAATTCTGCGCTCTGGCCTGCAGGGTGGATTTGAATGAAGTGGCTCTAAAGGACTATTTCCGATTTGGACTGAATGAGCCCATCTCTTCTCTGATGCCAGGCGGTCAGAGTACCCACAGCCTGGCTCAATATATCAACCTCGCCCTGCAGATTATTGGTTCCACATTCACTGTGGGGGAGGCGGATGCCGAGCCAGAGTTCCACGACATGGCCGCCGAGCCAGAGTTCCACGTCCTCAAAATCAAATTAAAATCAAATCACTTTTATTGTCACACAACCATATGCACAAGTGCAACAGTGGGTGAAAGTCTTGGGTGCAGTTCCGAGCAACATAGCAGTCATGACAGTGATGAGACATATACCAATTTACAATAAACATCAGATTTACACAACACACTAATAATATACAATGTACAGTATACAATACACACAATATAGAATACACATACAATAAAAATAGTATACAAAGTATATAAAAAATATACAGTAGGTTGTATTGTACTGTATTGACATTCAGGCTGTCGGTTGATAGTCAGTTGCCAGTGTGTTGTTAAGAGAGAATATAATTTATGACAGTCCAGTGTGAGATAATAAGATTAATAAAGTGCAGTGCTGATGTATATTGATCGTGAGAGATCAAGAGTTCAAAAGTCTGATTGCTTGGGGGAAGAAGCTGTCATGGATTCGGCTGGTGCGGATCCTGATGCTGCGATACCGCCTGCCTGATGGTAGCAGTGAGAGCAGTCCATGGCTCGGTGGCTGGAGTCTCTGATGATCCTCCGAGCTTTTTTCACACACTGCCTGGTATGTATGTCCTGGAGGGAGGAAAGCTCACCTCCGATGATGTGTCTGGCAGTTTGCACCACCCTTTGCAGGGCTTTGCGGTTGTGGGCGGTGCTATTGCCGTACCAGGAAGTGATGCAGCCAGTCAGGATGCTCTCTACAGTACTGGTGCAGAACCGTGTGAGGTTGTGGTGGTTCATTCCAAACTTCCTCAGCCGTCTCATGAAGAAGAGGCACTGATGAGCCTTACAGAGAGAACGTTACATTACGGTCATGCCCTCACTTTAAAGACACCTCAAGTAAAAACTGGCTCAACTCACCCCACTCTCCACTTAAAAATTACAATGCACTATAAGCGTGAGTCTGATGAAACAGGTGTTCTATTTAATAATTCGCAGAGTTGGGGAACATAATTTACTTCTAAAAGTGTACTCAGGCTATTGATTTTTCTGGTTGGGAGCGGCAGAGCAGAGAAATCAGGCAACTCTATCTCTCCCTCTCACACATACTGTACAGCGCACTCGCAGCGGGCCATCGAGAGAGAGAGAGAGAGAATTTTGGCAATACGAATGTACAAATATTTGTCATGCCAATAAAGCACCTTAAAATTGAAACTGAGAGAGAGATAAAGAAGCACTCTCTCTCTAGTATGTGTGTGTCTCTATTCACATACTGTCCATCCTAAATATTATGTGACAAGCACAAAATGTCAGCCAAAGGAGAGTCTGTCATAAAAAATATATATTTTCAGTAAAGTACACCTGACACAGCAGGAGGACTTAAAAGTGTGAAGTGTGGTAGAATAAAAAGGATTTTTTAATGGCATCTAATCTATTCTGTTTACTTCTCATTATTAAAGGGGCATCTAGCTAGTGTTAGTATTGCTCTTCTTCGTGTACTTTAAGTAGCGTTGTTACAGTGGTGTTAGATGCTATACTGCCATCTTTCGATGTGGATCAGCATTGATCATCTCTGCTGCCCCCGTCAGCTTTTGAATATAATTTGCATCTCGAAAATGTCTGAGTTTGAGGTAATTTCTAAAGTTATTTATTACTCCTATAACATAATTGCTTTGCCTAAAAACAAACGTCAGTAATCAGGTGAACATGCTTCTACTGTTAAGGATAGATTATTATTTTACCTCATATCAATAATCTTTGGAGACTGTCTTTGTTTCAAGTTATTCCTAAAGACAGTTATTACCTTTATTAGAGAACTGCTTAGCGTAAAATAAACCTCAATTATCTAGCGATACAGAATGTTATGGTAAAGCAAAGATTAGAATTGTATGTCCATGAATACTGTATTTGAAGAACTCATTTTATTTCCAAGCAACCAACATCATGGTTTACACAACAATCACTGTACCAAGCTACTCTGCACTAAATGAATGAAGATGAAGATGCCTTACCATTAGTGATGTTTACTCTAGTTTTTTGCCTTTGCTGGTCTTTCTGTCTTCTTGCTTGAAGCAAGTTGCTTCAGACCTTTTTTTTGCTTCTTCGGCAGTACAGCTACTGGATCTCCCGTTGTCTCCGCTGCTAAAGCACGATAAATAAGTATGTTCCATTGTGTTCTGTCACCATGACAAATTCCTTGTGTGTGTAAGCATACTAGGCAATAAAGCTCATTCTGATTCTTTTTGCTCTTCGTGTCACCACACAACAATGCTCTAAGCATAACCAAGCATATCTATCTACACAGGCGGCAGCCAATGAGCATGAGGATTCTCTTCTTCGATGTTTAGTGAAACACAATGGGTCATGTGATTTTAACATGGCGAAACACATTGAGGGGGGTGACCCGCACCATGTAGAATAAAACACTTTTTTATAGAAAACTATTATGAGTACGGTCTTCATCTCATGTTAGTGTACACCATTCAGATCAAACTTTAACAAAAACACAATTAATTCGTTAATGTGTAAAACTTTTTAAATTGGCTCCAAACTACTGAATGCACCTTTAAATATATTAATGTTACTATTCATTGGGGATCCTGGGTAGCTCAGTGAGTACTGAAGCTGACTACCACTCCTGGAGTCACAAGTTCAAATCTGGAGCACGCAGCCTTCGAAACAAGACACAGCTATGTTATTGGCTCAAAAGAGCACAACTATTTGTTTAAAAGATTTTTTAAAAGCAATTGTTACAATTAAATTTGTAGCATTTAATTGTTAATGTTAACAATATTGTAGAGTTTTCTGTGGTTCTTTTCAGATCTTTCCTACAACTAAGACCAGAACTGTAACACTCTGCTGTTAAGAGGTTCCGGGTGAGTTTTCCCTTGGAGACTGTCAGTGTTCATGTTCATCATTTTTCTGAAGCAGTGTTTCCCAACCACTGTGCTGCGGCACACTATTAATTGTCAGGTGTCCTGTGGAAAATTATCAAATTCCACAACATAAATAAATACATGAAAAAAAAAAAAAAAAAGAAAATTCAGGGATCCAAACTCCTCAACTTTTGGAGAAATTCGCCATTTTGAAACCATAATCGGTCACTTTTGTGATTGTGAAGAGCAATGATTAATGTGCAAAAGTGACTGATATTTATACGCGTTAAGGGTCTTTCACATGACTCGCGTCAGTGCTGCAGAATACATTGAAGTCTATGAAGTGACACCACTTTACACCAAAGTGTTTTTCACACACACGTTTTTGCTTCACCATTAATGTCTTTGAGAGTACTAAGCAACAAGAAATATTTAAAAACTGTGCAAATTTGTGAAGAGACATTGAATGTCTCATAATTTCTTTTAATTACATATTACCTTATCGTTTACAAATATCAGAGACCCCAGTTATTGAACTAATTTAAATTCACCAAGAAAACACTTAGACCTAAACATTAACGAGTCCTTTTATTACTTTCTGCAATCAAAGCAACTGCAAGCTTTTTTTCTCTCTTCCAAATACATGTTTTCAATGTTTATTGTGCACACCACCCGCTTTTTTACATGGCAAACTCGTAAAATGCCCCTCTGTGACGCTTTCTGCAACTCTTGTGGAGGGCAATGCGGCGCTTGACGCTGGCGTTGAACGGAGCGTTGGCGCCTCGACTCAATTTGTGAAATTCGCTTTACAATGACGAAAGGACATTATTGAAACTCAAAATTATTATTATTTGTCTTTTATTGTGGTCTTTTCTGATAAAAGCCATGCTCAGCAGTTTAAATAGGCTACTGTAGGAAAATGATACCGTAGATCTGCTTTGTGTTTATAATTCTTATACTGAAGTCAGTAGATTTGTAGCCATGCAAGTTTTAATAAAGGAGAAGGTAAGGACGTTATTGAAACTCACTATTATTAGACTATTATTATTGTCTTTTTGGATGAAAATTAATGCTCAGACTGAAGGAAGACTATACACTATATGGCCAAATGTTTGTGGACAACCCCTTCTAATTAACGAATTTGGTTACTCCATTAAATCCAGTAAAGAAAAATCCAGCCAGATCTCCTAAGCAACCAAATTGGCCCAGTTGCTAGGGAGGGTTGAGTCACATGGGGTAACCTCCTTGTGGTCGCTATAATATGTGGTTCTCGCTCTCAGTGGGGAGCGTGGTGAGTTGTGTGTGGATGCCACGGAGAATAGCGTGGGCCTCCACACAATGTCTCCGCTGTAACACGCTCAACAAGCCACGTGATAAAATGGGTGGATTGACTGTCTCAGATGCGGAGGCAACTGAGATTCATCCTCAGCCACCCAGATTGAGGCAAGTCACAACACCACCATGAGGACTTAGAGTGCATTGGGAATTGGGCATTCCAAATTGGGGAGGAAAGAGGAGAAAATAAAAAAATAAAATAAAATGTTACTATTCATTGTATTATGTATTCCATCTCCCTCTTGAATGGGTGAAGAGGTGACACTTACATTTCTGTCTAACACAACACCATCGCATGGCTTCAGAAGAACTGAAATATAGCACATGAGTGATATGGATGACTTTTATGTCTTTTTGGAGTGTGACAGTCACAATCATGATCCTCTCACCCCTTAATCTTGTGTTTTATGGATGAAAAGGTCAAAAGAAAAAGCTTCTTGCTTTCAAAGGGGGGCAAGGCCAAAAAAAATGTTAACCACTGGGTCAACCAATGTTATGAGTTTGGGTCATGACAATCTCTTTTAACCAATGGTAGACATGAGGTGTGTTTGGGAAAGTTGTTTAAAGGAAGGAAGAAAGGCAGATAGAAAGAAAGAAAGAAAGAAAGAAAGAGGTTTTATCTGGATGTATGTTTATTTTATTGTTTATTTATTGTTTATTTAAACTGTAATATGAGATATATACTGTATACATTAAGCATGATGTTGTGATACTAATATCCTTTCCAAACTATCCAATAGAGTTTACAGAGAAGACAGAAATAGATAAGGCAAGATAGAGAACATAGAGTTTCTATGGCAAAGTTCAATACTGCAAATGGCAAAGAAGAGCAGACAATTTGCAGAAACCACATGGCATTTGACAAGGTTAACACTAACACCATATTAATCGCCATCTAGCTAAATTAAAAAGTATAATCCACATTAAAGAGCTTCACATTTACTATACTCTTAAGTGGCTCATTGTACAATCTTAAAGTGAGGCAGATTTTAATCAGATATTAAATATTGCCAGTGTCTTACAAATATCACTCATCTCTCTTGTGGCGCTTTAGAGAAGGCCCAGTTAATTAAGAAAGCGTGGTCTCATTGGAGCTTCTCAACGCTCCATCAACAGATGTCTTTTTATGGCTGCATCCCAGTGAAAGGTAGCAAAGTGCTGATGGGCACCATTTAAGTTTTGCATCAATCAAAACCTATTGAGACGCTTGAAGCTGTGAGAATATGTTTGTAAAATAAACCAGTTTATTCATATAATATACAATATATACGATTTTTGGCTTGAAAAGTAAAAGATACGTGCAGTGTATAGGACATACAGGTGGAAATTCTCTAAGAATGAATTGTGCCCATTGTACACGTTTGTATGTCTGTGTTGATTTAGCACAGCCTCATCTCATGAAAATTATATGACTGTGGTGACATTTTCGCAAAAGGACAGTACGTGGTTCATTGAACATATTGCAGTCAGTTCCAAGGGGAAAAGTCCACTGAGTGGCACTAAAAGCGAGTTAAAAGTTCTCCCAAACAAGTTTTTAAGGATAATGCTGTATCGGACAAAATCTATCTCCCTACCCTAAACCTTAAAACTAAACTTAACTGATAGTGTCATAAAAAGCAAATTTAAGATGAAAAACAGATGAGGTTTTTAAGGTTAATGCTCTATTGAGTTTTAAATCAGCAAACCATACCTCCCTACCCTAATCTTTAAACCTAAACCTAACCGATAGTGTCATAAAAGCAAATGTGAGATGAAAAACGCAATTGCTATAACAACCACGTCATTTTGTGGTGCTTTTATGACACTTTTGCTTCATGTGCTTTTCTCAACTTGTACAACATTCCATCACTTTGCAAGTGCATCATGAGTTCCCTTTTGTAGGAACTCGAGCTGCAAAATCGCATTGGGATATGCCCAAGTCTCATCGGACATGCTCGGAGGCCTAGCTCCGCAGCCATTTTCTGACGAACAAAGCATGCGAAAGAGTTACCATGCGCGTCTTGAGCCGTCGCACTTTTCAGTCGGCTGTTGGATCTACACACGATGATTTTGCAGTCCAGCCAAGCGCATCATGTTAAGGAATGACTTTGAGGTAATATCTGCTCCGTTTGGAATTTATCTCCTGTTTTCCCCCGCGGCTCGTGTAGTGGTATAGATTTGCATAGCCATCGTGTATTGTTTTTGCATATCCCTCATGTATTGTTTATTATTGAATTTGTATTATTTTAATATTCGGTATACTCGCTGAGTTAAGTCACACATCACTTAGACCTGTGTATACTGGCGTGTGACGCTAGGTGGCAATAGTGAGACCACAGGAATGTTTCACTTTTATATGAAGTGAATGTTTAGTGATTAATACAAAGCTGTTAAGATAAACAGTAAATAATTCTGGATGCCTTCAACTAATACACGTTTATCAAATGCCTCACATGTTGATTTGTTTGTTAATGTCAGAGAGTTTATATGTATATTTGGAAGAATTACTTTATTATTCCACTAATTTGTCTTTACTTGAAATAATGCCTTTATGCTCTTATGATGTGCATTAGTTAACTGTGCATTGAGTGAATATTGTAATGTGAGTTTATATGAAGAAGTCACACTGCCGGTACTGTTCAACATGCTGCTAATGATTGTTTATTGATTTTGCAGATTTGGCAGTGACATGACAACAATAAAATATGTGCCAGCAGAAACAGTCTCTTCAGCGTGTGCAACATAATCATGGTGAGCCCAGCCAAGAGATGCTGCTGAGAAAGTCAGTTCCTCCTTGAGATGAACCTAGAAATGTCAGAAGACTCAGTGAACAGTCTAACAGAGAATAAAAATATATCAACAAGATGGTATTCAATTAAAATCAGAGAAATGGAGCAACTTCAAGACTGTGTAAGCTCTAAACTCCTGACATTAGAGAAACCAGAACTTATCAAAGTGTGTCTCTACCTGAAGTCCAAGGCAAACCAAGGCGAGCGCTTATAAGGCTGGCAGAGAAAACAGAACAAATTGAAGATGGTGAAGAAGCTGAATAGTATTCAGAATGCCTCAATGATCTCCTGTGTTTTGTAAAGTCACTTAAAAAGCCTGCTCTGCCTGAGGACACACCTACAGTTCCTGTAGGTTTCAAGCCCAGCGCACACTGGAGGAACAGATTGGGGTGCTGGAGGAAAGACTCCAGAGCAACAAATATGGAGCAAGCAGGAAAGAAGCAGCCACACAACATGATTCAGTTCCTGAAGTTACCCTAATAAAATAATTCAGAATCTTTGGACAGATTGGAGAAGCAGATCAAAAAGACAAACTTTCATACACCAGTCTTACCAACCAGATAGAGTCAGGATTGAAGAAGGGCTACTCAGAAGCTGAAATCATTGAAGCAGTCATTAGGGCAGTGAGTCCTGGCCTTCACCTTAGAGAGTTACTTGAAATAAAGAGAGACCTTATGCTCCCCACACTGAAGAACATACTAAGAGGGCATTACAAAATAGATTCCTCATCAGACTTGCTGCATAGACTCATGAACATCTTGCAGGAACCCAAAGAGTCTGCTCAAAGTTTCCTATTTAGGGCCATCAAGCTGAAGGAGAAACTGTTGGAGAAGTCTGGAGATGAAAAAGATGGAGAGCATTTTGGCCCTGAACTTATCCAGCGAAAGTTCCTTTGCTCAGTTGAGACTGGACTTCTAAGTGATGCAGTCAAGTTCCATATAAAACCTTATCTCAGTGACCCTAAAGTAACAGATGAGGTGTTAATTGAGAAATTAGGTGAGGCTGCTAACTTAGAACTAGACAGACAAACAAAGTTGAAGAAAGCTGTGACTCCAAAGCCCTTCAAGCTAAGTGAGGTTCAAACAGTTGAGCACGCCTGTAGCAGTGGACAGCACTTCCGCAGTGAGACAGACATCCAAGGATGGGGAAAAGAGACATTTGTGAAAGAGAGTTCCACTGTCATAGACAAAAAGAGACAGGTACAATGTAAAGAAACTGACAGTGACACTGCTAAAGCAATCGAGGACCTCAGAGCGAACGTCATGGAAATGACAAAGATTTTCCATGAGACAATGGAAGCAACCAGATCACATCTTCACCCAACCGTGACACCACCATGAACTGAAAGGAGGTCCAAGGGCTCATGCCAGAAGGCCCAGAGAGGTGAGGAGTGCAGGCACTGTTACTGCTGTGGGCAAGATGGACATCTGTCATGGGGCTGTATGCAGAGAATATCAACATCGGGAAATGGGAGGGGACTGCTGAGCCAGGGCCCCCAGTAGTCCACTCTTTTTCTGGGTCCCATTTGAGTCCAGCAATGTTGCAAGCATCCAAGCCTTCACAGCCCAAACAAAGTAGTACAGAAAATGACATTCAGCCTATCACACACACAGCCAAGACAACTCCCTTCTGTAAGTCGTCTGCCTCCTCCATACCAAAACTTCTCAACATCATTGGAAAAAGGTGCCTAGTCCACTGCCAGCTCGATGATGTCACAGTTGAGGCCTTATGGGACACAGGAACTCAAGCAAGTATTATAAATGCTGACTGGAGGAAACAGCACTTACCTCACACCACTGTCAGACCTATTGAGGAGCTCTTGGGACCTGGGACGTTGACAGGACTGGCTGCAAACCAGACAGAGATTCCTTTTGATGGTTGGGTGGAGGTGGAATTTCGACTAACCAGCGATACAAACTCGGAAGGAACCCTGCAAGTACCTTTGCTGGTGACAAGTGACCCAAATGTTTGGCTTCCCTGAGAAAATACATCATGATATGGGATAGAGAGTTTGAGAACCAATTGATGGCAGAGAAAACAGAAGCTGTTTGTGGTGTACGTGGATCTCATACAACGCCCTATCATCCGATGGAGAATGGGCAAGTCGAAAGATTCAATAGAACGCTCTTGTCCATACTCAGAACACTGAGTGATGCTGAGAAAGCTGACTGGAAGAACTCTCTGTCAAAGGTAGTACATGCATACAACTGCACCCACTGTGAAGCAACTGGTTTCTCCTCATATTACCTGTTATTTGGACATTCACCTCGGCTCCCCATCAACCTCATGTTTAACCTGAAAGCAAATGAGAAGCAACAAAGCTTTGCAGATTATGTGGCAAACTGTTGAGCATGGATGCACAAAGCTTATGAGATTACATCAAAGACTGCTAAGAAAGAGGCCTTGAGAGGAAAGAAGTGCTATGACAAGAGAGTCCATGGTGTCGAACTTCAGCCAGGCAATAGAGTTATGCTCAGGATCCTGAGTGAGAGAGGAGGACCATGGAAACTTCGCTCACATTGGGAAGACTGTGTGTATACAGTGATAAGTAGAAAAAGCCCTGACACCCAGTGTACGAAATCAAGTCAGAGCAAGGGGGACGGAGTCGAGTGGTACACAGAAACCTCCTGTTGCTCTGTGACAGTTTACCTGTGGAATAGCCTAAGACAAGGGAATGCCTACCAAAGAAAAGAACCAGGAGAATCAAGAGAAGAAAAGAGCCAGAGCAACCACCAGACTCTGAGACAGACAGTGATAATGACGAAAGGTATGAGCTGCGGTATAGATTCCCACCCCCTTCAAAACAAAGTGAAAGACTCACCACTCTGAACCCTAAGGGAGAGCCATTTGAACCAGCAGTAATGAATAAGAACTTACCTGAATAACTGATCCTGGAGAAGAAGAGGATCCAGAGGCCAATGCAGTTGATAAGGAGGATGTTCTTCAGGAGGACAATGTTTCTGAAGTGGAGGATCCAGACTCTGTGAGTGATCTGGAAGTTCCTAAATTGCCATCCTACCCACAAAAACAGTGACACCAGCCAAAGATGTTGACGTATAATGAAGTGGTACAGAGGAATCCAGCCCTGAAAGAGTTCAACCTCCAAATTACCTGTCAGAACCCTTGGAAGCCAGGGCTTAAACAGACAATAGAACAGGAAATTAATCACTGAAAAGAATTAAAAAAAAAAAAAAAAAAAAAAAAGAAGAAGAAGAATTGAGAAAAAGAAAAGAAAATAACAGAAAATAAAGATTTAAAAAAAAGACAAAAGAAAGAAAAGGAAAAAAAAAGTCAAAAGAATGAAGAAAAAAGAGAAAATGGAATGTACTTTTGTGTTACCTGTAAAGAAACAGAAAAAAAAAATAAAAAGGAGGTACCAAGACTGAGTAAGAGGCTGTTAAAATTGGAGTCTGGGTACATGGTGAGATCCATATAATTAAGATATAACGGTTTACATATGCTGAAAAAGTGCTGGTAATGATTAACAGATAAATGGCATAGTGCAATGGTTAGAAAATATCATCACTAGTAACTGACCCTTTTTTTTCTAGAAAACAAACCATGGCAAAAAGGGGATAACTGATTTTATGCACAGAGTAAAAGCCTATTGAAAATCTTACCCTTTGTCTTCCAGCAATGAACAGGTCAACTCAGGAGCAACTGTTGTCAAGTTGTAGTAAAATGTCAGAAGGCATTTTTTTTTTTTTTTAAGTGGGGGATGGTGTAGTGGTATAGATTTGCATAGCCCTCGTGTATTGTTTTTGCATAGCCCTCATGTATTGTTTGTTATTGAATTTGTATTATTTTAATACTCTGTATACTCGCTGAGTTAAAGGAATAGTTCACCCAAAAATGAAAATTTGCTGATAATTTACTACCCTCAGGCCATCCAAGATGTATCTGAGTTTCTTTCTTCATCAAAACAGAATTTAAGACTTTTAGGATTTCATTTCAGGCCTCCTCCTCTAAACAATGCAAGTGAATGTACTCCATTTTTTGACAGTCCAAAATGCATATTTAGGGTGCATCAAAATAATCCACACGACTCCAGTCGACAAATAAAGTTCTTCTGAATGCAAACGATTGATTATTTTGACAAACAAAACAATACTTATATACTTTTTAACTACAAATGTTCGCTTCCGTACATCTCTGTGATGTGCGCTCATGAGAGGGATGACGTAAGCTCTTTGGTAAGGTCACGTGGAGGAGGAGGCAGGAAGTGCATCTTTGTTTACAATAGAAAGCTCCGTTCCCAAACCAAAACATTCCAAAACAATTTCAAAACAATATAAAATAAAATAAAAAAATAATAAAAAAAACAAACAATGTAAACAGTGACGCGCTTCCTGACTCCTCCTCCATGTGACGCGTGACCTTACCAACGAGCTTATGTCATCCCTCTCATGAGCACGTGTCACAGAGATGTACGGAAGCGAACACTTGTAGTTAAAAAGTATATAAGTATTGTTTTATTTCTCAAAATAATCAATCGTTTGCGTTCAGAAGAACTTCATTTGTCGACTGGAGTCATGTGGATTATTTTGATGCACCCTCTGACCGTCAAAAACAGTACATTTACTTGCATTGTTTAAAGGAGGAGGCCTGAAATGAAATCCTAAAAGTCTTAAATTCTGTTTTGATGAAGAAAGAAACTCAGATACATCTTGGATGGCCCGAGGGTGAGTAAATTATCAGCAAATTTTCATTTTTGGGTGAACTATTCCTTTAAGTCACACATCACCTGTGTATACTGGCCAGTGACGCTAGGTGGCGATAGTGAGACCACAGGAATGTTTCACTTTTATATGATGAATTCACACTGTTCAACGTGCTGCAAACAATTGTTTAACCCACGTTGTGTGTTTATTGATTTTGCAGGAAAGCGGAGTGATGTGACACTGGAGACTACATTAATATAATGTTCATGTGTGTTTTCGTTGTTTATGCAACATGTTAGTGTTTTATTGCGATAATATTAACCGCATTGGTGCACCTGTAGATCGGCCACGATGGTGGATGCACGTGCAAGGTACTGCAAGAGTGTGTGGCGCGAAGTTTGATGTCGCCATTAACTTTGATTAACAGTGTGATTAATGCAGAAATTAGACAAGAGTTTATTAATATGTGTTTATAAAATGTTAATGTTCTATAACAGTGATGTATTCAGTGAATGTTTAGTGATTAATACAAAGCTGTTAAGATAAACAATAAATAATTCTGGATGCCTTCAACTAATACATGTTTATCAAATGCCTCACATGTTGATTTGTTTGTTAATGTCAGAGAGTTTATATGTATATTTGGAAGAATTACTTTGTTATTCCACTAATTTGTCTTTACTTGAAATAATGCCTTTATGCTCTTATGATGTGCATTAGTTAACTATGCATTGAGTGAATATTGTAATGTGAGTTTATATATGCATGTTTCACTTTTATATGAAGAAGTCACTCTGCATGTACTGTTCAATGTGCTGCAAATGATTGTTTAACCCACGTTGTGTGTTTATTGATTTTGCAGATTTGGCAGTGACGTGACAACAATAAAATAATAAAATGTGTGCAACACACGTGCTGGGGAACGAGTTGGTCAAGGCAATGCTTTTGTTTGCGAGGGTGTTTTGCGCTATCCGGGTATTATACGATGTTCCCCCATTATTTGCTGGGATCAGTTTAGTGTCTAACCCGTTTTTCAGTACAACAATTTAGCTCTGTTTCCCCTGTAATTTACGCTGGCGAACAAGTGTTGAATATTTTCAGCTTAAGTTTGGCCTCTGCATCCATGACCAAGGGTCTCAGGCACATGTAATAATGTACGATAAAAATAGGTCTACACACGAGCCTGATGGGCTTGCTGTGTAACGAAGGATGAGCCCCCATTCAGTGAACAAAATTGGACCGTATCTGTTTCTCTCCTGTTTGCCCTTCAGTCAGTATCAAAATGAGTTCGCCGTTGTACGTGCCTCGAATGTCCGACAACCAGAATATGGTTCAGTTTTCCCCCACAGCTAGCTGGGGAGTGAACATATATATTTTTTTTACTTTCCTGAATTCAGCCTCTTTCTCCATGACCAAAGGTTTTGAGACATGCATAACAGAATTCGATGTTCATGAAGCACAAGTGTACACAAAACGCACTGTGAACATAAACACCACACGTTGTCCCCCCCATAAGAATGCTGGGGCCATTTTGGTGAGCCTGCTTGCTCTCAATTCCCCTCCATGTTCGCACATTCTTCCCCATTCAATGCTAGGGAAGATGGTTTATCTGGTGTCTTCTGCTGTAAATACATTCAGAGTGACTGTTTTTAATAATTGCCTGATCGAATTCGGCCTCTGTCTCCATGACCAAAGGTTTCCAGACATGCATAACAGAATTCAATGTTCACAAGTGTACACAAAACACACAGTAAACATATGCACCACACATTGTCCCCCATAAAGTATGCTGGGGCCTTTGTGGTGAACCAGTTTTCTCAAATAAACATTCCCCCCAATGTTCATACATTTTTCCCCATTCAAATACCAGGGAAAAGGTTTATTCTGTCAGCATCCCTGCTGTAGATACATTTCAGGGAGCTCGTCATTTATGCCTAAATACAATAAAGGAAAAAACATTATCAAATTCCTTTCAACCAGCCACAGTATTGGAGGAGCGAAGGCTTCCCTCCGCTGTTCCGCTGGTTCTGGGAGAGTCGTCAAAAGTATGCCAAGCATGACATCTAGTGGTTACATGTCGCACTGCAGGCAAGAGCCATGCATTAGTCCCTCTGTCTGCTCATCTGTCGGCTTGGCAGCAGCTGTAGAGCATTTCGAACTGGGTACTTAAAACAATAAAGCATGGTTATGTAATTCAATTCAGACAGGCTCCGTCGGTGTTCATTGAGATTGTTCCGACAGACGTATCTGTTCGGGAAGCCCCGTTTTGATTTGGGAAATTCTCATGCTATGCTGAGACTGGCACGTCGCATTCTTCTGTGGGCATGGGACAACGTGCTGTCTCTACGAGCCGTGCATGTCCCTGGCATTTGAATTTGGGGGCAGATCTCCTGTCCAGACAGGGCTTGATGCCCGTAGAGTGGACATTTCATCCTCAGATTATGGAATGAATCTGGAGAAGGTTCGGCAGAGTGGAAGTGGACCTGTTTGCTTCGAGCGAGATATCACACTGTCCCCTCTGGTTTTCCCTCTCGCCCCTGGCACCACTGGGCATCGATGCGTTGGCGTGTTTCCACAATCAGTCTGCTACACGCAGTTCTGCAGAGTGTTCAGGAGGATCGAGTCCAGCTTCTGTTAGTGGCGCCGTTTTGGCCATCTCAAGTATGCTTTTCATCTCTCTCCTGGAGAATGTGCCATGGGAGATTCCAGTCAGAACAGACATGTCGTCTCAGGCTCAGGGCAGCATTTGGCACCCCCGGCCAGACTTGTGGAAGTTATGGGTATGGCCCCAATGCGGCACTCTTTTGAATGATGGGTTATCCTTGCTGTGGTTGATACCATTCTGAATGCTAGAGCTCCATCAAATAAGAAGCTTTATACGTTCAAGTGGCGTATTTTTGCTTCTTGGTGTACAGTGCGAGGTGAAAATCCAGTTCACTGCCCTGTAGGTATAGTGCTGGATTTTTTTAGAAGAGCATTTTAGGGCCGGGGTTGCCCCGACAACGCTTAAAGTCTATGTTCCCGCTAGAGCGGATGAACATGCGCTTATCAATGGAGTCTCTGTAGGTAGATATTCTCTTGTCTCTCATTTTATGCACAGGGTATGCAGGCTTAGACCTTTTCATCCCGTCTACATTTCATTTTATGGGATTTATCTGTTGTTTTAGAGGCACTCTCGGGTACTCCGTTTGAGCACTTGGAAACAGTTGCTGATAAGTTTCTGACTCTTAAAACAGCCCTGCTAGTAGCTTTGACAACTGTGGTGAGCAGGGCGGAGCCGAGCGGCGTCTGGGCAGAGTGCCGGGAAGATAAGTGGCGAATGACTTTCACCTGCATGCCACACCAGTCTCATGTTCCAGTGAGGGGCAGTGGGAGTACTTAAGGAGAAGAGACAGCGGCAGATGGGAGAGAGAGATGCGTGAAGCTGTCTATGTGTAGCGTGTTGAGCTGAAAATCCAACAGAGTTTATGTGTAGAGTGTTGAGCGGAAAATCCAAAAGTGTTTATGTGTAGTGAAGCTGAAAAGCATAGCGTAGTGTGAAAAAAGTGTGTTATTGTGTGCGACTGAAAAGTGCAACAATAAATGTCTACGTGTTTTGTCAAGCCGGCCCCAGCTTCCTCCTTTCCACGAAATGTTACAGCATCGTTTAAAAAGGTTGGTGATTTGCATGCCCTTCAATCAATCCCTTATGTATGGATTTTGCGACAGGGTGTTCAAGAGTGGTGTTAAGACCTCATTTGAGCTATTTACCCAAGGCCGTTTCTACATAATTTAGCTCGCAGACTATTAATTTTCAGGCTTTCTATCCTCCCCCATTTGAGTCAGAGGAGCATGAAAGATTAAATATGCTTTGCCCAGTTTGGGCGCTGCGAGTTTATGTTGACCGTACTAGCCAGTGGTGTAAGTCAGAGCAGTTATTTTTGTGCTATGCTGGCCGCAACAGGGGTGTTTCGGTGTCCAAGTAAAGACTGTCTCATTGGCTTATTGATGCAATTTCAAGTGCTTATGAAGCAAAGATTCGAGTCCATTCTATGATGAGCATGGCATTCTCATGGGCTTTGGCTAGGGATGGTCCTCTCCACATACATTTGTTAGATTTTATAATCTGGATGAGGGTTTGACTCCTACTTCCCAGGTTCTCTCTTTTGGAAGATGAGTCAACTCATAATTTTCTCTGTTTTATTCAGACGCTTTATCTTGCTTGAGCACCACTATATGCTTGCCACACGGGCGTAGGCAGTTGGCAGCTTCTGTTCGCATGGGGTGATTGTATATCTTTCTCAATGCAATTACGCAGCTCGAGTTCCTACGAAAGGGAACGTCTTGGTTACGTGAAACGTAACCCTGGTTCCCTGAGTGGGAACGAGATGCTGCATAAGCTGCCCATACTCTCTAGCAGCTGCATAGGCTTGTGCCTTCCTGCATAAAATCTGACTTGATGGTGCAAAAGCGAGCGCTTTTATGGAGCCCATGATGTAGCGCCATAGGGGCATCGCATAAGCGCCACCAGCCAATAAATTGCCTTGATTGTACAAGGGCTTCAGACCACATGACACTCAGGGCATGTCCCAATGCAATTACGCAGCATCTCATTCCCACTCAGGGAACCAGGGTTATGTTTCACGTAACCGAGATGCTACCATGGAACTTGATCATGCTTGTAAATGTAGTTGGTTATGTAATGCAAATGTTAAAATGTATCACCTTACAAGTCATGCATTATAGTTAGTGTTTTGAGGCCATAAGATAATACTGTGTGAGGAGCAGAGCAAAAAGTAAGTGTTTATGAACTGATAATCTGCAGTTTTACTCTGTTAAAGTGAATAAAAGTCATTATTATAGTGCCTCTAGTGTTCATTTCACTGCCAGAAAAACTGCCATCATACTTTCAACGAGCCACATACAAATCATTTAGCAACATTTAAGGTATAGTAACGTGATTCTATGAGACCAGGTTGTCTTTAAAATGCAGAAAGTGCGCTCAACTACACTGCATGTCTGGATATATGCCTGCTTATAACTTTCTTCATCATCACTTCTACAGTCACTGCTGCCATTATCAATAGGAAATGTACACACACTTGGATGAAAAATGGATATGGCCTAATTTATATACAGTTGTGCTCAAAAGTTTGCATACCCTGGCAGAAATTGTGAAATTTTGGCATTGATTTTGAAAATATGACTGATCATGCAAAAAAAAAAACTGTCTTTTATTTAAGGATAGTGATCATATGAAGCCATTTATTATCACATAGTTGTTTGGCTCCTTTTTAAATCATAATGATAACAGAAATCACCCAAATGGCCCTGATCAAAAGTTTACATACTCTTGAATGTTTGGCCTTGTTACAGACACACAAGGTGACACACACAGGTTTAAATGGCAATTAAAGGTTAATTTCCCACACCTGTGGCTTTTAAAATTGCAATTAGTGTCTGTGTACAAATAGTCAATGAGTTTGTTAGCTCTCACATGGATGCACTGAGCAGGCTAGATACTGAGCCATGGGGAGCAGAAAAGAACTGTCAAAAGACCTGTGTAACAAGGTAATGGAACTTTATAAAGATGGAAAAGGATATAAAAAGATATTCAAAGCCTTGAAAATGCCAGTTAGTACTGTTCAATCATTTATTAAGAAGTAGAAAATTCAGGGATCTCTTGATACCAAGCCAAGGTCAGGTAGACCAAGAAAGATTTCAGCCACAACTGCCAGAAGAATTGTTCGGGATACAAAGAAAAACCCACATGTAACCTCAGGAGAAATACAGGCTGCTCTGGAAAAAGACGGTGTGGTTGTTTCAAGGAGCACAATACAACAATACTTGAACAAAAATGAGCTGCATGGTCGAGTTGCCAGAAAGAAGCCTTTACTGCGGCATTGCCACAAAAAAGCCCGGTTACAATATACCCGATAACACCTTGACACACCTCACAGCTCCTGGCACACTGTAATTTGGAGTGACGAGACCAAAATAGAGCTTTATGGTCACAACCATAAGTGCTATGTTTGGAGAGGGATCAACAAGGTCTATAGTGAAAAGAATACCATCCCCACTGTAAATATTTAGGGGGTGTGTGAGCTCTAAAGGCATGTGGAATCTTGTGAAAATTGATGGCAAGATGAATGCAGCATGTTATCAGAAAATACTGGCAGACAATTTGCATTCTTCTGAACAAAAGCTGTGCATGGGATGCTCTTGGACTTTCCAGCACAACAATGACCCTAAGCACAAGGCCAAGTTGACCCTCCAGTGGTTACAGCAGAAAAAGGTGAAGGTTCTGGAGTGGCCATCACAGTCTCCTGACCTTAATATCATCGAGCCACTCTGGGGAGATCTCAAATGTGCGGTTCATGCAAGACGACCAAAGACTTTGCATGACCTGGAGGCATTTTGCCAAGACGAATGGGCAGCTATACCACCTGCAAGAATTTGGGGCCTCACAGACAACTATTACAAAAGACTGCACGCTGTCATTGATGCTAAAGGGGGTAATACACAGTATTAAGAACTAAGGGTATGCAGACTTTTGAACAGGGGTCATTTAATTTTTTTTCTTTGTTGCCATGTTTTGTTTTATGATTGTGCCATTCTGTTATAACCTACAGTTGAATATGAATCCCATAAGAAATAAAAGAAATGTGTTTAGCCTGCTCACTCATGTTTTCTTTAAAAATGGTACATATATTACCAATTCTCCAAGGGTATGCAAACCTTTGAGCACAACTGTACTAACGGCACAGCAGTATTTCAGTGCATTTAGTGCCTGGTTAAATTTAATGGTTTGTGAATAAGACACAGGTTTTTGCAGTAAAATACTGTGTGCAAAAGAGCCAGAATGTTTTCGTGAATTCACCCCAGAGCCTTCTAAATTCATAGTCATGTTATTTCATATACAGGTTCTGTCCTGCCTTCCCCATTGAGGCGTTATGTTTTGAGACAACACAGTGTTTTCACTCTCTGAAAGCAGACATGCTCGTATTGTGTTCTGCCTGCCTCAGCAAAGAAGCTCATTACTTCCCTCCTTTTGTTTTATTATGTTCAGCAAATTAATAAATGGGAGAGTGCTAGAAAAAAAAAAAACAGATATGAAAATGTATACTTTGCATTATTAAAAAGGCACAGCCTCCAAAGGTTACACAGGGCTATTGTGGCACTACAGTCTGTGAAATGTAATTAAGTGGAGGGTGGAAGAGGCGTGCAGATAAAACCTCTGTTGCTGGTACCACCTACCTCTTGTCACTTTTTTATTTTTTTGTGCGTTCCCTCCTGAAACTTATTCTCTCCGAACTAATTTTGCATGACATATTGCATTTCTGCATCAGCTATCATGAGGCTACCTGTGAATTAAACGGGGCCTTGATATACAGGCAAATGCGTGGATTACATTTCAGACGTGCAGATACCTCATACTCCTGCAGTGATTTATTAATTCCAGCAAAACAAAACTCACAACATCGCTTACAATTGCATTTGTCTGAGACTAGGCACAAGCAAATGGAGGATGGAAGAGTTATAGGGATGCTTTGGAAAATGGTAAGGCTGGTAAGATGGATACATGGATAGCTTCAGAGCCGAGAGTGAATCTGCATAAGGGTGGATGAAGTCAGTCATGTGTCCTTGAATATGCTACATCTTGATATAAATGTTTCATACACTTTAAATTTGAGTTAATAAAGAAGGTTTTTGTTTTTGCGCTTCCTTACATGATGATACAATTATTTCTAAAAAAATACTGAAAATATTTCCTCCCTTGCATGTTGAGATTATGGGTAGTTTAGGGATGTCGCACTCCAGATGATAAACGTCACGCCATGTCACATTACAGGTAGGACAAGGCATGGGTATAGCACATAGAATGTGTCATTCTGTATGTGCAAAGTGAACTCCTAATGAGATTCAAGATGGGCGAGTTTAAACTTACACTTCACACTCTCTCCAATAAAGATGAATAATTTTAATGGAATAATAAATCATTACTGAATGTTGACCAAATAATTTATCACATCTGGTAATATTTTACAAGTCTTGGTAGCTATGTAGGAACCCTTAAAATATCTATAGTTCTGTCAAACTAGCCACAAACTTGCCACACATTTGTCATTCATTATTTTCACATGCAAATGAGCTTGTGATTTGCAGCAAATGTTTGCCAGAAGTTTGCAGCTCTTCACCGTTAGTGATAGTGGTGAACCTGCAGCAAACCTTTGGCAACAATAGACAATTTGCCACAAGTTTGCTGCAAAGCTCATTTGCATGTGAAAATGATCAGTGGCGAATTTGTGTCAAGTTCGCATCAAGTTTGCGGCAAATTTGGCATGAACTCTCGGTTTTTGTAACACTATTTAGTTAAGCTAATGTAAGCTAGCCTGACTGGAAACGGTAACCAAACAGGCTACTCGATATGTTTGTGTCTATCTAAAAGCCATTTTGGGGTATGTGAGTGAATGGGAAGAATTTTGGGCATTTGATTCTCAATGTGAAAATGCACAGTAAATATAGGAATGCATTTACTAAGGTTAATGAATAGAACTGTATTGTACATTGATAACAAAATAAAATATAACAAAATGTATATCAACATGAAGCGAAATGACCCACAGATGTGTTCATATTAAAAGTTATTAAAAATAACATGTTTTTGTTTTGTTTTTCAACTTTTGAGGGAGTAATGTCCCAAAATCCATGTATGTGAACATCATGCTTATCAGCGCGCTTGTGATTTAGATTGATTTAGGCCACACATAGGGTCTATACTTTTATATCTGGACTTGTCAATAAATGGAAGGACACTACACCATTGGTTTGGTTTACCATCTTTATTTACCATTATACTGAGTCAGTGTACAGGCTTATTTATCTGGCTTAAAGGAAAACAATATTAAAATCAATTAAAAATCCTTTAGACTAAAATGTTACTAAAACCTGATTAACACTTTAATTTATATTGACTGAAATAACTATAGGAAAGTCTCTAAATCTGTTATATCTTGATTTAAAATGTTTGGTACCTGGGGCACGTTCAGCCCTGACAAAACGTAGCAAAATGTTTATTTAAACGGAAATGGTGGTGTGTTGAAAACCCCGTTGTGTTACGCAAGCGTTGCAACTATGGCAGTTGAAAAGGCCATTCTTTGCATTCTTTTCGAAGAATTTTCTGAGCCTGATGAAATCGGTTTAAATACGTGTTTAATATTATAAAATACACTGCCACAGTCACAGTCACTACCCTTGCCATCCAGAGTAGCAGAGAACATCCCAATCGAGTGAAGGGATATGTGGAAACCGTGGTTCCTAATTATGGTGATCCAACATTTGCCTCGCATTTCAGGATGACAAGGCAAACATTTCTTCTAATGTCTTCAATAGTTGCATACACCAAGCTGCAGTGGACACATTTGTAAAGGACTTTAGTTGGATCCATTGTGCACACTGCCTTTTTAATACAGCAGGGTTTATATACATGTCGCTTCTGATTGGGTAACATCTCTGACACACCCACCAAACAAGAGGAAACGTACCTCAAAGCCCATTACACATCGTTTCACACCGTTTTGAGGAAACATGTAATTCAACCCAGAAACCGTAGCAAAACGGTGCACACCATTTTGAGATTGAACGTGCCCCTGCTGTGGTTATGGGGTTGTGGCTATGGACTGGTCCAGCAGCCAAGTGTTTAAAACAGGAAATGGAATTGTTTTATAGGAAATTATAAGGGTAGATGTAATAGACCAACTGTGAATTTCTGGAGGGAACATTGGGGAAGTTGGGATCTTGAGTAAATGTGATTTAATATAGCAGAATGTTGTTTACGTTAACCAAAATTATATCCATGGCTCTGATTTTGGTTAATTTATATAATGTTGTTTCCAGGACATGTGCTTTCAGTGGTTGTGTAATAGTGTTAATTTCCTCTTCTGTATGTATATTGTGCTTGCCACCTCCTTTAAATTCAGTGTATGTCTTGTCTAGTGAGTCAATCAGTTTGTTATTTATTTGAAGTGTCTAGTCCTGGTTAGGTTTTGCTGTCATTTGTCCTCTGAGAGAGTAAGAGGTCAGAGCAACTGTATGTTATTTGAAATATTTTTTGTTCTCTTCACAAATTATATGATGTGAACTGAACTGCATTTTGCTGATATTCTTTTAACTTTTTTTAATTTTATTTTTTTTGCCGCCTTCTCACCAATGGTTACATTTGAGATCATGTTTTTACTTGCCTAAGCAAGTTCTAATAAAAGACTGTACGATACACCCTCACTTTGCCCCTTGTTTTGTGGCTGTGGACTTTTTGTTGTAATTTGCTGATATTGCTTAAGGCAGATCCATCACAGTGCTGACATGGGATAAATTAATTAATTTTTTAAAGCGTCATATCAAACAAAACTAGTGATGCTACTCTTTACACCCAAACAGGTTTCAATAAAATGCCAAATGCAACATCCATGCATGTGGACACGGGGTCTCACGAGGCTAAAATTATAACATCCTTTTATCTTAAATACACTTTAGTCTACTTAGTTATATATTTAAAATAGATACATTGTATAATACTAAAGATAATATCATCTGTGATAAAATGAAATTAATTTTATTACAATGTTTGGTTACACAAACAAACATTTTGATCTGATCAACATCGAGCCGTCATTAATTATTTGCGGACATTTAGAATAGAATAGAACAGAATAGAATAGAACATGTGCAATAAATAACTGCAGCGAGCAAACCATATAGATGCTGAGTCCCTTTACAACAGTTATTTTGATGATAGAGGACATTTGTTGCTATGGTGATGGCCTGCTGAGCTTACTGTTATGCTGATCATGTTCCTGGTAATAGGGATCATGCCATTAAAAACTTCATACATTTAAAGCTCATAACACTCTTTAACTCGCCAAGAGTCTCTCAACAGGCACCTCAAATCACCAACTCTCATTGAAAATTAATGACTTTTGTTTGCCTTGACAATGCAAATCACTGCCAGTGTGAACATCCCTTACAGGGCAGAGAACAATCTTAAGATGCTAATTAGAGGGGTTGGGGTAAGTTTAATAAACAAGTTTTGACTGTACAGTATTTATTTGAGCTCAATTTCTAGCTTTACCCATCTACAGACATATGAATCTTGCTACAGTATAAAAGGTTAATATTTCTCACTGAACAAAAGGACAAATATTTATACTTAAATGTAATTCACTTTGTGTACTTGAAATGAATCATTCTCAAAATAAAATAATTAACATAAAATATGTTCTTACAGTATAGACCTTCATTAGTTACTTTGTATTTGAAAATTGATAGTTTAACCCTTTACTGAACAATGGTTTCTTTCATTATAGAGCTTTTTTTATTATAATGCACTCAGGTTTATATGTTACAGTGATTTTACCACAGATAAGAGGGTTTTAGGCACTCTGCTTCAATTCCGTGACTAAGAACATCCCTTACCCATGGTAAAACAATTTTAATGCACAGCTTATTGCCTAGTGGCTTGTTGTTTTAAAAGCCCATACTGCAAGTACTGAAGCATAGCAACATTTATGTTACAACTTACATAATTATTTGAGTCTATTAGTAAACTTAAGTAAAACTCTACTGAGACTATAGAGATTGCACACTAATAACTCACAGAGAAAAGTGATACCAATCATAAGAGTTAATTCACCACCTTTACATGATTTACCATATTTTTTCCAAATGGATTTCTATTTCAGCCTCATTAAGTTTAATCAAACACAAAAAGGTTTTCGACATTGTTCTCACGGTTCATCATCTCAATGTAATGCAGGAATCAAAGACGCTTAGCATGATGGCTAAAACAGGATTTCTCTCATGCCAGTGCGCCCATCTTTCCATTACTGTAAAGCGAAGCCCCCTATGTTTGCCTGATAAACCATCCCTTTCCTTTAATAACACGACCTGGTACAAAAGCCAGTGATAATGGACGCCAACCAGGACAAAAATTGAGCAAAAAGAGCAATGGTTAAGGAACCTTATTAAAAGCATCCTTGTGGAGTGGGAGAACACATGATGGAGAGCACATTAAGGGATCTGGTCCTTTTCAAGGCGACACAATGCTTTCCCCGAACATCGGTGAAGGAAGACGAAGAGGACGAAAAAACCTGATTAGGCTGACAAGCACTGAGTGATACTGCAAACCTGTTAATAACATGAAAATTAGAAGGGGCTCATGCAAAGAAAAGAGATTAATTTAGCTGGAGTCCATCTTCGCGGCAAATTGCGAAGTTGTGAATATGTTCGCAGATAATGAGCCTTCCTACTTGTCAGCTCACTTGTCATTTTCTGTAATTAATGTTAAGGAAGACTCCTTCCTGATGGTTGGTATTACTCATGTACCGGGGAAAATTTCTTCTGAGAAATAATTTACATTTATTATCATCAGTCTGTTTGTGTGGTTTATTTCACGGCGGAGTAATTTATTGCAGCACCGTTTCGAGCTCCTTGATTAGTCACTCGTCAGACTGAGATGCAATTTTTCCCCCCCTTCTGATGTCTGGGCTGGGGGAAATGAAAGTGTTGTGCCATCACATGGGTGCCTAGGGTATGCCATGTCTCTTTTTCAAAACACACATCTCTTAGCCCTAGCTCTTTACTGAAAACCACATGATTATAAGATATGCAAGACTTTGCAGAACATTTCTTCTCTTTCTCAACTGCCACAAAGTGGCATTTTTTGAACGTCAACCTTTTCACAGTTAAAAATAATATTTTATGTGTTTTTATTTTATTTTATTTTATTTATTTTTTTTAGTAAAGATAACGAAACTTTTAATTTAGCTTGTTTTCCAGTAAAAATATCTAAACATCCTTAAAACAAGATACATTTACTTGAGAAGCAAAATGGTATAAAATATTAAGTCTTGTTTACAGAGAAAATTTACTGAAGTTTATTCTTAAAAAAAGAAAAGAAAAAAGAATGGTGTAAGAAAAATTAACTTCAAAGTAAAAAAAAAATATATATATATATATATATATATATTTTTTTTTTTTATCCTATTGCAAATATTTTTTTTTCTTATTTTAAGCAAAAATCTCATAAACATAATTTCTCTAAAAACACGATTTAATATCTTACGTCATTTTGCTTCTCAAGTAAATGTATCTTGTTTTAAGAATATTTAGATATTTTTACTGGAAAAAAAGAGAAATATACTGTAAGAAAATGATTTTGAGTGTTCCAATATTTTATTGTCCTTCTTAACATTTCACATCTATACAACCCCACATATGCACATACATTTTATTATTTATTAGTGGTGCACCGATCAGGAAATTTGAGGCCGATACCGATCTCTGATTTTTTAACACTAAGATCGGCCTAAACCAATCCAGATTTTTTTCTTAAAGTGCCCTTTGCCACACTTTTGCAAGTTACAGTATATGCTGCAGCTATATGTTTATGCCCCACACACAGGGGCGTGTCTAAAGGGGTGGCAATAACAGCAACAGTAGTGAGTGATGTAACCTACAGACGGCGGAAGGCTACTGAAGCTTCAATTCATTGCCCTAATAAAGATGACCCTCGCGGGTATAGGGGCTTCAAAAGCTCCCAAGAGTCCCATTATAATATTACGTAGCTTAGCTACTTAGTTAGCTTATCTAACTTAACTTCAGCAGACTACTGAATAGCTATGGCTTTCCCGTGTTATTCAAAATAGAAAATAGACAAATATTACTTTATCGGTTCTTCCTGTTGTTTTAAAGACAAAAGGCACAATAATTTCTCCCAAACAGACTACAGTAAAGTGGTAAACACTGAAATGTGGGGTTTGAGAATGTTAACTTAGTGATCTGATCCAATGACGCTGGGAATTTTAAGCTGTAGAATGGTGTATGCCTGTTTGTATGGAACAAACTAACGTAATTTTGGAATGTGGTGCAGTCATTCAAGGTATTCGCTCAAGTTGCTTATCCAAAAACGGCTTCACAATTGATTCTGCCTTTAATCAGACCAGACCATAGCTATCAAATGTAGCTTTGTGTAATATTAATGGCTAAGTTAGTGACTTAATGGTTTTTATTTATTTTTTAGGCAGAATTTAGTGGAAAAAAATAAAGAATGAAAAGGGGACAGAGTCAGACACAGCAGCAGGATATCCAATGTTTCTTTAAGAAGAAACCATGTCAGAGGCAGACAGATGCAGTGCAGATCAGAGCCAAACTTCCACCAGGCAGGGCCAAGAAACTAGCAGCCATAGACCTGCCAGCACAGGTCAGAGCCAGCCTGAGAGGACCAGTGAGGGCTACACCAGCAGTCATCTATCTGCAGCAACAGGTGAAAGTCAGAACATGAGCATGTTATGCGTTTTCTTTCTTTTCACATTCACAACCAGTTCACAAGATACCACTTCCTAGATAAACAAATTAACCATGGTAATTGATTTATGTTTTAGATATACGCAGTGATGAAAGCTCCCTCCAAACCTCTGAGGGAGAAGAGGACCAGTCTCTGAGCAGGCTTCGCAGCAGAAGTGGTTCAGATTCCAAAGGTGACAGTGACAGAGAGTACCACCCAGTCCCATCTGATCAGAATTTGCTATTCCTGTTGGACCTCAAGGTATGTCATATTCCAGTGTTTTAGACAGTTTCACTATGGACACTGTTGATGATGAAATAACAGGGACTCATCTTTAGTGTATTAATATGTTTAGATATTTCACAGTCCAGAGCAGTGGGTCCCGTGCAGCCTAACTTGAACTTGAACATTCCGCCTAGTGCTGGGTGACACCAAGCTTCTATCTGATATGCTTCAGTCACCGTCACTAGACCTAGCGAGTGCTGTTAAGCTTATTGAAGCACTTCAGGACATATGTCAGAATTACAGAGAGGAATCCTTTTGTGATGAGCTATGGAGAGAGGTCATAAACACAGCTCAAAAATGCAATATCAGCATTGAAAGGATGAAAAAAAGGCAATGGAACACCAGCTCTAGACCATAAGGATCTGTAGTGACATCCATTGTTGGTGAGCATAGGAGTGACCAAGATGACAAGGATGGTTTTAGAAAGAACATCTTCTATCCAATCCTTGACTCTGTGATTGGAGAATTACAGAAATGCTTCTCCATGCCCAACTGCAACATAATTAGAGGCATTCAAGCACTCCATCCCAACAACAACAGCTTTTTAGAAGAGTCACCTCTTTTTCATTCGCAGAGATCTATGAGTCAAACTTAGATGATCTGAGGCACGAGCTGCACCAAGCCAAAGTAATTTTGGAGAGGAAAGGAAAAGGAGGAATGCAAAGCCTCACCAGCATATTGGAGTTCACTGTGTTTCTGGAGCCTTTTAAAGAGGTGTTCCATGAACTTTTCCGGTTGTGCTAAATTGCTATTGCAATACCAGTAAGCAATGCTGCTTGTGAACTGAGTTTTTCCACCCTGAAATTTATCAAGAATCACCTACAAACAACCATGACTGATGAGTGACTGAGTGACCTGGGTGTGCTCAGCGTAGAGTCACGGAGAGCCAAGTCCCTGGATATGGATAAGTTTATTCGACTGTTTAGTAGCCAGTACAAAAACTGCAGAATACAGCTGTTCTGCGGCAGAGAGTAGCCTACATGTGTGACATTGCAGTTAACCCACATGAGCAGACACAGATTTCAAGCTCAGAACATGGAGTGCAGAGAACACACACATACTGCAATGTTTGTATTGAGTATAAAACAAGTTAAATGAATAATTAATGCCTATGTGATGTTTTTTATTTAGTAGAAAAGAAATGTGTTGTCCTATCCATGCAAAACAGTTATTCAATACAAAATGGTTTTCAGGCTCTTGTGCAGTGCCACTTTTCATGTAATACCACCTGTATTAGAGCACAGGGCACTGCACAAGAGCCTGGAAATTGTGCCCAATGTTTTCTAAGCCAGTATTTATTTCTGGTAGATTTTTCTGATTTCCCATGGGCACCCCCTGACTGGTTCTTGGCCGCATTCATTTAAAAAAATCCTGGAATCGCCCCTGCCCACACAGTAAAATTACTATAACACTTAACAAAAAGGTTCCATTTGTTAACATTATTTAACAACAAGACTGTAGTTAACATGAACTAATGAACTTAATGTTAGTTACAACATATACTAATACATTTTTTAAATCAAAAGTTGTATTAGTTAATGGACATTAATGCACTGTGAACTAACAATGAACAATTGTATTTTTTATTAACTAACATTATGATTAATAAATGCTGTAAAATATAGTGTTCATTGTTTGGTCATGATACCTAATGCATTAACTAATGTTAAATAAATTAAATCTTTTTATAAAGTATTACCAAAATTACATTAAAATTACATTGATTGTGAATTGCTAACATTTATTTGTATTGAAAACAGTTATGAATAGTTCTGTTGTCAATACCAAAAGGTAATTGTGACATACTGGCAACCAAAAACCATGAGAGCATCACACACAGCAGAGATAATAAGAGAAAAATAAGACAAATATATCCATTACAAGCTCTAAAACTGCTCCAGTGAGAAATCTATAATATATATGATTGGTTTAGTGTCTTTGGCATCTTGTTGTAACACAAATCACTAATTATTAAGCAAATGCATGAAGACGCGATACCGTTATTGAAGGTTAAACAGTTACATCTGTCATTAGTGGTATTGTGACCAACATAAATCTGATTTAAATTGGAATCCTCACAGAATAGCGCTGAGATGAGTGACTGCTGAGATACTGAGAGCACCTGGAGAGCAGCATGTTTGATTGACAAGCACTCATGATCGCTCAAACAGTCTCTATAGCTCCACAAAACGTCTGATTGTCATGACTCACGTTACATCATGTGTACTCAGATTTGTATTTGCATGTTTATTTGTTGTTTAATTCATTTTTATACCTGTTTGCAGCCTCTTCATCCTCTTCCTGCTCACTGTGCAATGGGTTAGAATAACTACCGCAATGACAATTTAATATTCATACATGTGTAATTCTTACACATTTAAAAAAAAACAAAAAACGCCATATTAATGTGAATTACATCATGTCTGAAAGTTTAAATTCGTGAATGCTTAGAATTGCCAACAACTCATCCTCCATAAGCCATTCTGTCATGCTTCAAGGGCTGAGCAAGCGTTCATTGATCAGAGGAGCATAGGCACGATCGGCCAATTGCCGATCACGGATTTAAGACGAATATCGGCTGATTTCAATTGGTGGCTGATCGATTGGTGCACCCCTATTTTTTATTCCACTAGTAATTCAGTGATCGCCAACCACATACTCTGTAATGCAGTCAGCTCTGTTTGATGTACATTGTTAATAGCATTCCATCTTAATGAAACAAATCTTTGAAGAGTTAGAGCTCCCCAACTGATCATCAATATGCTGCTTAATATTTTTTCTTTGTACTGCCAGACAAGATTGACTGCTTAGTACAAAAATATGCACAGTAAAAAATAAATAAAAATAAATAATACAAAAATACAGCCCTTTGTGTAAACAAGCCATTATTTTCCATAACCAAGAGTGAAAATTACCTTGACCAGCTCTTTCAATTTTACAAATGTATGTTTTTGTCAGCTTATTTGATGATTTCAATTATAAATAGGATAGATCCAACTCTAAATTCTGAATGGATGAGCCGCATCCAAAGCCATTGTAACATGATGATAAAAGCACACCTATATTAACATGCACATTCTATATTAACCCTTAAATGCATGGAAATTTCACCAAACAACCTTACACTCTGGTCTTTAGAGACCCGACACTTATATCTAACACAAATGGATCTACAAAATGCCCAGATAATGTAAAATGTTCTAAATATTTTCACAATTAGAAAATAATAAAATAAAATATATTTTGATGTTTTATTTTTTCCTTTATCAAAAAGATAATGCAACAAACCAGGACAAATATAGAATAGGATTCATTATTTTCACTCTGAAATTTCACGAGAGGCAACTGGCTGTCAAACACATTGAGCTACACATAACACAAAATCTACACATAAGCTACACACAAATATTTTCTCTGGCAGTTACTGAGTCTAAAAAGATTATTATTTTTATATACCTAGGGTCTCTAAAGCCCTTGTACACTTTTGGTACTTAAACCATTATAATTTGTTTTTTATGTGTGTTACACTATAAGAGATAGATTGAGGAATACTAAAGAAGTGTGGGCACAACTCCAAAAAATGGATGAGATACGGGGGTGAAATGAAGTCCCGGGTCTCTGAAGTCCTGATGTATGCATTTAAGGGTTAAGGCGACAAGTTGTTGCAATGCTTGGTAACCGTAAACAGCCTACCGTTAGAATAATTATCTAGATAGAAGAATATACATTTTTATTAAGAAAAAATTCAGGTCTTTTATCAAATTGCTGTTGCCGCTGTATGTATATATATATATATATATATATATATATATATATATATATATATATATATATATATATATATATATATATATATAGTTGTGCTCAAAAGTTTGCATACCCTTGGAGAATTGGTAATATATGTACCATTTTTAAAGAAAACATGAGTGAGCAGGCAAAACACATTTCATTTTATTTCTTATGGGATTAATATTCAACTGTGGGTTATAACAGAATGGCACAATCATAAAACAAATCATGGCAACATAGAAAAAAATGAAATGACCACTGTTCAAAAGTCTGCATACCCTTAGTTCTTAATACTGTGCATTGCCCCCTTTAGCATCAATGACAGCATGCAGTCTTTTGTAATAGTTGTCTATGAGGCCCCAAATTCTTGCAGGTGGTATAGCTGCCCACTCATCTTGGCAAAATGCCTCCAGGTCATGCAAAGTCTTTTGTCGTCTTGCATGAACCGCACGTTTGAGATCTCCCCAGAGTGGCTCGATGATATTAAGGTCAGGAGACTGTGATGGCCACTCCAGAACCTTCACCTTTTTCTGCTGTAACCACTGGAGGGTCAACTTGGCCTTGTGCTTAGGGTCATTGTTGTGCTGGAAAGTCCAAGAGCGTCCAATACGCAGCTTTTGTGTAGAAGAATGCATACTGTCTGCCAGTATTTTCTGATAACATGATGCATTCATCTTGCCATCAATTTTGACAAGATTCCCCGTGCCTTTAGAGCTCACACACCCCCAAAACATCAGTGAGCCACCACCATGCTTCACAGTGGGAATGATATTCTTTTCACTATAGGCCTTGTTGACCCCTCTCCAAACATAGCGCTTATGGTTGTGACCATAAAGCTCTATTTTGGTCTCGTCATTCCAAATTATTGTGTGCCAGAAGCTGTGAGGCGTGTCAAGGTGTTGTCGGGCATATTATAACCGGGCTTTTTTTGTGGCATTGGCGCAGTAAAGGCCTCTTTCTGGCAGCTCAACCATGCAGCTCATTTTTGTTTAAGTATCGTCGTATTGTGCTCCATGAAACAACCACACCTTCTTTTTCCAGAGCAGTCTGTATTTCTCCTGATGTTACCTGTGGGTTTTTCTTTGTATCCCGAACAATTCTTCTGGCAGTTGTGGCTGAAATCTTTCTTGGTCTACCTGACCTTGGCTTGGTATCAAGAGATCCCCGAATTTTCCACTTCTTAATAAGTGATTGAACAGTACTGACTGGCATTTTCAAGGCTTTGAATATCTTTTTATATCCTTTTCCATCTTTATAAAGTTCCATTACCTTGTTATGCAGGTCTTTTGACAGTTCTTTTCTGCTCCCCATGGCTCAGTATCTAGCCTGCTCAGTGCATCCACGTGAGAGCTAACAAACCCATTGACTATTTATACACAGACACTAATTGTAATTTAAAAAGCCACAGGTGTGGGAAATTAACCTTTAATTGCCATTTAAACCTGTGTGTGTCACCTTGTGTGTCTGTAACAAGGCCAAACATTCAAGGGTATGTAAACTTTTGATCAGGGCCATTTGGATTGGATTGGATTTCTGTTATCATTATGATTTAAAAAGAAGCCAAACAGCTATGTGATAATAAATGGCTTCATATGATCACTATCCTTAAATAAAAGACAGTTTTTTTTTTTTGCATGATCAGTCATATTTTCAAAATCAATGCCAAAATTTCACAATTTCTGCCAGGGTATGCAAACTTTTGAGCACAACATACAGCACTGTGCAAAAGTCTTAGGCACATAAGATGTTTCACAAAAAACTTAAGATAGTTATGTATATCTTCAGCTTTAGTGTGTCAATAGGAAATATATATTTTAGACTCCCAAACTTTACTTTTGTAAATAGAAAAGTTTAGAATAGAAGAACAGGGAGCCCAACAACAGATAGCATGGCCCCCACAGACCCCCTACTGAACATCTAATCAGTCTGGGATTAAATGAAGAGATAGAAGCAATTGAGACAGCCTAAGCAGATAGAAGAACTGTGGCAAATTCTATGCAACATTTTTCACCAGTGCCTAAGACTTTTGCACAGTACTGTATATATACACAAATTATATATTACACACATGGCCACTATAGTTAACAGAATTATCTAGTCACAGATTTTATTTTTTTTTTACAAGAACGCTATGCACTTATTTAAAACATTCTCTTTTCCCCCCTATTTAATCCTATGTCTGATATTAAGAGGTCATTTGTACAGGGAAAAATGTTTCAATTCTCCTGTGTTTTTTACACAGCTACAGAAATGAAATGAGGTTCTCCACTCTGCCACAACCATAACTCAAGCAATATTCATCTGAGACATATATTCAAATCAGCCTCGGCTTGGGCTCTCTGCTTTGCTTTAGCTTTGTGTTGGGAAATTTATAAGCCTACTTCTTAAATGTATTATTCATCAGGGTGCGTAAATAATGCATGCTTGGTTCCATAGTAAATTAACCCTTTACCTTACCCAAGCTATCAGAGTCATTGTTTTGAAAGACAATTATGCCATTTAATTCATCCTGTAATTAATACTGTAATTAGCTTAAATACCCAGTAACCCAGTGCCACTGCTAAGCTGTCTTAATTAAACAGATTGAAAGGTTTATATGTCTGCTTTTCCTCACAATCAGTTTGCTCGCTGTAGCAGTGACACACTGGGAAATCTGAAATCCAGAAACGGGTGTGGAGAAAAATCTGAAACAACAAAAGACTTTTTAGTCTTTGAAGATTTCTCTGAAGTATTCCTCTTCTTTGTGTGTCACAAAAAAAAAAAACAGCTGCAAGTTCGTTAGAACAGCCACAAATAGAATCCTCATAATGAAACAATTAGCTGATTCATCAAAACGAGCGCATATTTACAGTAAATGAGATGGAATTTAATCCAAGCTTTGAAACAATTTATGATTCACTCTTAAAGGAGAATTCACGATTCGATTCGATACCCGATATGAAGTTCACAATTCGATATAATCTCGATTTGATAACTATTTAATAACATTTAATGACAAAGTATGACAGAAAATTGTGTTTATTTTTTTGAAAAATGTTTCAGCAAAATGAACATTATAATTTCTCATCAAAATAAAGTTCTTTAATACACAATATAAATGCTCAAATATTAAATAATAAGAGTGTCTCATATACCTTTCTCTATAAGATAGTATCACAAACATTTAAACCTTCAAAAAAGAGTGGGATACATTTAGGCTGAACAAGCAGCAGAACTGAACAGAACCTGTCCTGAAAAAGTATGTGAAAGTATTTTTTGTTTTGTTTTGTTTTTTTGTCATCATAATTATAATCACATTTTAACTTTTTAAACATTTAAAAATTCTAAATTTCTATCAATTAATATTATATCATGAAATTTGATACTTGATTATAAACATGTTTTACAAAAGTATTAATAATTTTTTTAGAGGTCATTTTTCTTTTCTTTTTTTTTTTTTTTCAATGAGGAAAAAAACAATACTGAGTGCACCCTTACAGATCTAAATCACATTGGCCTAGAGCAGCCATATCTCTGTTGCTCTAAGTAAATGTGGAGGACTCATGTAGGGAAGTGTTTTATTGTTCTGAGACTGCAGGGAGGCAAGTGGACAGCTAATCCAGGGCTGGAGAGTTTTTATCCCTGCTCTATCTGACAGTGATAGAAAGTGTTTTCCCCAAAGTAGAAAAATAGTCAGAGGTAGATGAAATAGTGGAGAAGACAGTGAATACTGAGAAAAAATTCAGGCCCACCAGCACATTACACAGCTTCTGCTAAGAAGCACATCTAACGCTGAGCAGGGAGCCTGGCTTTACTGAAGTATGAATGCTAAAGGTTAGGTCTGTTAGCAGTAAGACAACTGTGTTTATCCAGAATATTTTGCTGGAGATTTGGAGACCTGCCAGTACATAGTGATGAATGGATAAGGGCGCTTTTGAGGGTGTGAAAGTTTGAAATAAAGTGGGAATATTTCTGAAAACAAAACTGAACCTGCCTCTCTGATATTCTCATTGGTCAATGGCAGAGCAGCAAAAGTTAAAATGTCCTCAACTTTTCTTGTTGTAGCAATACACAGCATTGAAGAATGCACATGCAGCATTCTTTGACAAAGTGTAAACTCTAGTGTGTAGACGTTCTAATTAATATAGGATTTGGGAAAGTCATTAGACTTTATGGTTTGGGTTAGTTAGTTCTGGGTCTCTGATATTCTCATTGGTCAATGGCAGAGCAGCAAAAGTTAAAATGTTCTCAACTTTCTTGCTGAAGCGATACACAGCATTAAATAGTACAAAAAATAGTATGTACATTGATCGTTGGTTCATTTATTTGTCTCTATTGGAGTAAAGGTCACACATTTTTGTACGAGCCAACTCGTAAGATTTCTTATCATTTCACCATCTCACACTATTGATACGACTTGTCATGAGACCGGGTTGGTTTTTCTTTTAGTGTGGCCTGAAATCTCTCTGTAATATTGACACAATGTGTGGCCATCCATGAGTGGGTTAACTGTATTTGGTTTGCAGTGATTTTATCAATGTCGTTAGAACATTCATTGAACTAAGTGAGAAATCCATCAACTGGTGACAGCACAATTTAGACTAATGGCTGTTAGGCGATAATAATTTTTAATACGATTTTTAATTTACTTAATTTCATCTCCTCTAATCTAAGGTCCCATGTCAGAAACTAAGGTTTCGGTATATGGGGGAGATATGTTGATGCGTTATAGATGAGCTCACCTGCTGTTGAAGAGCAGAATGGGAGATACACTAATGTTGATTGATTTTTCCATTCATGTTGTCACCCCTTTTAGAAAACAACTTACAGTGCCCCCAAAAAGTATTTAGATCCTTAAGCCACACATAAAATGTAAAAATGTCTTTATATTGCATTACACAGCAAAGTATCAAACCAGCTGGCATTTACAAATACAGTACCGGTCAAAAGTTTTTAAACACTTGACTGAAATGTTTCTCAAGATCTTAAAAATCTTTTGATCTGAAGGCGTATGCTTAAATGTTTGAAATTAGTTTTGTAGACAAAAATATAATTGTGCCACCATATTAATTTATTTCATTATAAAAATAAATGTAATGATATTGTTTTTTTTATTTTTTTTAATTGATGACTTGAACCAAATAATAAAGAAAAGCAGCCAATAAGTGCCCAACATAGATGGGAACTCCTTCAATACTGTTTAAAGTCATCTACTTTGAAGATGCTAAAATATTTATTTTGGATGTTGTTTAGTCACAACATAATTCCCATAGTTCCATTTATGTTATTCCATAGTTTTGATGACTTTATTATTCTAAAATGTGAAAAAAAACAAAAAAAAAAAAAAACAAACAATTATAATAAAGAATGAGTGTTTCAAAACTTTTGACCAGTAGTGTAAATTTTTCAAGTACAGTAAAACATATCACAAAAAGTTGTTTGTTAGGATTCAAATTATAAACCTCTGACTTCATACATATTACATCCATTTAAAATGACTTTTGGAGCAGATGGTAAAAAAGACTTGCAAAAAAAAAAAATAAAAATTAGAAAAAATAAAAAGGTTAAGAAAAGTGAAGTTAGTCTTGAGAAAAGGTCTAGCATCATGTGTTTGCAGATGCCAATTGAATTGATATGTTATTTCTAACACAATGCATTTCATACATTTTAAATTGGACTAAAGTGTCCAAAAATGTCCAAATACTGTATTTGATAAGATATATGCTCCCAACTGTCTCCAGGTTTTGGTCCAATTTACTGTCAATGTCATTCAGGGCAACCTGACTGAATGGTCAATCGGGTTGTCTGAATGGATGAAATTCATGTGGCAATAGCCAGAAACTTGTATAGGCAAGCTATAAATTAAATACAAAAAGTCTTCTATAATATACATTTATGCTCCTAATATGCTTTGGAGTATGAAAACCATAAACCCTCACCTCTGACTATTAGTGCTCCAGGGGACATCATAGTTATCTGAGCATCATCATCTGTTGTGCAGACATTCATCTGTGTAAGACGCCTAAGGAGCTCTCATCTGTGAACAATCTTCATCTCTCAGCGACCACTCCACAAAATATGTGTTAGTAATGTTACATGATCATTCCGTTTGTGCTCTGATGATTCTAAATGCATTTTTTGGTTCAGAAAATGAGAATTATCATTAAAACGTGATGTAGCTTTTCTAGTTTTGTTCCCCATGCATCAGTAAATAGATGATTGATCCGATTAATCAGATTTATCTCACTGCTAGGGATATATTGAAAGCTGTTTTCAGTTCATAAGGGATCAGTTTGATTGCAAAGAAATGCAATTTTGTAATAGTTTAAATGCAACTGCCCCAATTCTTTGTAATTATTTGGAGTTTGATGCTGTTCTGGTAGCAAACTAATTTAACACTTGCCTTCAAAAATTTCCCCATCTCCACTCTCACACCCCATATCTCCAGAAACAATCTGTCGCCCAGCAGAAATAGCCTGAAACATAAAGAAACAAGTGGAACGTAAATTCATTTCACGCAACAGGATTATCGGCTTCGGTGCCTCTTATCTTCTTCTGCCTCTTTATAGGATGAAAAAGGGAAGAAAGATAATTTCACAATTAATGGCAAAAGATCCTGGACTCTCATTCTGTAGCCATTAGACCAAATGTTTTGGAGAAATACCTCTCCATATTTCTTGACTTTAGGTTTCATTTGTCTTGACCCTGGCTGTATAAATGGATAGGCTAATAGCCAGCAAGAATACTTAATTTATGCAAGGGTGAATTAAGAAGAGGTAATGGATTTTGCTTCTTAAAAAAAAAAAAAAAAAGGCCAAACTGAGGCTTTTTCCATGGTACTTATCAAGGAAATCAAATTATCATATCTCTCTGAGTGGCTCTTTTGAAGCCATTTTTTCACATTATCGTTGGAGAATAGTTTTGACACTCCTAACACAAGGCTGGCTTTATTGTGGCTTTCTAGAACATCTAGTAACAAAAGATGGTAATGATTGAAGACTAGCATTCACTATAACGCTCAGGACCATGAAGGGAAAAAATTTGGATAACAAAGATCCTATTAGAAATCTAAGATGGAAATCACGCAATTATATGTTCTGTGCAGAGAAATTATGTATATTTAAGCAATACCACATGAGCAAGAGTGCTGTATGGCCCTACATCAGCACGGCTGTAATTCAGCCACAGGCATGAGGCCATAGGTAATCCCAGCCGTGCTGATTTTGGGCCATACAGCACAATTGCAAGAGTGGTATTGCTTATATACAACAGTTCAATGAACAAGTAAATAAAACAATGAGGAAAAACTAAGCACTGTCACATAAAAATGCATTTTGTGCATGGAACTACTTTCTTACACCACAGATCAGGATCTGCCTTTGCTAGTTCAAAAGATGCACCCAATCCTCCGTTACTAATTCGAAAATGTCACTTTAGAACTAGTAACTGGCTTGGTCTGTTTCTAACAAGTTATTGGAGAAACAAGGATGTGTGTGTGTGTGGGGGGGGCGCAGGTTTAAGTTGTTTACGAGGACTTTTTTTTTAGGTTACAAACTGGTAATTACAAGGGTATTATGCTATAAATGTGGTTTTAAATCGCTTAAAAACCATACTAAATGATTTATTGAAAATGTAAAAATGCAGAAAGTTTTTTGTGAGGGTTAGGTTTAGGGGTAGGGTTAGGGGGTTAAAATCTATAGTTCGAACAGTATAAAAATCATTATGTCTATGGAGATTCCTCATAAGGATAGCTGCACCAACATGTGTGTGTGTGTGTGTGTGTGTGTTTGAGAGAGAGAGAGAGAGAGAGAAAGGGAGAGAGAGTGATTACCTTGCGCCTCACAAGCAGGGATGAACAGTAAAGCTATAGCAGTTTAACTCTATTCCTCATCTTTAGTGTTAGTCAGCTTACTGAAGAAGTTTTCTCTGTGTAAAAAATAGCCATCCGAGCGGGGTCTTCCCTGAGCATTTCATGGTAGCCGGTTCGTTTCTCTCCTTCGCCATGTTGAATGTAGTTTACATCTGAATTCTGCGGAAACTCCGGTAGGTAAGCACCTTGAGCTTGTGTGATTATTTTGTCTGTTGTGTCTCTCAGCTGTGATGAGCCTTAATGCTTAAGCTGTATTTGTAGTAGTAATCCGAGTGATCATGGAGTGAGAGGCAATTGCCGATGACTTCAAAGAAACTGCTCCTGGCTGGCAGCGCTGTCTCAAATTAATGTAAGTTCAACTCGCTCATAACACACAAAAATGTTTTTTTGTCACCACCTGCTGACTAAAATCTTTAATGTCACAGGGGAAAATGAAAAGACACATATCTAGCTTTTTACACATCTGCGCTGGTCTTACATTTTAGTTTAGAATGCTGCGAACAAAAGCAGAGTGATACAAAGAGTGAAGCGTCTGCCTACTGCTGTTCTGAAGCATCAACACTCAAGGAACGTCCCTTGTCCAATCAGATTCAAGAACTGGAACTAACCGTTGTGTGTATATATATATATATATATATATATATATATATATATATATATATATATACAGTACTGTGCAAAAGTGTTAGGCACTGGTGAAAAATGTTGCATAGTAAGGATGTCTTCAAAAATAATGCCATAAATTGTTGTCATTTATCAATTAATGTCATGCAAAGTCCAGTAAACATAAAAAAAGCTAAATCAATATTTGATGTGACCACCTTTGCCTTCAAAAGAGCACCAATTCTCCTATGTATTCCTGGACACAGTTATTTCTTGGTTGTTGGCAGATAGGAATGTTTCAAGCTTCTTGGAGAATTTGCCACAGTTCTTCTATCTGTTTAGACTGTCTCAATTGCTTCTATCTCTTCATTTAAACCCAGACTGACTTGATGTTCAGTAGGGGGTCTGTGGGGGCCATGCTATCTGTTTTAGGGCTCCCTGTTCTTCTATTCTAATCTATTCTATTTACAAAAGTAATGTTTGGGAGTCTAAAATGTATATTTCCTATTGACACACTAAAGCTGAAGATATACATAACTATCTTAAGATAAATGTTCTTGTGAAACATCTTATGTGCCTAAGACGTTTGCACAGTACTGTATATATATATATATATATATATATATATATATATATATATATATATATATATATATATATATATATATATATATATAGTTGGGCCTCATGTATTCAGATAGAAGACAAAGGCAGGCCTAACACAGTCGTAAAAACCTGACTCAAGCCCCCACATTCCAAGTCGTAAATTATACTGATAAAAATCGCGCCAAAATCAAACAAAGAGAGTCCAAAACACACTACAAATCCCATGAAGCCTTGCTCACTAAAGGATCGAACTCTCAACTCCTGTTGGATGAGGCACACAACAGAACGTCCCTCAAACCATGACATCATCAGGAGTAGAAATACTTCTGAAATGCTTCCAGGATTTGCTTCCAGCAACATTGTTTGCAGTGTGTAGACGCAGCTCATCGCTGCTCTCAGGTGCAACCTCGTGGCACAAGGAAGTAACGTCTTACTTGAAACTGTGGCCATACAATCTCCATCTCGCTGGACGAGTTGAGATTACTCTGTGTTCCACCGAACACTCTAACGGATCCGAAGGAGGCCACTGAGCAATCCGCATCTTCATCCGTTTGCCTGCAGAGGTGAAGAGATTAAAGATTTCTCTTCCATCTTCAATCAAGTCGACATTTCTGAGTTCTCCGCCAGCCCACTGAGAATCAACAGCCGTGCCCACCAACAGAGCGAGGAAACGGCCTCCCGTCATCACACAAGCCTCAAGGAACTGGGTCGGATTTAAAGGATGGAGGGACAAACATTCTACCTGTGTCCTCATGCGATTCAAGTAAGAGGTTTACGTCTGGGCAGAGATAGAATATTATAGTGTGTTATTCTTGTGTTTCAAGGTTTTTGCTTGTACAGTTTATGGACCGCCATGTCTGCTCATTATTAATACTCAGGGTATTAATTATCACAAATTTGTTTTGCTGTATTGTGGTCCAACCAAATTGGACTGTTGTGCATTTTCGCCATCGTGGGTGAAACCGGCAAACTGAGTTATCCATTAAAGAGTCAAAGAACGCAGGACTTTTACGAGCTGTCCACCGCGTCTTTGAGCGATAAACTAACAGCTGCTTTCTCTCCCACGATCGCGAAATCGGCTTTAGGGCCGTCACTTTATTCTCTCTCTCTCGTACTAACCACATACACACACACACACACACACTCGCTCTCTCTCACAAACACACCCTCATGTGTTATAGAATTATTTTTATTTCCATATCTAATCATATCACTGTTTAGTTTGTAGTTGTAAGTCGGAAGTTTATTGACTGCATTGTATTAATTATTAATTGATATTACTGCATAAATAAACTTTGTTTATATTACGAAGAGAAGTGTTTTGGTTTCTTTTGTATACACCTGTGTCATGCTGACGGGATGTCAGTGCTCGGATTCAAGCCTTCATTCATTGTTTTTTTTCCCGAAAATCGATATCTTCAGATGTCGATTTTCCTAAGAAAACAATCTAATATTGAGACTGTTATACTATCTGGTTATTAGTCCCTGATTCCAGGGTGGTGCCCCGTCAATGTTAATCCTTATTAATATTCTATTGATTTTTGATAATTGATAATTATCTTTGATGATTGTTGCATTTGAATGATCAATAAGCTAGTGTTAATTTTAATTAATGTTTCATAGATGTTAACAATTTACGATTATCTTTGACAATTGTTGATTTAAAGGATTAAAAAAAAGCTAACATTGATTCTCATAAATTTGCTATTGATTTTAATATTTAATAATTATCTTTGATAATTATTAATTATTGCTAATAACCAAACCCACTCCTAAACATAGCGTACTACATTTACTGGAGCCCCATATGAGGTTTTAATGAGTTAGATTCAATTAATTAATTTAAATTATTAATTAATAACTAAAGAAATAATTATTAATTATTTCTGATAGTAACACTGATCTAAACAACTAGTAAAGCCCTACAATATATACACTGATCAGCCACAACATTAAAACCACCTGCCCAATATTATGTAGGTCCCCCTTGTGAGGCCAAAACAGCGCTAACCTGCATCTCAGAATAGTATTCTGAGGTGCTATTCTTCTCACCACAATTGTACAGAGCGGTTATCTGAGTTACCGTAGACTTCGTCAGTTCGAACCAGTCTGGCCATTCTCTGTTGACCTCTCTCATCAACAAGGCATCTCTGTCCACAGAACTGCTACTCACTGGATGTTTTTTGTTTTTGGCACCATTCAGTGGACCCCCAGAAGGTGCTGATGCCACCAATGCACATCAAATTGGGCCTTATGAGATAATTTGTCAGAGCTCTAGATAAGGATTCGGCAGCTTTCAATTACCTTCAAGACTTCTTCCCTAAGCTGTCTGAGGCAAAGGTCAAAGTCGGTGTCTTCGTCGAACCACAGATTAAGAAGGATTTTGGATTCATATGTTTTTATGTGAACGAAAAGACACAAATTCACCCATTTTCTCATTGGAAATAGGTACATTTCAAAATATCACTGTCCTGGTCACAAAATCAAAGTTTGTGGGGAATAATAGTCATTTTCTATACTTTTGAGGCATAAGCAATTAGGAAATAACACTTAATGACTGTTGTGTGCATTTTCCATTTCCTTTTTGATTGGTAACTAGTAGCACCTAATAAACGAGCAAAAAAAAAAAAAAAAAAAAAAGCATCATCCAATCACTGACAACCATGTTAAAATAAAATGTAGCATTATAAAATTCTGAATCTATGTACTGATTACTATTGTCCCATGTCTGCCAAACATGTTGAGTGGTCCAAACATTATATGCATCGTGAAACTAAACTTTGGATTTTAGGATTAAATGCACTTAGCAGCATAGAAAGCTATAGGATGCTCCATTCCTCTCTTGCTCCCTATGTAGTAAATGACTTAACCTCCAGTGTTCTGTCTGTCTGCACTGGTCTCTGAACAGTTTGAAATGCACCTTATTTTCATCCTAACTCAATATAAAGCCTCTGAAAGCAAACATTTTCAGCTTTTGGATAAACCCATTTATTCTCAATGTGAAAATGCACAGTAAATAAACAGGGATGAATTTACTAATGTTTATGAATAGAACTGTATTGTACAGTGTTAACAAAATGAAACATTACAAAATGTATATTCAAATGAAGCTAAATGACCCACAGATGTGTTAGAATGTAAAGTTATACAAAATAACTAACGATTTTTTCTACTGTTGAGGAAATGCGTTGCCAGTGTCCACATATGTAGACATTATGTTTATCAGCGTGCTGATTCGTGAAAAATTAGAGATAAAATAAAATAAGATATTTCTTACCAGAGGCACTTTTAATGGCCATGCGTCCGTAGGAGTGCTTCAAAGAATTCGACCGCATGTTGTTGTGTCACGTGACTCAGTGCGGCAGAAGTTCCCTTTAAATGACAGTCTAGAGTCTTGTGAACAGTATTCAGTTGATTTTTATTAATTTAAATTCTGTGTTGCGTATAGTGAATCCAAAATAACCAGTCCACACATGAGGCTTGAGGATGTAAATTCTATTCAAAATTGACATTCTTATGTATCCCTCAACTTGAATAGAATAAAGTCAAAGTAACTTTTTACACAAAAGCTCAAATCTACTGTACACACATACACACACACACGCACATATACACACACCCAAACTCAAACTTAAACTTTACTTTTCAATGAGACCTGCAACTTGTTAAAAAGTTATTTTATTACAACAGTAAGTTTATTACAACACTCATTTTCAGATGAGTAGAAGATGATGGGAAAAGACAGCAGCTGTTGCAAGGGATGTAGGGGGGAAGATGACTAATATACAATAATCCATTCCAATTTTACAGCTTCCTTTCTTACAGTATATTCCAGTCTTTTTTCTGCACCAGGTAGTTGTACAAGCTTGGCGGGTGACAGTGTAATGAGAAATATGATAATTTCGAAGTGCATTAATTTAATGTCCTGTGGGTTTTGCGAGATCGCTTGTTATTCTCAACAAATTAAATCACCATTTTTTTCTCTAGTATCACCAGGGGCGTATTTTCCAGGGGGGAAGGTTACTCCCCCCCCCCCCCCCCCCCAATAATCAAAACAAGCAAGTACAACCCAACCCCCCAACTCCAACATTTATACCATGCTTAACGCTGCAACCCTCCAATATTCAAGCCAAATCTACACCCTTAAGTATAACCAGTGTGTATTCTTATACATTCTGGCATAAAATTCGTTATATAGTATATACAGTACTATTTTACTTCATGTAATTATACAGTTAATGGTCATAAAACGTTAGCCACACTTAAAATGTATGAGTATCAAACTACGTGGCTTTTATTTTCTTCAAAGTTATATAGCACAAACACTCTTTTCAAACAGAACATTTCATAAAATGTTGTTTGTTAAGTTTCAAATTATAAAACAATATGAATATTTCCATAGCTAATGTGTTGAACTAAACCTATGGTTACTCTACTAGAACATCTTTGTGAACTTGAGACAAACTGACTTCACACATCCACTAAAAATTACCTTAGGAACCGTTGGTTCAAAATAACTGCAAAAAAGATAAAGGTAGTTAGTTAGTTATTTTTGAGAAAAGCTCTAGCATCATTTGTTTGAACATGCCACTTGGTTTGTAATGCAATGGAATTCATTAAGTGAGACTTCCTTTAAGTCTCCAAATACTTTTCAGGGCCACTGTATATAATAAAGTTTGTGTTTAGTAATGAGAGTTTGCATTATTCAACAACAAGTATCACCCCATATGTTTAAACATATTCCATATCGTTACTGTCACTGCAAACCATTCTTCTGCATATATGCATTACTCCACATTATCAAACTTAGCTTTACATCATCACTTGGCCTCTCCTCCTTGATGAAGACACATTCCCCCTCTTTGATTTTTATTTTTTTATTGTTATTATTCCTAGTAGAAGAAACACATTTGCCCATCACCCGATGTTGCTATACACCCAGGGGTTTGCCAATTGGTGTCAGGAGTGAACCTGAGGCCCCCCTTCTGTCAAACTGCAGTGTAAGGGTGGCAGTTATTTGGGCTTTGTTTGTAATCTTTCCCGGCGCTTTGTCGGGGGATGCGAGTTGATATTAGAGCGAGTGCACAAAAGCCCCTCAAGTGGTGTCACACACAATTAATGTCCCCAGGTAGCGACTCCATTAGCCATATGAATTCCGGCCGTGCCAGGGAATACTAATGGCTGAGGTGCCATGGGGTATTAGAGAAGAAAATGCCCCTCTTCCACCAAACTTGCAAGTCCCCCATCACCCACCCAATTCACTCCACCTTTCAACCTGACTAGGACATGTTCTTCTTCTATCTCACTTTAGAGAATTTCAGCACAGCCCCCGCCACCCAGTACCATACACTGATGCACTTAACTTCACCACCCTGGATTACCATTGATGGATACAAAATCTGGACAGAGAGGATTGCTATGACATTTCAAATTTCTATGCTAACAGCGGAAGTTCTAAACCCAGGGTTCCCACATTTGTTTGACCAGTGAATTTTACTTGATTTTTCCATGCTGCTAATGAATCATTCAGACTGATTTGTGAAGCAGTTTGACCAATTCATTGAATAGAACTGACTTGTTGAAGCTGTGGCACAGAAAATAATGCACTTATGGGTTCGAATCTGGCCTGGGATATCCAATCCTGTTCCACCTTTTTCTCCCCCACTCCCCTGTCTGTCTCTACTATCCTACGAATAAAGAACTGTCTTAAAAAAAAATAAAAAATTAAAAAATTAAAAAAAAGCTCACTTGAGCCTCAATATGAATTTGACATCAATATGACTTATGAGCAAGTTTAAAAAATGAAATATTTTCAGAGCAGGGCACAACTAAACATTAAACTTTCCATATTCATTATGGAAATTTCAATTATATTTGAAGATTTAATTAATTTCCAAGCATGGAAAACACAGATTTAAAATTCCTGATATTTCCAAGGTTTACATTACCAAGAGAACCCTGTAGAACACATTTGTGAGTTGGAGGCACTTTAAAGGATTTTGTTTTGATACAAATATGGGGAATGCATGAAGGCACAGATGTTTATAATGTACATAAGCAGCATCATTATGAGATTCTTGCCTGTAGCCTGATCATAATGACATTGTAGTTTCCACCTCACACAAAAATCCCCATGTGAAAAGAGGGCCACCTTCAGCATGAACAATGTCAGTTTTCTTTCCGCTACCTCTCTTCACATCCCACATGGTCACATGACCTTGGACACTGATAATTGCCATGCCGGCCTTGCCTGTTTTGCCATGTCCACTGGTGGAGTTGAACTAACAGGCTGCCTGCTGAACTTAATCCCAGGGCTAGACATTCAGTTACCCAGATTCTCACACAACCCCTCCCACCTACTGATGTCTGCTGCAGCTTGGCTACATTTAGGGAGCCTGTTCGCCTGTAAGCATATAGCAGTGCCTTATAGCAGTGGTTCACAACTGGTTCTGGACCCAAATTTCACATGGTGACACAGAGTACCAAAACTATTTATTGTACAATGGTAAACAAAAAATGTCCCTGTGACAAAGTTAAGTTTGTGGGCAATGTAGGAGTCAGGAAACAACGAAACAGGTTCAAGGTCAGTTATTTTAGTGAAAGAACACACACACAGTTGACAGTAACCATCAGCTAATGTAAACACTTGTTATATCACAGCACAGTCTCTCAGATGTGCCTTCAGGGAACTCTCTCTCTCGTTCTGACGCTCTGTCGTGCATTATTAGGTCTCCCTCTGCCATCACTATAATGAGAGACAGATATTAGAGTAATTACAACCCAGGAGTAATTTCCCTCTCCTGCAGACAGACACGACCACGCCCCCTCATGCCACACACCCCCACCGCCGACTCAGGCCCGGCCTGCCTACTCCCCGCATTTATGGAGAGAAAGTCACAACCACAACCATCTGCGCCCCCAGCCTGTGGATCACCTCGAATTTAAAGGGCTGAAGAGCCAGAAACCAACAGGTGATCCATGTGTTATTATCCTTCATGCGGTGGAGCCACTGCAGAGGAGCGTGATCGGAACAGAGGGTGAAGGCCCACCCCAGCAGGTAGTAGTGGAGGGTAAGAACAGCCCACTTAATCGCAAGACACTCCTTCTCGATGGTACTGTAATTTGTCTCCCTGAAGGAGAGCTTGCGACTAACAAACAGCACCAGCCGTTCCTCCCCTCCCACCTCCTGCAAGAGCACCGCCCCCAGCCCCCTGTCAGATGCATCCGTCTGCAAAATAAAGGGGAGAGAGATGTCAGGTACATGTAACAGCAGCCCCCCACAAAGTGCAGACTTTACCTTAAGGAAAGCCTGTCGGCATGACTCTGTCCACTGGACCGGATTGGGAGCCCCCTTTTTAGTAAGGTCAGTCAGCAGGCTGGTGACATCAGAGTAACTAGGCACAAACCTCCGGTAGTAGCCAGCCAGCCCCAAAAACTGCCTTACCTCTTTTTTGGTCTCGGGTGTCGGGCAAGCTGCGATCGCTGAGGTTTTTATTAACCTGTGGACGCACCTGCCCATGACCCAAGTGGAACCCCAGATACCTAACTCCACCCGCCCAATTACACACTTCTTAGGGTTGGTCGTGAGTCCCGCCTGCCGCAGTGCTCTCAGGACAGCCCTCAGATGTTGCATATGCCACTGCCAGTCATTACTATAAATGATGAGATCGTCTAGATATGCTACGGCATATGCTGTATGCGGTCTGAGGATCTTGTCCATGAGGCGCTGAAACGTGGCCAGGGCTCCGAACAAACTGAACAGAAGCATCACGAATTGGTGTAATCCGAACGGTGTGGAAAAAGCAGTTTTTTTCTCAGGATATTGGAGTTAAAGGGATCTGCCAATAACCCTTTGTTAAGTCCTGCGTCGAGTAAAATTGAGCCATGCCCAACTGATTGAGTAACTCATCAATTCGCAGCACTGGGTAAGCGTCAAATTTGGACACTGCGTTCACTTTCCGGTAGTCAACACAGAACCAGACTGAGCCGTCGCTCTTCGGTAACAGAACTACCAGGCTGGCCCAATTGCTATGCGACTCTTGTATTACGCCCATTTCAAGCATTGCCTTTAATTCTTCCTGAACAATCTTTTTCTTGTGTTCAGGAAGACGATATGGGCAGCTATGAACCACCACCCCCAGGGTGGTCTCAATATGGTGCTCTATAAGGTTTGTGCAACCGGGAAGGCGTGAAAACGTCCACGAATTCCACTGGCAACCGGGCAATGTCTGAAAGCTGCGACAGTGAGAGGTGGTCTCCACAGGGGACCGGGGTGAATGAATTCGGTTTGGGAGTCACCTCCGGCCCGAGCTCCGCCCTCTCCAGAACTACAGTTGCCAAGGATACAGGTACCGCCTCCCTCCATGGTTTGAGGAGGTTGAGGTGGTAGATTTGACGTGCCCCTCCCCTATTCGTTTGCCTAACCTCATAATCGAGATCTCTAACTCGTTGTGTGACCTCAAAGGGTCCTTGCCACTTGGCGAGTAATTTGGAGCTTGAAGTGGGCAGCAATACAAGCACTTTATCTCCCTGTGTGAATTCATGTAGTCGAGTGCCCCTGTCGTACAGTCGGCATTGACGTTGTAGCACTTGGAGCAAATTCTCCTGTGTTACCTGCCCCAAAGAGTTTTGCTCTAAGGTCAAGAACGTATTGAATTTTGTTTTTGCTATTCGAAGGTCATTCCTCCTAAGCTTCTGTATGACTTGGAGTGTGCCGTGAGGCCGATGCCCATACTGTAGCTCAAATGGGGAAACCCTGTGGAGGCTTGTGGGACCTCACGTACTGCAAACAGCAGGGGTTCGAGCCACTTATCCCAATTTCTAGTGTCTTCATGCATGAACTTATGAATCATGTTTTTCAAGGTCTTGTTAAACCGTTCAACCAACCCGTCGGTTTTCAGGTGATAAATGCTGGTGCAAATTTATTTAATACCTAATCATTTGTACAGTTCACGTAGTGTACGTGACATGAATGTTGTGCCTTGGTCAGTGAGGATTTCCTTTGGAATCCCCACTGGGGAGATAATTTTGAAGAGTGCCTCCGTAACACTACGTGCTGAGATGTTGCGTAGAGGCACTGCTTCTAGATATCGGATTGCATAGTCCACCACAACTAATACAAAGCGATGCCTGTGTGCAGTCCACTCTAATGGCCCGATGAGGTACATGCCAATTCTCTCAAATGGGACCTCGATCAACGGCAGAAGCGCAATGGCGCTTTTGGGGTGGCCGGTGGATTCACCAACTGGCATTCGCGGCACGCCGCACACCATTTGCGTATGTCGCCGTGAATGCCTTGCCAATAAAACGGGCCATTATACGGTTCAAAGTCTTTTCGTGACCGAAGTGACCAGTCATTGGTTTATAGTGAGCCGCCTCGAAGAACATCTCCCAGCGGCTCTTTGGTACTCATAGCTGTGTTGTATTTTCTTTGGTCCGTGTGTCCTGCGTCACTCGATACAACCGTTCTTTAATAATAGAAAAGAATGGGTATGTGAGTGCCACATTAGACTGGAGCTGCTGAACATCAATTACTTTCACTTGGTCAAAGGCATGCTTAAGGGACTCAACACATGACTGTTCCAGAGGGAAATCTCCCTCAGGGAAGCCCCTGAGAATTCCTTCGTCTGCGTCATCCTGACGTGGAGCAAAAGTTGACACCCTGGCACCGCCTCTCCAGCCATAGCATCGCACGTCACATCGACTGTGGCTAATATTCTATCTGACATCTTAATTGTGTTGCATTAAAGAAAGAAAGTCATAAAGGTTTGGAACAACATGAGGGTGAATAATGAAAAAAATCCCAATAATAATAATAATAATAATAATAATATATTATATTATAATAAATAATATTTTATTAATATTATATTAATACATAATAATAATAATTTTATAATAATAATAATAACATTATTAATATAATTATTATTATTATATTATTATTAATATTATTTGTATTACAATTATTATTATGTAATACATGTTAAATGTGTATTATCGGTTTGTTATGGAAAATTGGAGATTAAACGTCCATTATGTTACATATGAAAGTAACTAGTCACTTGCTACTTGAGAATTCTTTTTAATTGGATAATGTTTTACTCCTACTCAAGTAATTATTAACATCATTACTTTTACTTCTACTTGAGTAATTTTTTTTTTTTTTTTTTTTTGGCTACTGTACACACCTTTGCTTATGACATTGGTTTTTATATGATATATCAGATCGTTTCAATTTCTATTCCTTAGCAGGAAAAAAACACTAAACACAGAGAAACAAAGTTTAGCATCATGTTAGCTACATAAATAAAACCTCCTGGTTACTTGCGTAACCTCCATTCCCTGATGGAGGTAACGAGACGTTGTGTCGATGTAGTGACACTAGGGGTCACTCTTGGGAGCCCGAAACACCTCTGGTCTTTGATAAAAGGCCGAACATACGGGTATAAAAGGAGCTGGTTTGCAACCACTCATTCAGGTTTTGTGCTGAGGATCCGAGACAAGGTCCTGGCCATTTCAGCGGGTAGTCCAGCGTTGTGGCAGGAGGGACACAACGTCTCGTTCCCTCCATCAGGGAATGGAGGTTACGCAAGTAACCAGGACGATCCCTATCTGTCACTCACTCGACGTTGTGTCGATGTAGTGACACTAGGGGTCCCTATATGAAATGCCACAACTGGCTGAACTGTGTTACGTGAACTGGCAGTGTGTGACGGGCAGACCACTGTTTGCCTTGTAGCCAGCGCACCAGGCCGACACGTAACCTCCCCCAACGCTGTTATGAGTGTCGAACGGCCCTTCGGAGACAAGTCGACTGCCCAAAAGATAGAGACAGGCTAGCCCAGTTGTGGCCTCTTATCCTCTCTTTTTTTTAGTGAAATTTGTTAACCAACTGGGGCCACCGGGGCTATGTTGGGGGGTGTCACTCCCAAAGGGAAGACACCGCGGAGACCACACCCCGCCCGGGGGGGGGGGGGGGGGGGGGGGGTATTTTGAGTGGAAATACGTCACATGGTCTTGCCGAGCTTTGTCGGAAGTATGTCATATGGAGAAGTCCATTGGTAGGTCCTACCCTACGGGGGAGGAGTTTCTACAAACATGGTGACTGGGGCAGAGACGCAGTTTACCAACAATGAAATGAATTAGCGGAAGATATACGTCGCATGGGGTTACCTATGGGGAACCAGCACATGCGGAGCACCTACCCCAGTACAGGGCTGAGTTCACACTTGTACTGAGCCGGCAGCGAGTTTCTCCGCAAACTCGTCTGCCACAGGGCTCGGAGGAAGTCATCCAGGGAACACAGTTTGTGAACACTACTGGGAGTCAACAGCACACGTCTTCAGCTCAGGGTAGGTGAAAGGCGCTATGCGCAAGCGATTCACCCGGCCAGCTGTCCCGGACTTACCTGCTTGTGCCTGCCACTACACAGGATGAAACCGGTTTCACCCGGAGATTGTAGAACCTCGCAAAGATGTTGGGTGTTGCGCAGACCGCTGCTCTACAAATGTCTGTTAGAGATGCGCCACTGGTCAAGGCCCAGGAGGCTGCCACACTCCTGGTAGAATGGGCTTGTAGCCCTGCCGGGGGCGGCATGTCCTGAGCGTGATATGCCATTGCTATGGCATCGATGAGCCAGTGAGCGATCCTCTGCTTGGAGACAGCACTTCTTTTCCGCTGTCCACCAAAGCAGACAGAGCTGTTCAGAGACTCTAAAGCTCTGCGTGCGATCCAAATAGATGCATAAAGCGTGCACCGGACACAGCAACATCCGGGTTGGGTCTGCCTTCTTCTGGGGCAGCGCTTGCAGGTTCACCACCTGATCCCTAAAAGGGGTTGTGGGAACCTTGGGCACATAGCCCGGTCGGGGTCTCAGGATCACGTGAGTAGCCCGGACCGAACTCCAGGCACGTTTCGCTGACAGAGAATGCTTGCAGGTCTCCTACCCTCTTGATGGAAGTGAGCGCAGTCAGGAGGGCAGTCTTCAAAGAGAGTGCCTTAAGCTCAGCTAACTGCAGGGGCTCAAAGACAGCTCCCTGTAGACCCTGAAGAACTGCAGAGAGGTCCCATGAGGGAATGAGGCATGGTCTGAAGGGATTCAACCTCCTGGCGCCTCTCAGGAATCAGATGATCAGGTCGTGCTTCCCTAAGGACTTACCGTCCACTGTGTCATGGTGTGCCGCTATAGCAGCTACATACACCTTCAAGGTGGAGGGGGACAGCCGCCCTTCCATCCTCTTCTGCAGGAAGGAAAGCACCAATCTGACTGCGCATCTCTGGGGGTCTTCGTGTCGGGAAGAATGCCACTTAGCGAACAGACGCCACTTCAAGGTATACAGGCGCCTCGTAGAGGGGGCCCTAGCCTAAGTGATAGTGTTCACCACCGTGGGTGGTAGGCCACTTAAGTCTTCCGCGTCCCATCCAGGGGCCAGACATGGAGATTCCAGAGGGCTGGTTGCGGATGCCAGATGGTGCCCCGCCCCTGAGAAAGAAGGTCCTTCCTCAGGGGAATTCTCCGGGGGGGGGGGGGGGGCTGTCACAAGGAGCGTGAGGTCCGAGAACCATGTCTGGGTGGGCCAGTAGGGTGCTACCAGGACGACCTGCTCCTCATCCTCCCTGACCTTGCACAGGGTCTGTGCAAGTAGGCTCACTGGGGGAAATGCATATTTACGTAGTCCAGGGGGCCAGCTGTTTGCCAGCGCGTCTATACCGAGAGGTGCCTCGACTCCAGAGGAGGAGACGGCGGGCGAGTTGTGACATACAACGGGAGTGTAAACCACCTTGACGGTTGATGTATGCCACCATTGCTGTGTTGTCTGTCCAAACTAACACATGCTTGCCCTGGATCAACGGCCAAAACCTCCGCAGGGCGAGCAGAATTGCCAACAACTTGAGGCAGTTGATGTTCCAACGGGGAGACCTGCCAAAATGGAATGGAGGACGGTGGTCATGATTACGGCCGTGCGCACCGGGTATGTGACCCAGGGAACAAAGAAACCGCTCTTTTGCTGAACTCTTGGGTACCGCAGCCACTTGGGCATGCGGCGAAATTAAATGAAATGGTAACAAAAGATTCTCCTCCCGGCCCTCCACTGGAGGATGGAGTGGTCTGCTTACCAGCTCCAGAGCAGCAGGTTTTCGTTGTCCCTGGGTTGCCCATCTCAGGGGTGCTTTGAAGCCTTTTGCGAGTTCTTGGAGGTCGGCTGTGAGACGGGTGGCATCTGCTTCCTGCGGTGGGCTCCACGCCGGGGCCGGGCTGCAGGGGCGGGCTGTGGCATAGCCGGTGCAGTCACTGCAGGGGGATGCCCTTGGCGACGATCAGACAGGGTGCAGGATCTTAAGCTGCACCCAGGCAAGATGTGCCGGATAGCCTCCGCCTGCTGCTTCAGAACTGCTGGGCAAAGTCCTCAATGGTGTCGCCAAACAGGCCAATGGGGGCACCAAGGAACCGTGCCTTGTCGGCCTCTCCCATCTCGACCAGGATGAGCCAAAGGTGGCGCTCCTGGACAACCAAGGTGGACATCGCCTGCCTGAGAGACCGCGCCATGACCTGCGTCACTGGGAGAGCGAGGTCAGTCGCCGAGCACAGCTCCTGCATCAATCCCGGGGTGGAACTACCCTCGTGCAGTTCCTTTAGCGCCTTGTCTTGGTGGACTTGCAGGAGAGCCATGGCGTGCAGGGCGGAGGCGGATTGGCCAGCAGCACCGTAGGCTTTGGCCGTCAGGGACGACGTAAACCTACAGGCCTTGGACGGGAGGTTTCGGCGCCCGCGCCAGGTGGCGGCACTCTGCAGGCATAGGTGCACCGCAAGTGCCTTATCCACCGGGGGGATCACCGAGCCCAGGAACCAATCATCGAGCCACGAGGGTTCAGGGGAGAGCGGAGGGTTCCACTCTAGCCTGACGCTCGTGGCTCCCCAGGAAAGCATGTCCGTCATCTCCATGTCAGCCTGTGACTGGTTGACCGTACCCTAGGGGGGGAGCCCAGCTGAGGCTTCCGCGTCCAACTGGACAAGCCTGCTCTCCGATGCTGCGCTCGAGAGCTCATCACCTTTGCGGGCTCTGAACAAGAGGTCGAACTCACATTGAGACGAGCCGGCGGACTCATCCGGAAGCCCGATCGGGGCAGACGAGCGTGCTGGGGAATGGGAGGTTCATGGGGGGATACCTGGCGGAGGTGGTCCCATTGGGGTCCCCAAATCGCCCCCAGTGCTAGCCGCGCTGGCCTCATACCCGTGGGTAGAAGGACCGAGGCAGGGAGCCTCTGGGGTGGCTTGCTTTCTTATGAAGGCAAGCCGCGACCGCATCGTTGCCATGGACATGTTCCCGCAATGAGTACATGACCCATCCACGAACGCTGTCTCCATGTGTGCAGCACCCAGACACGAAAGACAGCGATCGTGACCGTCAGAAGGTGAGAGATAATGACCGCAACCAGGAAAAACACACAAATGGAAAGGCATCTTTAAAAAGATGCATCTTTAAAAAGACATTCCGTGTGTGCCGCTCTTTAAGAGAAATATACTCTTTTTTTAGAATACACTTTTTTATTTCTGCTGAAGCGCCCAGGGGCATTCTCTGCAGTGCACCAGTGCAGAGGGGGGAGAAGCCGCTGAAATGCACCATCAGATCCAGCAGGGGTGAATGAACAGCCGTGGGAATTCAGCTCAGTGAGAATCGACCGTTCTGCTCCGAACAGAAAATCTGAATGAGTGTTTGCATACCAGCTCCTTTTATACCCATATATTCGGGGGAGTGGTATGCAAATACCACTCGCCAATTTTCATTGGCCTTTTATCAAAGACCAGAGGTGTTTCGGGCTCCCAAGAGTGACCCCTAGTGTCACTACATCGACACAACTTCGAGTGAGTGACAGATAGGGAACCAATATTTCATACTAACATATATTTATAAGATATAGTTAATTTATAATAACATGAACGCTAGTACAGATTATTATATTATACAATGCTTAACAGATTATTATGTATGTATTAGTATATTATATAGTTTTTATTTTGGCTTGACAAAGTTTTGGTTTGACAAAAATTATCAATGGTAACTCATCCTACTGTTTTTCAGCTACATTCACCAAACTTCAGTCACTACTATAACACTAGTAGCATATTTCAAAAAAAATACGGCTGCTATAGACTTGCATATTGATTTGTAGTCTCATTTTCTATTAAGCAAGCAAAGCATGGAGTTTGAAGGAAGATGAAGAATGATAAATATATAACAAATTAATACTGAGAAAGAGAGAGAGCAGTATGTCTTGAAAACGAGGTAAGAACCAGAAGAGTCAGGACCTGCTGAATGTACTCAGCAAGCCATGAACATTTTGTGAAAAATGCTCTTCTCAGCCAGAATGCATAAATGCAGACCTGAGGTAGCCACTCCACGCTTGTATTCAAACCCTGCTTTTATCACATTACCAATTACACATTACAAATAGAGCGAGGCTCGCTTTGTTTCCAAGTCTTACTCCATTACGCCATGCAATCATCACTCAATCTGAAGCCCACATGGCGTAAACCTGGCCCACTTGCACGCAGTCCCGAAAAGACGTATGCTTCATTATGCTTGGCAGTAATGGCACCAACATTTGACACTCTTTGTTTGGGATTAAGAAATCCCCTGCTGGCCAGAGAGAGAACAGTTCACTAAAGCGATCAGACTTAATTTCTGCTAAGTCATGTTTTAAATACCTGCTGTTTAGCCATGAAGAGCAGAGGTCTTGCTTGACAGCAAGGTCTATTCTTTAGTAATTCAATGTAGACATCAGGATTTTGGTACAATGGAGGTAAGAGAGTCTGCAAATCAATGTCAAAAGAACTCCCTTATGATGGAATCACTTGCTTGCCAAAGAATACTGTTTGTGTTTGTTTAAAAATAATAATAATAATAATATGTAAGAGGTTAAAGTCAAAATAAAATGGTGTTCACAACCCATTTCACTTATGTAATGTGATGTATTGCAAGACTTCATTTTATTTTTTGGGAATTGATTGGAACGTGACAAGTTTTCTCTATATGACAGGTGATTGGAAGTGAGAAGTTGAAAAATAAAACGACTTGGTGACATAAGTTGAAAAGGGTATTTGTGTTAGAGGCAGAGCAAATGATTACATTTTGATGAAAGACTAATAATAATAATAAAAAATAAGACTAGAATCATTAATAACTAGAGTCTTGACCAACACAAAATGGATATTGTTTTAAAGCTTAGAAGCTGTACTTTACAATGCATGTAGGCATTATGACCAACACTGAACAAGTGCTTTGAAATTTGCAGATGAATCAGAAGTGTTCCATTTTAATAATTTATTCATAATTTTGCACTGCTCATATTATTGTAATCGGTAAAAAATATCAAACTGATCAAATAGCCAGGTGTCATATATCATTGGAAAGCTTTCAACGAAACACACCCATATATATATATATTTATTTTTTTTTAATTTTTTAACTTATAGACAAAAATATAGCGAGTGATAGCTAAGTTTATGTCTTTGACATACAGGTACATGTTTCATATAAACAGGTGTTACTTATATGTTGCGTTTTCACGTATAACTTCACAAAAATAAACAGAACATAAAATACCACATACCGTTACACAAAGGAGGTGATTATCTTTAAAACGAGCCCACATACAATGTAATCGGATGCATAGATCATCCACCAGAGTGGATGTATGGGCAGAGAGGATTGTTCACTCTAATTACATGTGACCACAAGGAGATAACGCCAAGTACATGACACAGACTCAATGATGGCTCAAATGACACAGAATGGAACTGAATGAGATCTGGTTAATCATGCCTGCATGCTTTGGAGAGAGAGCATTCCTTTAGTCATTGTTGTATTTGCATGTGTAAATAGTTCTTATGTACAGTTATTATGTTTTATTTGTTTGGAGAGGCTTTTGGACACTAAAATAAATTATATTTGTAATGCTATAACTTTTGATTGCTTTGTCGTATCAACACTAAATTTTACTCAGTTACAGGTGAAATGATTGGGAATAAAACAAAAAAAAGTTCTTCGGAGCTACCCTTATTTACACCCTGAGATATATAATGTCAATTCAGAAACTCAAGTCTTAGGCTGAGAGTCTTAGAATTTATCATAATCAATATCATTAAAAAGAATTTAAAAGTTTTCTTTAGAATGACACCAAACACTTGACCCTTCTTGTTTTTGTTTTTTGTGGAGTTATTAGCCTTTAATTTTGGGTACGCCACTAAAACAGGAAATCTTTAACAGCACCATAAGAGTTTAAAGGGTTAAGAAATAGAAAATGATTCTATAAAGCTGTTTAGAATGTACAGATTCCATATAATGGTGTTTATGGATATCACTTAAGGATCCACAGTTACAAACCTTTTGCTGTTCTCCACCCAACAGTAATGCTTTGAGTGTGTATTTACCACATGTGAGTGGAGATTGCACTGAGGAACAGGGGAGGTTGAGGAGCAGCAGTAGTTTATAGCTGTTGGTGAAATTAGACGTGCTTAGAGTCCTCCGGGCTGCTGGGAATAAAAGACTGCTTTAAATGGAGGGTGGAATTCATATCCCTAACTCACCCCAATAAATAAATCTTTGTGAATTTCCTACGTAAACATTGGGTACACTATATTTCCATTGTCTCTGCACTCTGCCTGCCGAGTCTGGTAGTATGTCTTGTGCAAGGCCTGTGTTTTGTCATGTTGCTGTTTTCTCTTAACTGGTATTTAGAGTGAATTATTTAAAAAGGATAGTTCACCCAAAAATAAAAATCCTGTCATCATTTATTCACCCTCTTGTTGTTCCAAAGCCAATATAATTTATTTCTTCACCTGAACACAAAAGGAAATGTTAGGCAGAATGTACATTAACTGTTTGGAAAAAAAGGTAATAAAAGTGAATGGTGACTGAGACTAACATTCTCGTTTTTTGTTCCATGGAAGAGAGAACGCATTACAGGTTTAGAACAACACGGGGTGAGTAAATGATGACATAATTTTCATATTTGGGTGAACTATCCTTTTAATGTCTGCATTTAAATACATTTTAATAATAAATTGTCATTCCATATCTTGCTAATGCTCATTGCAGTTATCATAAGTTGTATATAATGTTTTCATGGTGAATAGTTTTTAAAACTATTTACCAGATGCACTGTTTAATAAGGTCTTTGTGGTCTAATGAAAGTTGGAGCAAAGAGGTTTCTTTTATTAATATTTTAATTATACAACTTGTTTTATCACTATTTACCCACAATCTGCAGCCAATATGTCAGCCAGTAAAAAGACTGACTCTTGTGTATTTGGTTCAATACAGGGCTGTCAGACACAAAATGTTCCATTTTGAAATGAGATACAACTTGGCATTTGATCTCAAATCTCTCCCTCTAAATGTGTCCATCTACCAAAAAGCAGACAAAATAAACATTACATTAAGTGCATATCGGGGAAAATTGTGTCTGAATCTCGAGTTTTGGATTTTCTTTCAGTTGGGCTCAGTCGCTGCACAGATGGCACCTGGGCAAACAGTATTATTTGTTGAGTTGATGAGTTGGACAGCTTCTATTTGATCCCAAGATGTAAACTTAATGGGGATGGGTTGCCAAGGAAGAGGCTTTATTAAAAAATTTTTTTTTTAAAAATATACTGCACTGGGAAGTAACCCCCATGTTTTGGAAAGGCCCTGTCAGATGCTTTCATTGTAGACAGCCAGGAGATATGGCATCTCTTTACTATTGCGTTACACATCTGCTCTGGCCCTCTGTTGGGCAGATAGCATTTCACTCCTGAGATGTTTGATTTTATTACTGTCTTAAAAATGAGCCAAACAAGTGAGCCCAACAAGTGTTCCTATTGATTTGCACATTAAATATATTAGTAATAAAACAACATCGTGCACCTAAGTGATAGTAAAATCAATAGTAAATGGTGGCAAAATATAAGTGAGTGCTTGGTCTGCATTCTCATTGTCTCTCTATATAACTGACCACTAAAAATGTGAGATGTTTGCACAATAAATGTGATAACTATTGATGTCAGATACATAAATGAGAGTAATTCCAAGAGCTGCAAACTTTGGACTTTTAGGTTAGTTAGATTGGTCAGAGGATGCTTTCACATAGATGGTAACCACCCAATAATCAAAAAAAGAAAGTATAACAACCCCCCCCCCCCCCCCCCCGCCCCATTGCAAACTATCATCAAAGCATTGTGTGTGTATGTGTTAGGCAGTTTTCCTTCTTAGGAACTGATGATGCTTATCCCTGTGTAGTTTTCAGCTTGGATAATGAAAACACATCACTTCCCAAACAGTTTTGATCGGGCAGTTGAGGATAATTGCGTGTTTAGCCTCTCCATCTGTTCTTTCCTACAGCTTTTTAGTGCTGGGAGGAGATCAGGGCCAGTCAAACTTCACACACACACACACACACACACACGCTCAATATTTCTGAGTACAACACATCAGAGCCCTGTTCACTCATAATCACTAATCAGCATAAGGCATTACCTATAGCCCCCATGTACTGCACTACATACAGTAATTTCAAAGGTTTTTATATAGTTTAGGATTTGATAATGACCTCAGCTGTTCAGCATCATCAGCAATGCAGAATTCTTGCATACAGTGTGGTTCTGGCTTACTTGCTGCCCTAGGCGAGATCCGATGTGGCACCCACCCTAAATATCAACAACAACATAAGAAACAGATCAATATTTAAGTCCTTTTTATACTCAAAGTCTCCACTTTAACATCTGAAAGTCACATTTGATGCCTGTTTAGTTTCACTTTCACGTCTGAAAGTGTAAGTGGAAATTTAGAGTAAAAAGGCACTTAAATATTGATCTGTTTCTCACCCACATCTATCATTTCTTCTGAAGACATAGATTAAACCACTGGAGTCTTAAGGATTACTTTTATGCTGCCTTCATGTGCTTTTTGGAGCTTTAAACTTCTGACCAACATTCACTTGCATTTTATGAACCTACAGAGCTGAAATATTAGTCTAAAAATATTCATTTGTAATCTGCAAAATAAAATAAAAAGCCATGTTTCTGGAATGGCATGAGGGTGAGTAAATAAGAGAATTTTCATTTTTGGGTAAACTATCCCTTTAAATAAAAATAACTAGACAATGAATATAGAAATGAAGCAACTATATATATATATATATATATATATATATATATATATATATATATATATATATATATATATATATATATATATACAGTTGAAGTCAGAAGTTTACATACTCTTAGGCTGAAGTCATTAAATCTCATTTTTTTAACCAATCCACAGATTTCATATTAGCAAGTTTTGGCAAGTCGTTTAGGACATCTACATTGTGCATGACACGAGTAATTTTTCCAACAATTGTTTACAGACAGATCGATCCACTTTTAATTGACTATATATCACAATTCCAGTGGGTCAGAAGTTTACATTCACTAAGTTAACTGTGCTTTTAAGCAGCTTGGAAAATTCCAAAAAATGATGTCAAGCCTTTAGACAATTAGCCAATTAGCTTCTGATAGGAAATGAACTGAACTGGAGGTGTACCTGTGGATGTATTTTAAGGCCTACTTTCAAACTCAGTGCCTCTTTGCTTGACATCATGGGAAAATCAAAAGAAATCAGCCAAGACCTCAGAAACAAAAATTGTGGACCCCCAAAAATCTGGTTCATCCTTGGGAGCAATTTCCAAATGCCTGAAGGTACCACATTCATCTGTACAAACAATAGTACGCAAGTATAAACACCATGGGACCACACAGCCATCATACCGCTCAGGAAGGATATGTATTCTGTCTCCTAGAGATGAATGCAGTTTGGTGTGAAAAATGAAAATCAATCCCAGATCAACAACCTTGTGAAGATTCTGGAGGAAACAGGTAGACAAGTATCTATATCCACAGTAAAACAAATCCTATATCGACATAACCTGAAAGGCTGCTCAGCCAGGAAGAAGCCAATGCTCCAAAACTGCTATAAAAAAGCCAGACTACAGTTTGCAAGTGCACATGGGGACAAAGATCTTAGTTTTAGGAGAAATTTCCTCTGGTCTGATGAAACAAAAATTTAACTTTCTGGCCATAATGACCATCGTTATGTTTGGAGGAAAAAGGGTGAGGCTTGCAAGCTGAAGAACACCATCCCAACCGCGAAGCATGGGGGTGGCAGCATCATGTTGTGGGGGTGCTTTGCTGCAGGAGGGACTGTTGCACTTCACAAAATAGATGGCATCATCATGAAAGAAAATTATGTGGATATATTGAAGCAACATCACAAGACATCAGCCATGAAGTTAAAGCTCAGTAGCAAATGGGTCTTCCAAATGGACAATGACCCACGCATACCTCCAAAGTTGTGGCAAAATGGCTTAAGTATAACAAAGTCAAGGTATTGGAGTGGCCATCACAAAGCCCTGACCTCAATCCGATAGAAAATTTGTGGGCAGAACTGAAAAAGCACATGCGAGCAGGGAGGCCTACAAACCTGACTCAGTTACACCAGTTCTGTCTGTAGGAATGGGCCAAAACTTATTGTGAGAAGCTTGTGGAAGTCTACCCAAAACATTTGACCCAAGTTAAACAATTTAAAGGCAATGCTACCAAATATTAACAAAGTGTATGTAAACTTCTTTCCCACTGGGAATGTGATGAAAGAAATAAAAACTGAAATAATTAATATTATTCTGACATTTCACATTCTTAAAATAAAGTAGTGATCCTAACTGACCAAAGATAGGGAATTTTTTCTACGATTGAATGTCAGGACTTGTGAAAAACTGAATTTAAATGTTTTGGCTAAGGTGTATGTAAACTTCTGACTTCAATTGTATATATATATATATATATATATATATATATATATATATATATATATATATATATATATATGTATATGTGTGTGTGTGTGTGTGTGTGTGTGTACTGTATATACACATATACATGTATAATATAATATATAAATAATATATATAATTGTAACATTATAAGGACAGGCAAGGAGGAGGCAGGAACCGGCTGAACAGTCAACGTAAAGTTTAATCAGAAACTCAACATTTAACCAACATAAACATGACACATATGCAATGCGACCGCGTGCATCTCTCTCTCTCTCCCGAACTGGCATCTGTGGCTCACCTTTTTCTCGCTCTCCTGCTGATCACCTGATTCAGTGCTGGCCGTGCGTCCTCATGGCCCAGCCACGCCCTCCTCCTCATCACACTCCTCCCCTGCCCAATTCAGGCCGGGGTGCCACCGTATGACATACGGTGTCTCTGTCTTTTATTGCCTGTAACCTTTGCACTTAGGGGTCTCTTTGCAGAGATGTTCTCAAGTCATGTGCGATCTGGACAAGTCTCTTTTATTAGTTTTATTGGCCAGATGTAAGCATCAGCTAGGCTCCTTGATGCCTTAGTCGACAGATTCTTTTAATTTATGACGTTCAGGAATTCCAGGACTTAAAGGTTGGATTTTCCTAGATCCAAGTCATATTGCTGTAATTCTTCTGCATCTAATATCCTATATACCCCCCTTTGATTGCAGAAGTTTAAAGTAGAAGCAAACATCTGCAATCGCTGGAAAACAAGCAGAAGAAGACAAACACAAACAAACAACAAGACAACACCTCCATCAAAGCTAAAGCACTGGCGCAGAATAATGAATTATTCAGTAAGTGTTGTAGCGTTCAAAGGATTCTTGGGATGTTTTGGCATTATTTGGAATCTTCAACGACTGTTCGTGTTTTAGAGTCATATTTAATTATTCTTAGTGGTTCAGAAACCAGGAAGGGTAATTTGGATTTGATTGAGGTGAATCATCGTGAATACGAGAGATCGTTTGTGAAATTGAACTGATTAGAGTCAGTTCAGTTAGGTGAATTCCTTCCGCCTTGTTTTTGTCGCGATTCAGGACCAAGGGTGAAGGAGTACCCATTTAAAACCAGAAGGATTGAGTTTCGTTTGACACTCTTCACTCGGGAAGTACCGAAGGCTAAGTCATAAACATGAAGGATTGCGTTCTTTTGGAAGTTGATCCGCATGGTTCAATTGTGTAGCGTAACATGGTAAGCTTCTTCAATTTAGTTGGGACGGTTTCTCTGTCCACAATATCATGACATATCATGGATAAATGTCTTATTTGCATAAGGCTTTCTGAATGCTCTATGAATTCATGGTGGCTCGTGAATGAAAAGCATAAGGAGTCAATCCTGATATAATGCCCTTGACTTTCTTGCTAGCTAATTGGATTAGCTTTAGCATTTTACCTATTGAGTGTTTCCTATAATAACGTGTGGATAAGCTGTGTCGGTCACTTCTGTGCCTGGCACCTGTATTCCTGTCATTGAGTGTGACAGGAGGAGTATGAAATGTCTTTATGGTCAGCCTTGTGTGGATTCTGCTTGAAGTATGCTGTGAGTAGCTTCAGCAGTCCTGGTGAGTTTCTGCAGGTGGCTCATCTGGTTAGTTCTGTGTCTGTCTGCACAGTGTTACAATGGTTTTCGTCGTCAGTTGCCTTCAAACGTCCATCTGGGTTCCATTTTGTCCTTTCTTTTGGACTGCTTGAGGGACGTGGTTTGTTCCACGTTTTCTCCCAGTGGTTGGACATGCATATGGGTCTGGCACTAATGTGGGGGTCACACTCTTGAACGCCATGTAGTTTACTTCGCTCTGTGCTGAAGAACCTGGCTTTGCTGTGATGCCACATATCTTTTGATGCCAGCCCTTGGTTTTGAGAGGTAAGGCTTGAGACTGACGATGCCTTGTGGGCCTTTCTCGAGGCCATTCTTTGTTTAACATAAGCCTTGTTTGCTAAGTCATGCAGTTGTTGAGTTGTCATCCTGCGAGGACAGGCTGTGACTCCTAGATGATATTGCACTGTGGGATGCAGGTTTCGGAGGAAAATGGTTTTGAAGTTGAATTCTTCTTCCATCTCAGGTTTGTTCTGAGACTGGAAGTAGTCTTGCCATAGTCTACGGTAGTAGGCTTGAATGGTTTCTTTCCGTCCCTGTTTGGTGTTTAGTTCTTGCCTAGACTCTGGTTCTGAAAATTCTTTAAGCAGGGCCTCTCTCAGACGTTGGTAGTCAGACTTTGTGTGGTTTGAATGTCTGTCAAGAAAACTTTGTACCTCATGGCTGGATGTTATCCATAGTAGGTATAAAGTGTCACTGTTAGTCATCTGAGGCCTCATATTCAGGTGGAAGTCTATGTCACGTAGGTAAGCATGGATCTTGTGACCCTCAGCAGGATTTGGTGTGAACTTGTCAATGTTCCTTGCCAGCTTGTCGAGGTCTTTCAAATCCACGTGCTGCTTCAGGGTTCGTTGGGATGTTTACCCTTTTACTGCAATTGGAGAGGGGTTCTTGGAAGAGGGCCACTGAGGTTTTGTGCTGTGGGCCCTCGTGTCTCTCATCATGTGAAAACTTTTGGTTGTAGGATGTTGCTTTGTCGACCAGGGGTGCTGCTGTGGGAAGCAGGTCCATCTTAAACTGTCTCCTTAACTCGTAAGAGTGTTTCAGTTCATCTCTGACCATGTCAAGCTCATCTTTGGTGAGGTCAATTTGCTGGGTCAGGGTTTTAATTTCAGTTCTGGACATTTCCAGATGGCCGTCCAAGGCCTTGTTTCGAGAGTTCATCTTTTTCAAATAAAACATGGCCTTTTCCAGTTGCACCTTGGTGTGCTGGAGTTTCTTTTCCAGGTCCTCTTGGGAGGCTTTAGCCTGCTGCTCTCTGTGATTGGCAGCTGTCAGGGCTTCCTGGGGCCATTTGATTTCTCTCGTTGATGCTTGTTCCAGTTGTTTGGACACCTTGCGTCATTCTTGGGCTTCAGCTTCTAGCTGGTCTATGTGGCACATGGCATGCATTAGCACATTTTGGGTCTTTGTGGACTGCAGCTTTAGGTCGTTTACTTCCTGTGTCAGATGGGTGGCGTTCTTGTCGCTTGGATTCATCTGGCCTATGAGGTTGTGGGCCAGGTATTCGGTTAATTTTTCCAGCATGTCACTCAGTATCGCCTTCAAGTCTTTCCAGTGGGCCACGGGGTCAGTCTTCAGCCACATGTTGGCACACTGTAATGGAAGACTAGGGAGAGAGAGCTGACACAGATCTGCACAGGGTTAAGGGCCTAGGTGTAGTGTTATAGCCAGGTGTTGGCTTCAATATGTGGGGACATAAGTGAAGGGTAGTAACAGCTAAGTGTTGTTTTCAGTGAATGTGAACAACTAGTGAAATGTAATGAAATGTTTCTTTCTTTTCCAATCTGGCAGGATTGACACCATACACTTGTTTATGTGGTACAGTTGAACTGCTTACCACAGATGCCTCAAAGGCACGCTCAGGGGGTGGTGATGGTTACCTGGTGCTTCTCTCTGCAATTTATTTCTGGATGTGGCTGCATTTGGATGGTAGAAAGTAGTTACATGAGGTTAAGACTAGGGAGAACACACAAAATTTGGTTAATGATTTGACATTTCATGAAATTATTGATGACAAATATTTTAACCAGATTTATCTGTGGTTCCATAGGCTTTGTCTCTAGACTGTAAACAGTAGGGAAAGAAAAGTTAGAGGGAGACAGAGAATTAAAAATGAAATGAAAAATAAACAAAGAATAAATGAACAAAATCCACCAATAAATATTCTGCTGTTATGCTTAATAGCAATAACAGGGATCCTGATTGAGGCTTGGTGCTCATTGATCGTGATTGTGTAACAGAATTTTATTGGAGGGATTTTATCAATTTAAAATTCCACAATGGGGAAGTATTATTCTGTATGGCCAGGAGATTGAGTCGATTATGTCTAGAGTGGGGGCCCCTAAACATAGAACAGAATCAGCTCAGTGCCCAACAAACAAGTGAAATAAAATAAAAACAGCCGATAAGTAGTTCAAAATAAGCTGGAAACTGATGGGTGGTAGATAATAAATAAGAATGAGAGGCAGCCGTAAGTTCTGTAAACTTACACTGTTTCAGACTTATTGTTATCAAGAAGTTCAGCTTTGATAAGAAATTGATAAAAGTGGAAATAAATGAAACATGAAGAACAGATAAATTTTAATCAGCTCTCCAAACTTAGCTTAAATTAACTTCAACTCAATGGCTCATTGAGAGACAGTAATTTGTGTTATGAGATAATGGAGAGGGAGAAAAATGTAATAAAATGCATAAGAGAGAGAGAGAGAGACAAAAGTGTGTTTAAAGTTTGAGAAGATAAAGTTTTAAATTGCTTAAAGTTTGTTCAAACACAATCTGTATTTAACTGTAACATGCTGCTGGATGCTAACTACTAGCTTTTGGTGCTAGGGTTATTATAGGCTTTCAATGAATGACCGCTAACTTGTTAGTTTAGCTGTGCTGTGCTATGCTTTTAGCTTAGCTGTGTTATGCTATTAGCTTAGCTGTGCTATGCTGACAATATGGTATCGGCAGGTTGCGCATGCATGGTTAGTTGCCCCGGAAGAGTCTCTTTAGGACTTCCCGTGAACATTCGTCGTCATAGCAACCAACACCAGTGATTTATGATCTTTCTCCAACACTAATGAAAACACAGTTTCATTGATCCACATGAACGTCAGCCCGTTCCACAATGCACAAATCACAGCCGTCACGTCCAGCTCATAGCTCAACGTGGCGCTTGTGATTTCAATGCATTCAAAGCGAATCTTCATGCACAAATATACAGCACGCTTAGCAGTTTGCAGCATGGTATTATCACTCTAGTTATTTTAAAAAGCAATTCTCAGCAATGCAAGTTACAGACAACTCACGTAATTGTTTTACAGAGTGGCGCTTATAATTTTGGCTCTTTTGGAGCGAAATTAATCTATATTTAGACAGCAGGTTCACTGCGGATGTTTCAATACAACGTAATTTGATCAGAGCAGATTGTGTGTCAGTTTCTGGATACGCAACAGGGTCTGGCCACTGAAGTTAAACAGATTTACTATAAATCTCTAGCGTGATCAAACATTTACACTCCCGTCCAAAATTACACTCGGACAATGATGCACATTACACGAGTTATTTTCAAATTCGCTCAGCGAGCAGACACAAAAATGCAAACATCTACTTTTGATTAAACCACAGACAGTTAAGACAGCCCTGGAATGTTGCAGTGTCATCAATCTAGCTATAAAACAAAGCCATTTAGAAAGAGATAGAGGAACATCGCTCGTATCTTTTCCTTACCGCACTGCGAGGAGGTTTCTTTGTCCTGGCAGGGGAAATTTCAAACTCCTTTTGTGGAGTTTTAGTTTAACTTGAACTTTATTCCATAAGAGTGTGTCTGGGTTTGTTTCATAAGATAGTTCAGTTCAATTTCTGTGCTCTTTTCATGAGCACTGAAGTCAATGTTTAGCCTTTAACTTATAACGGAGGTAAATATGAGCTTTAGCTTTCTCTTTGTCATGACAACAAACCGGCGCATAATATATATGTCACAGCCGCGGAGCTTCTGTAGTTTCTCTGTTCTGTTTATGGATTCAAAGAAAAGAATGACTGTGTGTATAAAACGACAAATAACGACAAATAACAAATTTTTGCACGCATTCCAACACCATTATATGTAGGGAATTTGGTAGTATAAATGTACACGGGATGGGTTAAAGTGCCCGCATACTCCACCAATATATGTAGGAAATTTGGTAGTATAACTGTACGCGGGCACTTTAACCCATCCCTTGTTCATTTATACTACCAAATTTCCTACACTGGACACGCTGTCACCTGGCAGCGAGCCCTCTGGCCCCTGGTGGACGGAACTGCTCCTCTCCTTCTTTGGCGGACAGCAGCGGTTCCTCTGGCTCTTGTCAGCCGGCAGTGACCCCTCCGTCCCCAGACAGATGGCCGTGGCTGCTTCCCTGGCGGATGGCAGCGGCGAGGACTCCACAACAGTGCATCCCTCCTCCCTCCCGGGTTTCGGCACCACTGTAACAGTATAAGGACAGGCAAGGAGGAGGTGGGAACCGGTTGAACAGTAAACTTAAGTTTAATGTCAAAACTCAAATTTAAAACAACATAAAACAAACACAAACACAGACACACACATGTGTATCGCAGCCATGTGCATCTCTCTCTTTCTCGAGCTGGCATCTCCAGCACCTATTTATCTCGCTCTCCCGCTTATCACCTGATTCAGTGCCGGCTGTGTGCCCTCACATATATACTGTATATATTATACTGTTGATCATGATTATCTTATGTTTGTTCAGAATGTAAGAATACATTATGAACATTCATAATCTTAACCATATAGAGCCTTTAAGGCACCTTTCCCAATTGCAATCTTGCAAGCTCTCTGTGGGGGCTCGATTTGGGGCATCTTTCTCACATCGCAATCTTCTGGGGGCAGGGTGGAACGATTTGGGGCACCTTTCTCCCATCGCAAGCCAGGGGTGGCACAGTTCGGGGCACCTTTTCCCCATCGCGATCTTGCGAGCTCTGTGGGGGGGGGGGGGTGGCCAATCAGGTACCCTGTCATGCCGCTTCAGAGAGTGTTGCCGCCCTAGGCGGCTGCCTATATCACCTATGCCAGGATCTGCTACTGCTTGCATAACAAAGTGAATCGCTGCAGTGCATCACATGTTGCTCTGTATGGTAACAAGAGACCATCTGAAATCCCATCTATATATCCAGCACTCTCTCTGGGAGCCCAGGGGATGATGGAGGAGTGAGCACTCTGCCATCTTGGATGCCAACAGTGCTTTATAACCACGATCACAGAGGACTGAGCGCTGCACACCCTACTCATTAGGCATAAGGGCCAGATCTGAAAGCTAAGCCATAGAGAGGGCCCTCACCTGGGGCCCAGCCACTGCCACACCTGCCACCCCACTCAAGGAGCTCTTGCAGAACTCACAGGCATGAACGATGAGGCACTCACCTTCAAACTCCAGGGACAGTAGATCTAGTCTCAGGCAACATGACATATGAATAATGCAGAGTTGGAAGGAAAAGAAAGAAGAATTACATTTTGGTGCCAAAATGGATATACCTCAGAACGAAGGCTTTGCATACTAATCTGTTGTTGTTCAACTAACATTGAATCTGCTCCTTGTGTTGTTATCATCATGGGGTTAGGGTCAGAGTCGTGGTTTAGGCCTGACACATACTTTACGCAAGCACATGAACTTGAACGCAGTGCCAACTCGGTCCGGTTGAACATACGGTTTCTGTTGTGGTAACAAACATCAGTACTCTAAAGGGGCTATAGATTTACCTTAAAAAGTCTGTCTTTAAAGTGGTCATATCATGATGAATCACATTTTACTTGATACAATAAAAACATACAGTAAGTTTCAGAACTTAAAACTTCCTCTGAAATACAAAAAAAAAAAAAAAAGAAAAAAAAAACTCTCTCTACACAGAAGTCTCTACTTCCGTGGTTTCCTTACATCTCTTAGGTGCTAATTAATTCATGACTGCCTCAATAGCAACAACATCAATGCCTACTTTTACATCATCACACCCATGGCCCCACCCACTGGCGCTCAGTTGGTAAACAGAGAGAGAACAGTACAGATAGGCATAGTGGCCTACTAACTATTCCTGCACAACAAAGGGAACTAATACAGGACACTTTATTGCACCCATCTGGACTGTTTTTGAATTATTTTTGTATATAAACGTGCACTAGACAGACTTCTTTGACCGTAGTCATGCACCTCGCGCCACTTATAAAAGATGCTGTCAAGTTATAACTTTTAAAAGGAGGCCCCCATTCTTTTTCATTCAGCTGCGCTGCGTCTTGCTGTTATGAGCATAAATGAGTGTCCTGGAAGTGTTCTTGTGCCCATTTGTACTATTTTTTAATAGTTGGTTTATGTAAACATGCGCTAGATGGATATTTTTGATCATTTTGATGTGTTTTTTGAATGGAACAAGTTCAACTTCTAAAAACGCATCTTGCTTTGCTCCATTCCACTGCTGCAGCTGACTGAGAGAACCTCGTTCCATCCAGTGTGTAAACAGACATGGATGTCACAGCTGTGAAGACCAGTGGCTCTCCTTTAGCCTCTGTTGAAGCATCCCAACATTGGGCTTAAGTTTAACTGTTCCTGATTGCATCAGGGCAGGATTATATATGTATGTGGGGCATGTTTCACCGTGAAATATATCCATTTGTGGCTCATTACAGCATGGAATGCTTGTGAACAAAGGAACTGTTATTTAAAGATTAAGGGCAGTTAAAAACACTATTGGACCCAACCGCAATATTAACCAGTTTCATTCATGAACATTTCATCTGATGATGACTATTTGATATTTATGGTTTATGGTGCAGCTGGGCTTAAGTAAACAGTTTGATACATTCAGGTGCCATGTGTTTCATTGACTTTGTTGCTATTTTGTGTCATGTTCGTGGATGGGTGTTATGTGCAAACCCTGAAATATAGATTGTGTTGTTCTGGAGCTGGTTCATTCTCTCTTTTGAATGAGTTTCAAACAAATATGGCTTTATTCGAGGGGTTGTTCAATGCTGACCATTCATAACACTGGGCTTTTACATTGAAGACTTAAAGGGGAAGAGAGCCAAAAACTCACAATAGAAGTAGACAATTTACACTAATGTCTGGTATAGCACCTTTTGTGGCAACTTGCTTTGTGTTATGAATTGTTCTTTGACACATTTTGGAATGGAGCAATGCATGACATCAAGCTTGAGTAGCTAGAAGCATCTGCATTGACATACTTGCACAGAATATGTTTCAGGCATTACTAACTAGCACATATGCTTCAACACATTCAGCCATGGTGCTTCATGCAAGCAAGCAATAGAACTTAGGTCAAACTTTTGTCATTTCTTGATCATGGTCTCCTTATTTCTCATCATTTCCTCTCTTTAAATGAAAGTTGCAAAAAAGCCCCCCACCCCCAAAAAGGGAGGGGGTGAGGGGTGGTTTTGTTAAAGGTGAAGTGTGTAATTTCTGTGCTACTAGTGGCAGCAAATGGAATTACAAAAATAAAGTATGTTTTCGAACAACCTTTGCCAACAACAACCCTTAGACTCATCACGACCTTTCACACTCTCTGATTCCCCATGAACAAATATGTCATACTAAATAAAAGGTGATAAATATTTAATGTCGCAATAAACAAGACCACTATAAAATATACACACCGGTCAGAAAGCATGGCAGAGGAATTGGGTCATCCGATAACATCGCCGGAGTGAATGCCAGCTGGGTGTGTGGGGGATACAGCACATAAGGTAGGATGGTTCTTCTCATAACTAGTAAGTGCTATGACAGCACCATTTCTGACCATTTTGGCGCCCTAGGTGAGATCGCTTTTGTTGACTGGCAACTTGAGTGGTGATCTCGTTATTTGCGCTATCCTTTGCCAGAGCGATCTCATGATTGGTGGTGGTGGTTTGTGTGTGTGTGTGTGTGTGTGTATTCCACCTTGTAAATGTGATTGCAATGTTCAATCTGGTTTTACTCCATTCTCTGTCTCTGTGTGTTTTAGCAAGTCTTTCAATATTGGTGAAGATAAGTTTATTTTCCTATGTAACACATCTGCCATGGTTTTTTTATATTCCCCCGGCTGAACCAAGTAGCCATGCCCCAAACTCACACTATATGTTGATCTAGAAAAGGATGGGTGGGGCTAAGCGGGCCACTCAAAATATAAACATATATGTTTTGATAGTGCCAGGGATCAGTCTTTATACTTTTGGGGGAAGTAAACACATGAATGGCCTATTTATAGTTGTCAATGTACAATAAACTGGAGTAGTAGAACATATTTTGACACCAGAAAAGTTACATACTTCACCTTTAAAGTCAACATAAAACAGCAGTACGTCTATAATGTGACACATTTCCATACCGGAATGAAACCAGATCTGAATGCAAGTACGCAGTCGATTGTGGATTACGTGCCTATGTGGCTTAGGTGACATAAGCCAAAACAGAAAGTAATTTCAAAGGCAGATCAAGTTATTATGTTTTGATGAAAGGTTATTATGAGACAAAAAAATTTCTTTTCTTTTTTCTTTGGAATAACATGCACCAATCATGCACAATAAGACTAGGAACATGTATTAAGAAAGATTTAAAGAAGTATTTAAGAGATTTTTATTTTCTTTTTTGTTAACCACAAAAAAAAAAGAAAAAAAAAAAAAAAAAGAAAATGATTTTTATTTTCTTTTTTTGTTGACCACAAAAAAGAACAACTTTATTCCAACTGACAAGATTTTCAAATGTCTCAATATCCTTTAGCTAAACGGCTTGAAACCCATGCCTATGAAGTTTCTCTGACAGGTTAACATCATCATCTTGACTATACAAGCTTTCATGTTCACCATATCTCTGTTTTATTCAGAGACATGATCCGTCCACATGTACTCAAATCCAGACCCACAGAGGACAGGGGGGCTCCCCCTCACTGGACTGACAGCAGAGGCTATGAGAAACAACATTTACTCACCTCCTTCCAAGCCCCTCTCAGAAACAAACATCCCTCATGCTATTTGCACCCCTGCACTGGTGTTGATCGAGACAGATACATCAGTGACTAGAGCAGGCTAAATTTGGATGGATGTCAGCGGTGAAGCTGCCGGATTCGCCAATGAGATGGGATGGGTGACATTTACTTAAAGAAGGCGATCTCCGCCAAGGCTTCAGTGTTATGTAAATAGCACACCTGTCTACCCATGGACATGGCTGGCTTATGGAAAATCTGCCTTTCATTTTAAATACCGGCACAACGCTTTGTACCATCTGTGGTATTATTTGTTCAGCCGACTGAGATGAAAAGGACCTCGGATATGAATATGTACGATGAGTGACAATTTTTCCACGGATTTTCACATTCAATATGAAATTCAGATATCGTCCTGTCACTGTTTATTTATTCAGTCTATTTTATCTAACATATCTGCTTAAGGGCAGACACCACTAAACACTGGGGGCTAAACACTAAATACAGCGTGATGGCTATACATAAAACTCATATTTATTTATTAGCATTTTGTGTCTTCTTGACATTCTCTCTGCCTGTCTAAAAGCCTGGTAGGGCATAAAATGTTGTTATTAACCCTTTGTGTTTTTATTTGGTTGGTTTATTTTAATTACATTGCACTCATAATTCTATGCTTGAAAATATGAACTACACAAAATAAGGTGTGATTATACTGTAGGGGAGACCAGAGGCAATTGTTACACATCAAATGAAATGTTATCATAACTGATATAAAATGTTGACACTTAGCATGTTTAGTATAGTTCTCTCTCTTATTAATATATACTGTGTATATACTGTAGCAAATTAGCTTAAAAGGGAATTATTTATAATTAGTTACTGTAGCAGAATCGATATTACAATTACCCGATCTGTCCGTCCAGCGAGCAGACAATATAATTATTTATCAACTCTTGGAAGATTACTTTCCTGGCCAAGGAACAATAGTCTTCCTACTTATACAGTGCTAGCAGTAGTTTAGCATGTAGCAAGGAGCAACATTCAGTGACTTTGAATTGTGAGAGGAACACAGAGACAATCAATCGTGAATATAAGGGATTTAATAAATGAAACTATAACTAACATACAAACAAACTAAGCAAAACATACATATATAGAATGAAGAAAAGTAAGGAAGAGAGAGAGAGAGAGAGAGAAAAGAATGGCAGTATTTCAAGGGTTTTAAAACTCTCAGTTAACCACAACCTAAATGAGAATCATCAGAGGCACAATTCACCTTAAAAGGGGTTCAAACTTAAACGCGCATCTAATCAGTTGTAAATTGTTACTTGCATTGGTTTGTTGCTGAATAAGAGTCTTGATGCGGTAGACGAGGTTCTCGACGATTTCTTTAGGAGTGAGTTGAAGAAGTCCACAGGAAATCCACAAAGTTACTTGAAGGTAAACACTGCCAGAAGGTTAAACTCAAGAGAGAGTTTTGGAGTGGGTTGGTCTCAAGAAGAAGAGTTTTTGAGCGATGATTTCTTTGCGCTCTGGAGTTTTGATAGTTCATTGCCGCACCCATTTTGTGGGTGGAGTGGCCAATCAGAGGCATGCATTTTGAGCGGGAGAAACATCCTTTGTCTCCGTTTATGGCCCATTCGCATTTTATTGCTGATCTGGACCGCTAGTGCAGCTTTTAATTCAAAACATAGTAAGAATTGTTCGATGCATTTCACGATCACATGGTGTACATTATTGTGTGAGAAATAAAGGGAAGATCATTTTGATACCAAGAAGGTAACCTCCAGACGATATTAAAGCAGAGAAACACTCATACACTTGAATATAGGCATTTAACGTCTAACTAATACAAGTAAAGGGTTTTAACTAAGTTAATATGATAGGGGAATATACATACAACACATGCATATAGCAGATACATTTATAACTGCTTATTATGGCCTAAAATAGAGAAAATGTCTTTAGGTGTGTGTGTGACGTGTATTGGAATTACTGGAGACAGACAACTGCTCTGGTGCCTGGCACGGGGGGGGGGGGGTCACCCTCCTCTCTGTGGAATGTGTTTGAAGCTTGATGGAGACACTTCAGGAGGCCTGTTTTAGCATCCTTTTGATAGTGATAAAGACCATCTGCAATTTAGCACCCATATAAATGTAAACGTGGAGACCAGGTCAGTAATTTATATGCAAATGTCAAAAGGCTAAAAGGTTTTTTTTCAAACAAAGTGTAATTAGCCATCACTGATCTTACACAGACGTTACAATACTGAGGTGGGTAGTAAAGTGCTATACATTTACTCTGTTACATTTACCTGGGTACATTTTTGGAGAAAAAATTATATTTTTATGAGTATGTTTAATAGGACTTCCCTATCTGTCACTCACTCAATGTTGTGTCAATGTAGTGACACTAGGGGTCACTCTTGGGAGCCCGAGACACCTCTGGTCTTTGATAAAAGGCCAATGAAAATTGGCGAGTGGTATTTGCATGCCACTCCCCCGAACATAAGGGTATAAAAGGAGCTGGTATGCAACCACTCATTCAGATTTTCTCTTTGGAGCTGAACGGTCATGCTCACTGAGCTGAATTCCCACGACTGTTCATTCACCTCTGCTGGATTTGACGCCGCATTTCAGCAGCTTCTCCCTCCTCTGCACTGGTGCACTGCAGAGAATGCCCCTGGGCGCTTTAGCAGAAATAAAAGAGTATATTTCTCTAAAAAAGCGGCACACACGGAACATCTTTTTAAAGATGCCTTTCCTTTGTGTGTTATTCCTGGTTGCGCTCGATATCTCTCGCCTTCTGACGGTCACGATCACTGTCTTTCGTGTCTGGGCACTGATCACGCTGAGACAGCATTCGTGGATGGGTCATGTACTCATTGCGAGAACATGTCCATGGCAACGATGCAGTCGCGGCTTACTTTCTTAAGAAAGCAAGCCACCCCAGAGGCTCCCCGCCTCGGTCCTTCTACCCACGGGTATGAGGCCAGTGCGGCTAGCAGTGGTGGCGATTTGGAGACCCCAATGGGACCACCTCCACCGGCTATCCCCCCACGGACCTCCCATTCCCCAGCACGCTCGTCTGCCCTGATCGGGCTTCCAGATGAGTCCGCCAGCTCTTCTCACGGCGTGTTCAACCTCTTATTCGGAGCCCGCGAAAGTGATGAGCTCTCGAGCGCAGCATCAGAGAGTGGGCTCGTCCAGTCAGACGAGGAAGCCTCAGCTGGGCTCCTCCCTTCGGGTGCGGTCACCCAGTCACAGGCTGACACGGAGATGACAACATGCTTTCCTGGGCAGCCGCGAGCGTCGGGCTAGAGTGGAACCATCCGCTCTCCCCTGAACCCTCGTGGCTCGATTATTGGTTCCTGGGCATGCAGCGCCCCGTTCCTTTCTTCCTGGAAGTGCATGAAGAGCTGACAAGGTCGTGGAAGGCACTTTTTACTGCCTGGTCCTGATCTTTCAGCTTCCCTGCCCTCACTACCCTCGATGGTGGGGCGGCCAAGGGATATTCGGCAATCCCCCCGGTGGATAAAGGTGCTCGCGGTGCACCTATGCCCGCAGAGCACCGCCACCTGGTGCGGGCAACCAAAGCTCCCATCTAAGGCCTGTAGGATTACGTCGTCTCTGACGGCCAAGGCCTATGGTGCCGCTGGACAAGCCGCCTCCACCCTGCATGCCATGGCTCTCCTGCAAGTCCGCCAAGGTGCTAAAGGAACTGCACGAGGGTAGTTCCACACCGGGATTGATGCAGGAGCTGCGCTCGGCAACCGACCTCGCTCTTCGGGCAATGAAGGTCACGGCGCGGTCTCTTGGGCGGGCGATGCCCACCTTGGTGGTCCAGGAGCGCCACCTTTGGCTCAACCTGGTCGAGATGGGAGAGGCCGACAAGGCACGGTTCCTTGCTGCCCCCATTTCCCAAGTTGGCCAGTCCGGCGAAACCGAGGACTTTGCCCAGCAGTTCTCAGCAGTGAAGCAGCAGACAGAGGTTATCTGGCAGATCCTGCCCTGGCGCAGCTCAAGATCACACACCCCGTCTGCTCGTCGTCAAGGGCATCCCCCTGTGGTGACTGCACCGGCTCCACCACAGCCCACCCCTGTGGCCTGGCCCCAGCGTGGAGCCCACCGCAGGAAGCACCCTGAGACGGGTGACACAGGGATGATGAAACCGGCTGCTCTGGAGCTGGTAAGCAGACCACTCCATCCCCCGGTCGAGGGCCAGGAGGAGAATCTTTTGTTACCTTTGCATTTAATTGCGCTGCATGCCCAAGTGGCTGCAGTACCTAAGAGTTCAGCAAGAGCGGTTTCCTTGTTCCCTGGGTCACATATCCGGTGTGCACGGCAGTCATCACGACCACCGTCCACCACTCTATTTGGCAGGTTTGGCGCTACAGCTGTGGTCTCCCCACCCCTGTGCGCCCAGCTGTGGCACAAATCCGCCCCCGATGTGACAGTCTCCACGGGTCACGAAGACAGGCCTCTTCCTCCCCCGTCCCAGGCTGTTCCAGGGGTGGTCGCAAGGAGCCAGGTAAGTACTTCAATGTCCCTGAACTCAGCACGGCCACAACACGGTGTGGCACCTCAGGATCTGCCCCACCATGAGGTCCCACCTGACGGTACATCTGACGAGATTGTCCCTCCAGCTGAGATGAAGAAGGGATTTTACAGCCCCTACTTCACTGTACCGAAAAAAGGCGCGTGGTCATCACTCCGGTCTGTCACCGCCTCTTCAGACCTTGGACCAACCTCACATTTTTACGGGCAAGCGTTCCACTAGAGCAGGTCTCCAGGCACGTCGTGGTCATGACAGACGCCTCCAAGATGGGCTGAGGTGCCGTTTGCAACGGGCACGCAGCCGCCACCTTGTGGATGGGCCCGCGGCTGCATTGGCACATCAACTGCCTCGAGTTGCTGGCAATTCTGCTCACCCTGCGTAGGTTCCGGCCATTGATCCAGGGCAAGCACGTGTTAGTTCGGACAGATAACACGGCAACGGTAGCATATGTCAACCGCCAAGGCGGTCTGTGCTCTCGTTGTATGTCACAACTCGCCTGCCGTCTCTTCCTCTGGAATCAGCAGCACCTCAAGTTGCTGTGAGCCACTCACATCCCGGGCGACCTCAACACTGCAGCAGACACGCTGTCACAGCAGGTTACCCTCAGGGGATAGTGGAGACTCCACCCTCAGGTGGTCCAGCTGATCTGGAGTCGATTCGGATGGGCACAGGTAGAAAAGAATCATCACACTGCCTGCTCTGGTACGCCCTGACTGAGGCATCTCTCGGTATAGACACGCTGGCACACAGCTGGCCCCCTGGACTGTGCAAATATGCGTTTCCCCAGTGAGCCTACTTGCACAGACACTGTGCAAGGTCAGGGAGGACGAGGAGCAGGTCGTCCTGGTAGCACCCTACTGGCCCACCCATACGTGGTTCTCGGACCTCACGCTCCTCGCGATAGCCCCCCCTGGCGAATTCCCCTGAGGAAGGACCTTCTTTCTCAGGGATGGGGCACCATCTGGCACCCGCAACCAGACCTCTGAAATCTCCATGTCTGGCCCCTGGATGGGATGCGGAAGACCTAAGCGGTCTACCATCCGTGGTGGTAGACACGATCACTCAGGCTAGGGCCCCCTCTACGAGGCACCTGTATGCCTTTAAGTGGCATCTGTTCACTAAGTGTTGTTCTTTCCGATGGGAAGACCCCCAGAGATGCGCAGTTGGATCGTTGCTTTCCTTCCTGCAGGAGAGGTTGTAAGGGCGGCTTTCCCCTTCCACCTTGAAGGTGTACTAGCCGCTATAGCAGCACACCATGACACAGTGGACGGTAAGTCCTTAGGGAAGCATGACCTGATCATCAGGTTCCTGAGAGGTGCCAGGAGGCTGAACCCCTCCAGACCGTGCCTCGTTCCCTCATGGGATCTCTCTGTAGTTCTTCAGGGTCTACAGAGAGCCCCCTTTAAGCCATTGCAGTCAGCTGAGCTTAAGGAACTCTCTTTGAAGACTGCCCTCCTGACTGCGCTCACTTCTATCAAGAGGGTAGGAGACCTACAAGCGTTCTCTGTCAGCGAAATGTGCCTGGAGTTCGGTCCGGGCTACTCTCACGTGATCTTGAGACCCCGACCGCGCTATGTGCCCAAGGTTCCCACGACCCCTTTTAGGGACCAGGTGGTGAACCTGCGAGTGCTGCCCCAGGAGGAGGCAGACCCAGCCCTGTCGTTGCTGTGTCCGGTGCGCGCTTTACGCATCTATTTGGATTGCACGCAGAGCTTTAGGATCTCTGAGCGGCTCTTTGTCTGCTTTGGTGCACAGCGGAAAGGAAGTGCTGTCTCCAAGCAGAGGATCGCCCACTGGCTCATTGACGCCATCAGCACTGACTCATAGCTATGGCATATCACGCCCAGGATGTGCCGCCCCTGGTAGGGCTATGAGCCCATTCTACCAGGGGTGTAGCAGCCTCCTGGACCCTGGCCAGGGGTGCCTCTCTAACAGACATTTGCAGAGCAAATTGGGAGGGACACCCCCCGACTAGACCCAGTCGGATAATCCCCCTTTTCTTTTAGGGAGTGGAAAAAAAGAAGGGGGAAAGAGGCCACGACTGGGCTAGCCTGTCTCTATCTTTTGGGTAGTCAACTTGTCCACAAAGGGCCATTCGACACTCAAAACTATGTTGGGGGAGGTTACGTGTCAGCCTGGTGCGCTGGCTATGAGGCACACAGTTGTCTGCCTGTCACACACCGCCAGTTCACGTAACACAGTTCAGCCAGTTGCTGCGTTTTGTATAGGGACCCCTAGTGTCACTAAATCGACACAACGTTGAGTGATTGACAGAGAGGGAACGTCATGGTTACTTGCGTAACCTCCGTTCCCTGATGGAGGGAACGAGACGTTTTGTCCCTCCTGCCACAATGCTGAACTACCTGCTGAAATGGCCGGACCTTGTCTCGGCTCCTCAGCATAAAACCTGAATGAGTGGTTGCATACCAGCTCCTTTTATACCCGTTTGTTCAGGGGAGTGGCATGCAAATATCACTCGCCAGTTTTCATTGGCCTTTTATCAAAGACCAGAGGTGTCTCGGGCTCCCAAGAGTGACCCCTAGTGTCACTACATCGACACAACATCTCGTTCCCTCCATCAGGGAACGGAGGTTATGCAAGTAACCATGATGTTTTTCACACTTCCGCATTTCTTGCTTCCAGGGGTGCCCCTCGCAGGGTAAATTTACTTCCGGTATCAACAACGGCCATTGAAACGTGACCAAGATCTGCTGAAATCACACAAATTAAATAGCATTTTAATGTTTGATCTGACTTTTTGCTTTGTTGCTGACTCTTCAGAACTCTAATTAAGAGCCTGATTATGGTAAAAGAACATTCTTTGAGGAAGGCATAACGTCACTGAATCTAGCATATTGTGTGTGGAAAAAATCATCGGCAGCCTGTTCCCCTCACTGAACAGCTCCAGAATGAGAAGCAGTGCATCTGATCGCTCGCACCATAGACACTTTCATCTGTCATCCCTCTCTCTCCGTTATTTCATCTCATTCACATGCTTCTGACACCATCATAAAACTGAGTACAATAAAGTTAATGTTCAAGTCAACATTCGGATTTAAACTCATTAAAATCTGTGCTTTTCACATCATGAATCCAAACCAACTCAGATATACAGGTACATCTGCCCTTTTTATAGCACATGGCTCAAATATCAAAATAAGATTTTTTTAATTGTAATTTCATCATCCGTATATAAAGAAGAATGGAGCCATGACTGAAATGTTCAGGAAAAACATCAATTTTGTGACTGATTGTTTGACAGAAGAATATATATATATATATATATATATATATATATATATATTTGTAAATGTAGTTAATATTCTTACTCTGTTCAACTGTAATGGCTCCTATGGCTGCTCATCATCATCTTAAAGTCTGTAAACCTGCACTGCAATATTCGATGTAGTGCTTATGCCACGTTCTGTACACGTTGTTATTATAATTAGTATTAAATACTGTGGCAGCGGGGGCATGATCAAGCATCTCTCCGGAGAGAGAAAGCGGTAAGGGTGCTTACACCTGAGCTAAATTATGTCTAACACCTGTCTCTAATTTCAGCGGCTCCACGACGCCTGCGGAAGATGGTTGCTATCGGGGGACCGCGGCGTCGACGCGATCATCGACCAGGTGGTACTGGAGCAATTAATACGACAACTGCCAGAAGGGACGGCGGAGTGGGTCCAGTGCCACCGCCCAGCGTCGCTGGAGGAAGCTATCCAGCTTGCGGAGGACCACATGGTGGCGATCCCGAGGGCGGAAGAGCCCTCCCTCTCTCTCTCTCTTCCCCCTGTCTCATTCCCCTCCCCTACCTCCTCTCATTCTGCTCTCTCTGCAGGTCCCGTTCCTGCCCGACGCAGACAAGGAGGACTTCAGCCACGGAGACCAGTTCCCCGGGTGTGGGAGGCATCACTTTCCCCTATACCAATGCCCCGCCGCTCTCCCCCTCAGGGGGGGGCACCTGCCGACGCAAGTGCGGGCGTAGCGCCTGGGCCGGCCTGCCGGAGGTGCGGAGACCCGGGCCACTTCCAAGATCAGTGCCCTCTGATGGAGCTTGGGACAGTGATGCGGGTCTCTGACCTCCCACAGGCTGCCCCCGACCGGGCCGGAGCATACCGGATACCGGAAATTGTCAAGGGTGGTACTCACCAAGCGTTGGTGGACACCGGGTGTAATCAAACCACTATCCACCAACGCTTGGTTCAACCCGAGGCATTGGTCACAACTAAAACGGTGAAGGTGAAATGTTTACACGGGGATATTCACAAGTATCTGGTGGTGACCCTGACAATTAAATTGCAGGGGAAAAGGCATAGAGTGGAGGCTGCGGTTAGTTCCTGCCTCACCCATCTGCTGATTTTGTGGACTGATTGGCCTGATTTTAGAGTTTTATTAAAGGGAATTTGCGCGGATGGGTCCTGTGTGAAAATAGGGAGATGTGTGACGTGTGATGCTCTGGCAGGGGAGGCGGAGCCGGGGCCGTCCTCGACAGCTCCACGTCACGATGACAAGAGAGGGGGCGAGGCTGCAGCCCCTCCCCTTCTCAGGGAATTCCCTGATGGGGATTTCCCTTTGGAGCAATCGCGAGACGAAACCCTCAAACACGCCTTTGACCAAGTGAGAGTCATCGATGGTCAATGACTCCAGCCTGACATCGCATTTTCATACCCCTATCTTGCAATTATAAATGAGCGGTTGTATCGAGTGATACAGGACACTCGGACCAAAGAGGATACAACCCAACTGTTGATTCCAAGGAGCCGTCGGGAAATGGTATTCCAGGCGGCTCATTATAATCCCATGGCAGGTCACCTAGGAGAAAGGAAAACACTGAACCGTCTAATAGCCCATATCTATTGGCCGGTCATTGGCGGCAATGTCCGCAGGTGGTGTGCGGCATGCCGCGAATGCCAGCTGGTTAACCCACCGGCCACCCCAAAAGCGCCATTGCGCCCTCTCCCTCTGATCGAGGTCCCCTTTGAGAGAATTGGAATGGACCTCGTCGGGCCATTAGAACGGTCAGCACGCGGACATTGCTTTGTATTGGTCCTAGTGGACTATGCAACGTGATATCCGGAAGCAGTGCCTCTTCACAACATCTCAGCACGCAGTGTCGCGGAGGCACTCTTCAAAATAATCTCCCGGGTGGGGATTCCGAAAGAAATCCTCACCGATCAAGGCACAACATTTATGTCACGAACACTACGCAAACTGTACGAGTTATTAAATATTAAATCGATTCACACCAGTGTATACCATCCTCAAACGGATGGCCTGGTAGAGCGATTTAATAAAACCCTCAAAAATATGATTCGTAAATTCGTGCACGATAATTCTAGAAATTGGGATAAATGGCTCGACCTCCTGTTATTTGCAGTACGAGAGGTCCCGCAAGCCTCCACTGGCTTCTCCCCATTCGAGCTGCTGTATGGGTGACGCCCACGCGGCGTGCTTGATGTAATGCGAGAGGCCTGGGAGGAAGGACCTTCAAACAGTAAAAATGAAATTCAGTATGTTCTTGATCTTAGAGCAAAACTCCACACCTTGGGGCAACTAACACAGGAAAATTTGCTCCAAGCACAAGAACGACAGCGCCGACTGTATGACAGGGGAACTCAGCTAAGGGAATTTGCACCGGGAGATAAAGTGCTTGTATTGCTTCCCACATCGAGCTCTAAATTACTCGCCAAGTGGCAAGGACCCTTTGAGGTCACACGACGTGTGATTGCTCGATCTCGATTATGAGGTTAAACGATCCGATAGAGGGGACGCACGTCAAATATACCACCTCAATCTCCTAAAATTGTGGAGGGAGGCGGTTCCCGTGACGTTGGCTATGGAAGTTCCCGGAAGACCACCTCTCACCGAGCCAACACGCAGAGGTTGCTAAGTTGCAACAGGAGTTTGCAGATGTGTTCTCCCCTCTACCGGGACGTACAAACCTCATCCATCACCACATCGAGACCGAGCCAGGGGTGGTGGTACGTAGCCGCCCCTACCGACTACCCGAACACAAAAAGAAAATTGTTCGGGAAGAATTGGATGCAATGCTCGATATGGGGGTAATAGAAGAATCCCACAGCGATTGGTCCAGTCCAGTTGTTCTAGTGCCTAAGAGCGACGGGTCTGTGCGATTCTGTGTGGATTATAGGAAAGTCAACGCGGTGTCTAAATTTGATGCATATCCAATGCCTCACGTTGATGAGTTGCTCGATCGGTTGGGCACTGCTCGTTTTTATTCGACATTGGATTTGACGAAGGGTTATTGGCAGATCTCCTTGACACTAATTTCCCGTGAGAAAACCGCCTTCTCCACACCGTTTGGATTACACCAATTTGTGACACTTCCGTTCGGTTTGTTTGGAGCCCTGGCTACATTTCAGCGTCTCATGGACCGAATCCTCAGACCGCATTCAGCTTACGCCGCTGCCTATTTAGATGACATCATCATTTATAGCAATGATTGGCAGCGACATATGCAACATCTGAGGGCGGTTCTGAGATCGCTGCACCGAGCGGGACTCACAGCGAATCCGAAGAAGTGCGCGATTGGACGGGTGGAGGTACGGTATCTGGGGTTCCACTTGGGCCATGGGCAGGTGCGTCCCCAAATTGACAAGACAGCGGCGATTGCGACCTGCCCGAGACCCAAGACCAAAAAGGGGGTGAGACAGTTCCTGGGGCTGGCTGGCTATTATAGAAGGTTCGTGCCTAATTATTCGGACGTCACCAGCCCGCTGACTGATCTCACTAAAAAGGGAGCTCCAGATCTGGTCCAGTGGACGGAGCAGTGTCAATGGGCGTTCACGCAAGTTAAAGCCGCACTTTGCGGGGGGCCGCTTTTACATTCACCTGATTTCTCTCTCCCTTTTGTTTTACACACAGATGCTTCAGACAGGGGGCTGGGGGCCGTACTCTCACAGGTGGTGGAGGGGGAGGAGCGCCCTGTGCTGTATATTAGCCGTAAGCTCTCGTTGAGGGAAACTAAGTACAGCACCGTGGAAAAGGAGTGTCTCGCCATCAAGTGGGCGGTCCTCACTCTCCGATACTACCTGCTGGGGCGGGCCTTCACCCTCTGCTCGGATCACGCCCCACTCCAGTGGCTCCACCGCATGAAAGATACTAACGCCCGGATCACCCATTGGTATCTGGCTCTTCAGCCGTTTAAGTTCAAGGTGGTCCACAGACCGGGGGCGCAGATGGCTGTCGCCGACTTCCTTTCCAGGAATGGGGGGGAGTGGTAGGCAGGCCGGATGCCGCCCAGGCCTGAGTCGGGCGGTGGGGATATGTGGCAGCGGAGGCATGGTCAAGCATCTCTCCGGAGAGAGAAAGCGGTAAGGGCGCTTACACCTGAGCTAATTTATGTCTAACACCTGTCTCTAATTTCAGTGAGCACGGGGAGAGCGGCATAAATAGAGCCACACCGCAAGTAGACGAGAGAGAGCCTGGGCAGTGATTGTGAAGCCAAGAGTCTGTTGTTGCAAAGTTGAGAGTTTATGTGTGAAATAGCTTGTGGATTTTAGACTGAATTATTGAACAGCGTAAAAGCCTTGAAAGACTGTGTTGGCTACAGTAAGGAAAATAAACGCTTACCTGAACCAGGAAAAGCTGTTTCTCGCCTCCTCTTTACAAATACATTGTCAAGTCAAGTCATTTTTATCTGTATAGCTCTTTTTACAACACATCGTTTCAAAGCAGCTTTACAGGAAATCATGCATTAACAAAAACAAAAAATGAAGCTGTAATATCTATAATGTCTTACAGTGATCATTGTGTAGTGTGATTAAATATGATTGTAAAATGTGTATAGAAATTAAATAATTATATAATAATTGTATTTAGAACCCCTGTGAGCAAGCTGAAGGCGACTGTGGCAAGGAACACAAAACTCCATAAGATGTTGGTTAATGGAGAAAAATAACCTTGGGAGAAATCAGGCACACTGTGGGGGCCAGTTCCCCTCTGGCTAAACAACATGCATATAATGCCAATATTAGTATTTGTGTGCAGTGCAAGTCATGGTTTTAAATTTGTAAACTAGGTAAGTGTTAACTAGGTAAGTGTTAAGGGCCAGTGTTTAAACAAAGATTTTTTATGAACTGTAAGATTAATGACTTATATATTTGAAGTCCATCCTGGATTAACTGCAGAAGTACACATAGATGCATTGTCCTTTGTTAGTCGGCTGATGAAGGCTTTTGTTGGCAATTAAATGATAGTCTATGTATTCCATTTCAAGAGTGTAGTCCATCAATAGACAAAGGTGATGCAGGAAGAGATTAATAAGGTGCCACGCAGTTCAACCTGCTGGTCATTTCGGTGAGGTTCGGTGGGGTCCATCCTAAATCCAAGGTTCAGGCAGTGGCATATGAAGTATCCGATGTCTTACAGTTGTAGTTGGCATCTGTTCATCCTCTGAAATCAAAAGACTGAAGTGATGTCTGGCTAGCACTGACTGTAGTTTGTCGTCATCTCTCAGCGACATGTAGCAGTGGTTGAATCCTGAGGTTGAGACATGGAAACAAATAGAATAATGTTAGCTTAGATGCCATTACATTTTATGCAGAATTATAGATCATGATGGATGTTTTTGGTTCCAGCAGACCTAACTAAAGCAGCCTAATTTTGAGTTGAAGGATAAATTAGGTGTATGCCTGGCTAAATAGATGAGTCTTTAGCCTAAACTTAAACTGAGTGAGTGTGTCTGCATCCCGAACAGTGTTAGGGAGACTATTCCATAGTTTAGGAGCCAAGTATGAGAAGGATCTACCTCCTTCTGTGGAATTTGATATTCTTGGAATTATTAACAAACCAGAATTTTGTGATCGTAATGAACGTGACAGAATATAGCATGTCAGAAGGTCACTTAAGTACTGTGGCTAGACAATTCAAAGCTTTGAATTTGGTTAACAGAATTTTAAAATTAATAAAAAATTTAACAGCTAGCCAATGTAACAACGATAAAATTGGGCTAATATGATCATATTTATTGGTTCTAGTCAGCTCTCTGGCAGCTGCATTGTGAACTAATTGAAGTTTATTTATTGAACTTGCTGGACATCTTCCCTGTAATGCATTACAATAATCTAGTCTTGAGGTCATGAATGCATGAATACATTTTTCGGCATCAGCAACAGAGAGCATGTGTCGTAATTTAGCAATATTTCTCAGGTGGAAGAATGCTGTTCTACAAATATTGGAAATTTGATTTTCAAAGAACAGGTTGGTATCAAATATAACACATATGTTCTTTGCTGAAGAAGACAATGTAACAGTACATCCATCGAGAGTCAAATTATATTTTAGCGGCTTATTTTTAGAGGTTTTTGGTCCAATCATTAGTACCTCTGTTTTGTCAGAATTGAGTAGAAGGACATTTCTGGCCATCCAATCTTTGATTTCATTGATATACTGGAGAGTTGTGCATTTTCGTTGGGTTTAGAAGAATATAAAGTTGGGTATCATCGGCATAACAGTGGAAACTTATTCCATGATTCCTGATAATATCTCCCAGGGGAAGCATGTATAAGGAGAAAAGCAGAAGTACTAAAACTGATCCCTGTGGCACTCCATACTTAAATTTAGTTTGATTTTACAATTCCTCATTTATACATACAAAGTGGTAGCAGTCTCATAAATAGGACCTAAACCATGCTAATACAAGTCCACTAATGCCAACATAATTCTCCAGCCTATTCAAGAGAATGTTGAGATCTATCGTGTCGAAGGCAGCACTAAGATCTAAAAGTACTAGAAGAGAAATGCAGCCGCTATCAGATGATAAGAGCAAGTCATTTGTAATTCTGAAAAGTGTAGTCTCTGTACTGTGATGGGGACTAAATCCTGACTGAAATTGTTCATATATTCCATTTCTCTGTAGAAACGAACATAGTTGGGAGGACACAAAATTTTCTAGTATTTTCGAAATAAATGGTAGATTTGAAATCGGTCTGTAATTAGCCAACTCTCTAGTATCAAGCTTTTTTTTTTCTCTCCCCAGTTTGGCATGCCCAATTCCCAATGCGCTCTAAGTCCTCATGGTGGCGTAGTGACTCACCTCAATCTGGGTGGCGGTGGACGAATCTCAGTTGCCTCCACGTCTGAGACAGTCAATCCACGCATCTTATCATGTGGCTTGTTGAGCGTGTTACCACGGAGATCTAGCGCATGTGGAGGCTCAAGCTATTCTCCGCAGCATTCATGCACAACTCACCACATGCCCCACTGAGAGCGAGAACCATATTATGGCGACCATGAGGAGGTTAACCCAACGTGACTCTACCCACCCTAGCAACCGGGCCAACTGGTTGCTTAGGAAGCCTGACTGGATTCGAACTTGCGACTCCAGGTGTGGTAGTCAGCGTTTTTACTTGCTGAGCTACCCAGGCCCCCCAAGTTGTAGCTTCTTAATAAGTGGTTTGATAACTGCCATTTTAAAGTTTCTTGGGACATGTCCTTAGGATAGCGAGGAGTTAATAATATTAAGAAGAGGTTCTGGAGAGTCGTGTGGCACCATGCAAGGTTTGGACATGTGAACAACAAGCTTTGCGCACTTTGCTAGTTTTTTAATAATTTTTGGATCATAAACAGTGAGATTTGATACATCCTGCTACATAACTGTTCTAAGAAGTCAACATGTCAAAGAATTCAAAATCCTCGGGCTCTGGAGATATTAAAAGACACTTACGTGCTCAAGCTGACACCCCTGACAGGGCCGCAGATCAGGGACTCAGTTTGGACAGTGCAGCAGGAGAAATCCAGCGTCAACTGGCAAGTATGTCTGTAATGCTGATGAAAGTCGTAGTGGACCTGGAAGATCTGGCTGTAATACGTCGATTGATTAATGGAGGTGAAATTCTCTGAGCTGGTTACAAGAATCAGGGACATTGAGAGATGGATCGATTATCTGGAGTCATCAAAGAGGGAATTAGCTGCTAATCCGCTAGCGACCAATATAGACTTGGAACACATTTGGGAAAAACTGGAGAATTTGGAGAATCATAATCGGTGAAACAACTTACGAATTTTGGAATTCCTGAGCATGAGGAAGGTCGAGATATGATGAAGTTCCTAGATGAGCTCTTTCCGAGTCTGCTCGACATAACAGGCTATAAGCTGGAAATCGAGCAAGCTCACAGGGTCCCGGCTCAGAGATCCACTGAGGGAGACAGGCCCCGATCAATCCTGGTCAAATTTCTGAGATCATCCGATAAAGATCTCGTGTTGCACGAGGCAAGGAGTAAAGGAAGGCTTTCTTGGAAAAACCACAGCATTTTCTTGTTCCCAGACTTTGTAAATTCGACAAGAGGGAAACGTGATAGATTCAAGGAATGCAAGAAACTCTTACATCAACAGAAGATTGCTTTTGCACTGGTGTTTCCGGCCAAACTGAGAATAGATACTAAGGATGGCCGCAAAATATTTACATGCCCACAGCAAGCATTGGCTTTCATAGAGACAATGGGGTGAGTATGCCATTTGGAGTTTCTTACGTGGCCCCCAAATGAGCTTGACTCACTGAGCATACACTTGACCGTCTGAGGAATCTGGGCGCCATTTTGCTTCTTTTTGTGATGTTCTGCCTAGCGGCTGGAGTTTGTTTTGTGTAGTAACACTCCTTTAAGAATCTCTTGCATTGACGGAGGATTGCTTTTGTACTGATGTTTCTGGCTAAATTGAGAATAGATACTAAGGATGGCCGCAAAATATTTACATGCCCATAACAAGTGATGTTTTTCATAAAACCAATGGACTGAGGAAGTCATGGTGTGTTTCTCACGGCCTCCAAGTGAGCTTGTCTTGCTGAACATACACTTGACTGTCTGAGGAAACTGGGCGCCTTCTTTGTTTCTTTTTGTTCTGGTTCCGCCTAGCGGCTGGAGTTTGTTTTGTGGAAAAACACTCCTTCGGGACAGTTGTGGATGAATCTGCTAGTTCTTTGTGCTTATGCCTCCTATTGGCTGGAGTTTGTTTTGTGGAGTATTTTTTGCAGGACATTGGAAGGATTAAGTCATTTGCTGTACTCATGAACAGCCGGCTAACTGATCATTCGTTTGACATTCGTTTTTTTTTTTTTTTTTTTTTTTGCTGGCTCCACTAGTGGCTGGAGTTAGTTTTGTGGAGGAATACGCCTTCGATACATTTTTGTGAATGAATCTACATGTTCTTTGTGTTTATTCTGCCTGTTGGCTGGAGTTTGTTTTATAGATGATTTTCTGTTATGTTATTCTGTCTCGCAAAATTTGTATAGAAACACCAGACTTGAGCAATCTGATGGCAAAGTTGATGCGGGGACTCTCGTAGGCGTACATGGACTGTTTGAGTTTGGAGGAATGGATGCCAGTTGGCGTTGTCGTACGCGGGGTTAATGCGCATGTTTTTCTTTTTTCTGTTTGTTTGGTTCTGGGGGATGTTTGGGGGTTGACTGTTGCACTAATGGGGAATGTGGTCTTTATAATTGTATTTTTGACAAACAGTCTATTATTTCTAATATGTCAAAATGTCAAATGTTAATATGAGTGGATTATCTCTCTCCACGTGGAATGTGAATGGGTTGGGGCATCCCATAAAAAGATGGAAGGTTATTTCTTTTCTTAAACGTTAAAAAATATGATATAGTGTTTCTTCAAGAAACACATCTTTCCCCACAGGAAGCTGAAAAATTTGGGAAGATATGTGGTGGACATGTTTTCTTTAGTGCTGGCTCAAGTAAGAGCAGCGGAGTCATTACACTGATAAGTAAACATCTACAATTCAAATGTCTGAAACAGATTAAAGATAAATTAGGGAGAGTCATTGTCGTTTTAGCAGAAATTCAGGGGCAAAGATTGATTTTGGCTAATATTTACGCACCTAATGCTGATGATCAGGGCTTTTTTATAGATCTTGAAGGGATGTTGCAAGCCGCTGGCACCCCTCATGATATATTATTGGGAGGAGACTTTAATCTTTTGATGGACTCAGTCCTTGATCATAGTGAAGCAAAAGTGTGTAAGCCCCCTAGAGCAACACTGACACTTCACAGGGTGTGTAAAAATCTTGGTCTTACAGATATTTGGAGACTTTAAAACCCATCTGGGAGGGACTATACATTTTTTTCAGTCCATAAGATTTATTCTAGAATAGATTTTTTTATTTTTATATCTAAGTCCCTCATTTCATCTGTTGTGGATTGTTCAATTGGAAACATCTTAGTCTCAGATCACACCCTGGTGAGTTTAGAGGTGTTGCCACATACGGAGAAAAAAATTAATGTATCCCTCTTGCAAAATCCTGAATTTCAACAAATGTTAAAGGCTGTAATCAATGTTTATATGGAGACCAACTGGTCCTCAGCATCCTCTGTGGGTATGGCTTGGGAGGCACTTAAGGCGGTTCTTAGGGGTCGGATCATACGGTATGCCTCATTCATCAAAAAATTCAAAGCACGCAAACTCATGGATTTGGAGGGGACTATTGAAAGTGCCAAGGCAGAGCTGAAGCGCCGAATGTCATCTGATGGCCTCAGAGAATTGACCCAATTAAAATACAGATATAATACTATTTTGTCGCGGAGGGTGGAGTTTTGGCAATTCAGGGCAAGACAGTAAACTGATGACAGAGCAAAAAAATTATCTTTATTCTGAGATAACCTTGGAGGAGCTTAGCGAGGTAATTAAGGCCTTGCCTGCAGGCAAGACACTGGGGCCGGATGGCTTTGCTGCCGAGTTTTTTAGATCTTATGCTACAGAACTGGCTCCACTTTTGTTAGAAGTTTATACAGAATCATTGAAGAATGGAGGGCTTCCGCCAACCTGGACACAGGCCTGGATCAGTCTGATTCTTAAAGAAGGCGGGGATCCAGGCGAGTGTAATAGTTACCGTCTAATTTCCCTGATCCAGCTAGACGTTAAAATATTGTCAAACATTTTGGCTAACCGATTAAGTAAAGTTATGACATTTCTTATACATATAGATCAGGTGGGGTTTGTTCTGGGCTGTCTCTTCTGACAACATCAGGCGTCTCATCAATATTATGTGGTCTGTGGCGAATGATCGGACTCCGGTCACTGTCATCTCACTTGATGCTGAAAAGGCATTTGATATGGTAGAATGGAATTTTCTTTTTAAGATTTTGGAAATATACAGGTTCGGGAATACTTTTATTGGATGGATTAAGTTTCTACTTTATAGACATCCGGTAGCGGCGGTACAAAAAAATTGATTAGTTTCAGATTATTTTACTCTGGATAGGGGTACCTGGAAAGGTTTCCCTCTTTCCTTATTATTGTTCTGTCTTGCCCTGGAACCATTTGCAGCTGCGATAAGAAGGGAAGATGATTTTTCAGGGGTAGGGGTTATAGTGGGGGTTTAATGTTAAATGCGATTGATTCATTAGATATATATGTTGTTGTTTTTAATTTGTGTTAAGTTTATGAATCAATAAAAAATTTAATTGAAAGAAGAGGTTCTGAGATTACTGGGAATACCACTTTTAAGAGCTTAGTTGGTATTGGATCTAACATACATGTTGTGGCTTTTTTTTTAATAAGTTTTGTTAGCTTTTCATGACCTATGACAGCGAAGGATTGAAGTTGCTCGTGAGCAAAATTATGAGACACTGTTTTCTGAGGTGCGGTGACAGTTGATTGCATAGTTCCAATTTTATTTCTGATTATTTCAATTTTATCAGTAAGAAATTCATTACTATTGTGCTGTGACGGAATATCTGGTTTAGTCGATGCTTTATTCCTAACCAATTTAGCCACAGTACTAAATAAACACCTAGGATTGTTGTGGTTATTTTCTATGAGTTTGCTAAAATATACTGATCTGTCAGCTTTTAGTGCCTGTCTGTAGCTACAGACACTATCCTTCCATGGACTGTGAAATACCTCTAATTTTTTATTCTTCCACTTGCGCTCCATTTTCTGAACTGCTCTCTTGAGAGCATGAGTGTGATCATTATACCACAGTGCAAGGCTTTTTTCTTTAATTTTCTTTAATTGAAGGGGGGCGACACTATCAAGAGTGCTAGAGAAGACTGTATTTACATTTTGTGTTATTTCATCAAGTTCTTCTAGACGTTTTGGCTTACTGAGTATTTGAGACAATTCTGGAAGATTATTAGTGAAGCTATATTTAGTGGTCAAAAGAATCGTTCTACCTGCATTTTAGCGTGGTGTAGATTGAATGACATTAGCTGATCGCAACAAACAAGAGACGAGGTAACGATCTGATATGTCATCACTCTGCGGTAGAATTTCTTTAGTATCAACATCAACTCTATATAACAGAATTAAAACTAGCTTATGATTATGGCAATGAGTTGGTCCTGTCACATTTTGTCTGACTCCAAGAGAGTTGAGAATATCGATAAATGCTAATCATTGCAATGCAAGTCATTTTCATTATCTATGTGAATGTTGAAGTCACCAACAATTTAAGCTCTATCTACATTAACTACTAGATCAGATAGAACATTTGCAAATTCACCAAGGAAAACAGAGTAAGGCCTGGGTGATCTATATACTGTAGCAAGGGCGAAAGATGACAGAGATTTTTGTTTATATCTGACGGTGTCAAATTAAGCATTATTAGTTCAAAAGACTTAAACTTGTATCCTGTCCTCTGAGTAACACCAAAAACATCACTGTAAATTGTAGCAACACCTCGACCCTTCAGACAAGGCTCATGTTTATAACAATAACCTAGATGAATATATTCATCTAGTTTAAGCCATGATCAGTCAAACAGAGCACATCCAAACTATGATCTCTAATAATTTAATTTACAATTAGTGCTTTGGTGGAAAGATATCTAATGTTTAGTAGCCCTACCTAGATGTTTATCTTAATTTTTTTATTTTTTTTATAGTTTGACCTTAATCAGTTTTTTTCTAAATGATTTAGTGAGAGTTTTGTGTTTGGCAGTTCAGGGAACAGACACAGTCTCTTTGTGATATCTAGGTGGTACAGTCTCTATGTGTTGTAGTTTATGTGACCTATGTGACGTCTCAAGGCAGCTAGCAGACGTTCGGATTAACCAGTTTGTCTGCTTCCTGGCCTGGGCCCCAGTTAGTCAAATACTATCATTATTAAGACTATGAGCCAAATTACTAGAGAGGAGGGCGGCTCCTTCCTGCGAGGGATGGAGTCCGTCTCTCTTTAGCATGTCAGGTCTACCCCAAAAACTCTTCCAATTGTCTATAAATCCTATGCTATTCTCCGGACACCACTCAGACATCCAGCCATTCAGTGACATTAATCTACTATAAACCTTGTCACCACAACGAGCAGGGAGGGGGCTAGAGCATATTACAGTGTCTGACATTGTTATTGCAAGTTCACACACCTCTTTAATATTATCTCTAGTGCTCTCCGACTGGTGAAGCCAGACATCATTAGTGCCGACATGAATAACAATTTTAGAAAATCTACGTTTAGCATCAGCCAGCACTTGTAAATTTGATCTGATGTCAGACGCCTGAGCCCACAAAATGTATTTAACAATGTTGGCTAGAGTCTCTATTTCCACAATCCTTATAATAGAATCACCACATATTAGGGCTCTTTCAACATGATTCTAAGTGGGTGCATCACTGAGTGGGGAGAATCGATTGGAAACCCTAACAGGAACGGGAGAGTGGTGTCGCTTTGCTGAGCGAGTATGCCACCGAGACGTCACCCAAACACCCTGCTGCAGGGGCTCTTCAGCCAGAACCAAAGTGTGTATGTTGCTCACTGTTCTCCCGCATCCAAAACAGTATCTACTGGCTTCTCTTTCTCACTGACCTCCACTAGTGTTCAGATGCATGTCTCTAACTCATTAAACTTCTCTGTCAGCCTGACTAATTCCTTTATCACATGTACATCCCTCACTGCTGATGGAAGAAGCTATAGTAAACATGTGGCATGTATTGCAGGAAACAATAACATGAGCGGATGCCATGACTTACTGCAATTGTTTGTTGTTGTTATGGTTGTTCTTGAGTGGCGAGGGTTTGAGATCAATGTGGTTCCTTATCAGCAGATGTTTGAGACTGATGCAATAATCCATGTGAAACACAGTGGAGAAAACAAATGCATGCAGTCGAGACGCAAGATGTAGACAAGTGGAAAAAAGAAAGAAAAAAACAAAACAAAAAAACGAGAGAAATGGGCGTGCGCAGTATAATACACACAGATGAAACAGTAGAAAAGCAGAAAAACGTGAAGCACATGGTAAAATGGCAAAGGATACAACGATGAACGTATAAGAATAAGCAATGCTAAGCAGGCTAGCAAGCTACAAAAACTCGTGCAGCATGCTGTTAGCAACAGGAACAGGAAGTGACGTCACTGGGTGACTCAAGTGGGTAATAAAGGTATATTCCGGATTCAAAACATTGTTTATTGCACAGTTCCTTATTGCTGTCTGTTGATCTTTCACTGGGATGGCGGGGTTAATGTATAAAATTTATGAACATAGGTAGATACATTTTAAACTTGACAAGATGACTTGGTTTCATTACTAAATTTGATGATTTATACTTTAAAAATTCCATACGAGGTTCATTTAGACATATTGCATTTTATTTGTATTTCTGCATCTGTGCTGTGAGTATATTTAGCTTTTAAAAATGTATTTCCTGTGATACGGTGATGAGAGGAGGGAAATGGTTAAATGAATATTACTGCTGAGACGAGAGCTGCCGAATTAAAACCATCGCAGTGCTGCATTTCAGCACATAAACTCAAAAGAGACTTCGTCCTGAATAGCCGAATCAGTAGGGAAAAGATGATAAATAATTTCTGTGTTTATTATGTTGTGACTTGTTGGAAAACAGACCATACAGAAGAGGTAAGAGGCAAATGTATACTAAAGTAATAGCCACAAACCAGTAGCAGAAGTAGCTTTACCCTGCGGTGACATAGTTTCCGATACTTGTGAAAAACGATAATTGTGGGTGTTATTAATTGCGTAATTTATTGAGTTTTTTGAATGGGACTTTTACGACAGCGGAACTTTACAGCAGTGCTCTGTCACTTGAATCGAGCTCATCACTCCTGCATCAAGCGCTCAAAACACGCACTTTCTTTTGCCATGCAATGCCTTCATTTTACAATAAGACAAGCAGAGATTTAAAAATTAATATTACAGCTTCAACTTACAGTAAGAAAGCACATTGCTGTAAATTTTGTCAATTTTGTGATAATGTGAGCTTGTCTGTGTCATGGTAATGGTCATTTTCAGGGTTATTCTGTATCTATGGGCTCTTAGGACCTCAGTTTATAAGTATACGTTTTTATATTAGTGCTGCAATACATCTGTGTCTGTATCCATGTAAACATCCACGTTAAGTGTAAATGTCTTTTGCTCTGCCCATCACATGCAGACAGCATTTCTGCACATGCACAGCATTTCTACATTTGACAGACCTGGTGTGTTTTTCTAGTGGACAGCAGAGAACATACTTTGAACTTAAATAAGCCTAACATGCTTCCAAACACAGAGATAAGGTGCAGTTTACCCTTACTGTACAGAACTAATTATCAAAATTCTTTCGACGAAATACTGTACTACCCTGAACTAAGAATCCATGCATGACTTTAAAACGCTGTGAAGTAGCAACAGTAGGCATTAAGAAAGCATGATCTTGCTTAATTTTATTCAGCATAATATATAATTGGGCCTGTGGAACATTGTTCACGGTCTTTTCACCATAATAATTACTAGAAAGGTTTCCAAACTTTTCTTATAATTGACAGATTTGTATAAATCTGACAAGCATCCTTAAAGTGATAGTTTAACTATAAATTAATATTCTGTCATCATTTTACCACATTTTTGTTGTTCCAAACCTGTGTGACTTTCTGTATTTTGTGGAACCCACAAGATGTTAAACAGAATGTTAGAGACTTACAGTCTAAGTCACCATTTCCTTTGAAAATATGAAAAAAAAAAAAAAAACACGCTGTCGAAGTAAATGACGACTAAGGCTCGATTAACATTCTGTCTAACATCTCCTTGATTGTGGTGCATGGAAGAAAGTCATATGGTTTGGAACAATATGATGGTGAATGATAATAGAATTTCCAATATAATAATAATTATTATTATAATTATTATTATTATGTAACACGTGTTAAATTTGTATTATTTAATGGAATTTTGGCGAGTAAATGTCTATTATGTTATATGTGGAAATAACTCGCTACCTGAGTCTTCTTTTAATTGGATACTTTCTTACTCTTACTCAAGTAATTATTAACATGAGTACTTTTACTTCAGCTTGTAATTATTTTTTTAAATAATTGAACTTTTACTTGAGTAATGTTTTTGGCTACTATATATATATATATATATATATATATATATATATATATATATATATATATATATACTAGAGCTATAAGAATTAAGAGATTTAATGCCTATACCCTGATTTCACGCACCCGCCATGTTGAAATTGAAAGTGAGGCTCAGGTGGGAAGAAAGTACACTCTAACTATCATCTGGATCACTGGAGCTGCAAAGTCGTATTGTTGTATACTAGGCTGTACATCCTACCAAAGGAAAGAGTGTGATAAAGATGTATCCTTCCATCGCTTTCCAAGTGACCCAAAAGCTCGTCGTGAATGGGTTGTCAAAATAAGAGGTGTTTATGTTTTTGTCATAAAATTTTCCCTTTAAGGCCATTAACAGATGTGTTTTTGCCATACATTTCGATAAGCATTAATACGTGGGAATTTTACCCAGCTGTATGTACAATGACAGTTTTAAATCATTTTTGGTGTTATTTTCAGTAGTACTACATTTCAAAACTTTCCAAACAAACTAATTACACGTGTAATCCAGCTAGTCTATCATTCAAAACCTGATATTGTGCTTTCATTAAGGTTGTAATCATGTCCTTTCACACAATCATGGTTTCAAAACAAAAAGATTGTTGTGATTGTGTTAATGAGAGTATTTGGTTTAATCACAAAAACATAGCAGAATTATCTTTAAATTTAGTACTGTAATGTCCTGTTGTAATATAACATATACTCAAAATAAAATCCATAATGCCTATTATATCTGTCCTTTGTAGGTTTCTGCCAATTCTGAGAGTTACATAACTCTTACAGTATAATTTACAGTTTTGACAGAACACTCTAGTCTCAGATGTGACAGAAAAACTCATGGCAGCATCAGACCTTCATTGATCACACTTTGGATAGATATTACAGGCATTATAGATTTTATTTCAACTTGGTTAGGTAATGTAACTGTATTTGTAAAGATGACTGTACATTACAATACTGTAACATTCATTCAGCATCTATGTAAAACATGTGTCTTGTGTTGTTTGCTACTTAATTTTACTATTACTAAATTTAAATATTATTCTGTGATATAAAAAATGTGCACCCCTAATAAAAGGAAAACAGCTGACTTTGAATATCTTGCTGTGTTATCAGTGTTCATTTTTATATTTTTTGACCTAAAGGTTTGATGTACCACCACTTACTTGTGAACATGGTAAGCATTAAAAGAAAACCATATGAATGGCCAACACTGAAATCATGACTATGTTAATTTTGATGTTCCTATACAGCACTCCTAGTGATATTGAAACCCTTGAGGAGGAGGAGGAAGAGGAGGACCATTGATTTCCTAATCCAAACACAGAAGAAGAGTGAGTTTGTTAGAATACATTTGTGTTGTTCAGAGTAATCATTAATCTACTACCACAGATAGCTGTCATCTCATTCCTGACTAACAGAGCTCTGTAAATGGAGAGCTGAGCAAAACAGGCGAGAGTAGCTTTATACAGGCATTGTGGGTGCTGCATGGTGACTCGATGACTTACTTGATGTTTATTTCTGTTCTTATTGTTGTTGTTGTTTTCTCTTTTGTGTCAAAACAAAGATCGAACCAGAGTTTTGGGGCACTGCATGACCATGATTATCTGGAAATGTCACCTTCAGTGGAAGAGCAGCTGAATACAGCACAGAAGGAAATTGATCGTCTGACAGAAGAAAATGAAAATTTAAGAAGTCAGAAGTTTTGTCTCCAGCGCTTCCAATGTGAGCCCAAGCTGATCATGTTTTACACAGGATTTAAAGATTATGACACCCTCAAAGCACTCTACCTATCTCTTCAACCTACAGCAGAGTCTTCGGTGAGATGGACTCAGATGCAAAGACTAAGTAAAACAGAACAGACGGTAACAGCTAGCTTCCATGCTCAAGACATTTGCCTCTTTGACCAGTTTTTCATTTTCCACTGCCGCATGAGATAGGTATTTTTTTTTTTTTTTTTGCAGATTTAGCAGTGAGGTTTAATGTGTCAAAGGCCACAGTCAGCAGGATATGTATAACATGGGTGAACTACCTGTATTTTATGCTTGGCACACTACCAGTATGGCCAAGTAGAGAGGCTACTGATGAGCTAATGCCACCATGCTTCAAGAAGACTTTCCCAAAACACGTGTTGTGCTGGACTGTACTGAGATCCATGTTCAAACAGCAAGTTCAAAGGTGCTTAACACAGTGACATATTCTCATTACAAAGGTACCACAACTTTGAAATCCCTGATTGGCATCATCCTCTGTGGAACTGTTAGCCTAGTTAGCAACCTGTACAAAGGCTCCATCTCTGACAAGGAAATTACCAAAGAGTCAGGCAAAGAGTTAAACCTTCTCGAGTCAGGTGATGAAGTAAAGGCTGATAAGGGCTTTCTTATCAGAGACCTCCTTGCTGACATCCATGTCAATCTTGTAACCCCAACATTCACAGGGCCAAGTGGGCAATTCATTAAAGATGAAATTGCACACACACAAGAGATTGCTTGCTTGAGGATACACGTGGAGATGGTGATCAGACGGATCAAAGAGTATTACATTTTTGATGATGTCCTACCCCTTTCACTATGTGGTACAGTCATTCAGATGTGGACTGTGTGTCCTCTACTGACGAATTTACAAGGACCTCTGTCTTAATTCTAAATTACAGGTTACAGTTAAACAGCATGTATGAACTTGCAAATGAATTAGGTTTGTCATTTAAATGTTATAAATTAATTTATTGTCATTTGTTGTGTGTACAGTAGAAAGAGAATGTACATGGGAAGACATTTTTAAATACAACATTGTTCAAACTCGATTACCCTTTCTATAGCGCCATCTAGTGCTCTGTGCATGTGTCAAGCACTGGAAAGTGTAATCGAGCTTGAAATCATCATCGCCAAGGAGACTGCTGTCATGATGTACAGTGAGAAAGGTTCTGTTCTGTTCTCACCTAAAACCAACTGGATCACTTCAGATTACATTGATTAATCAACCGTAGTCTTATAGATTACTTTTATGCTGCCTTTATCTGCTTTTTGGAGCTTCAAAGTTCTCGCCACTACTCACTTGCATTGTATTGACCTACAGAGCTGAAATATTCTTCTAAAAATCTTCCTTTGTGGAAGAAAGAAAGTCATACACATCTTAAATGGTATGGTGGTGAGTAAATGATGAGAGAATTTCCATTTTTGGGTAAACTAACATTTTAACACATTAATGTTAAAAAGAAACTTCACCCAAAAAGGAACATTTTGTTGTCATATACTCACCCTCATGTTATTTCAAACTCTTATGACTTTCTTCCGCAGTATTAAAAAAAAAAAAATAAAAAAAAAAAATAAAAAATGTTTTGAGCAGAATGTTCAGCCTCCGTCTCGATTCAGTTTCATTGCAAATATCTACTTTTGTGTTCTGCAGAGGAAAGAAAGTCATATGGTTTAGAACAACATGAGGGTGAGTAAATAATGAAATGTCAGAATTTTCATTTTTCAATGAACTATCCTTTGAACACAACTGTCAATAGTTTCTTAGAATATTTTATTACTACTTATGTAACATATGCCTTGTCTGTGGATAGACAATGTACACAGAAATGCATTTCTAAATAAAACAATATTTTTGTACCCATTGTCATTCATTGCTATTAATTTTAACTGTAAACAATTGTTATAGAATATATATATATATATATATATATATATATATATATATATATATATATATATATATATATATATATAATATTACAATATAAACTGTGCATACATATTTCCTTAAGACATACACAGTGCTTAACACAAACATTTATGTTAAAGGGATAGTTCACAGACTTGTGTAAACTATCCATTTAATATTAATATTTGTGTTAATGTCTAGTAAAAGTGTGTGTGTGTGTGTGTGTGTGTGAGAGTGAAAGAGAGAGAGAGAGAGAGAGTGAAAGTGAGAGCGACTCTTGGATTTATCAGCACAGGTTAGGCAGAAAGTAGTTAAAAAAGAATAAATCCAACTTAGTTTTCATTAACTCCAATTTCTCTGCATTGAAGTGTATGCGCTCCAGGTGGTAGTCCTTTCTGGATTTGACAAAGAAATCACACCATGTCATTCCTGTGATTCCCATTAGACCCATCATCTGATAATAGTAGTCATGGCTGGTTTTTAAAGAAAATACACCATCTGCTCCTACAGAAAGGTACTAGCACTCCAGTACGCCGTCTACATCAAGACACTTGATTTCAAGAAACCCCTGAAGACCATTGCTGTCAACCACCTTTCGATCAGGAGAGACACCTAAATGGGGGGCATAGGGATTGATGACAAAGCGACAAGGGTATACACAGTTCCTGGTAACCTGCTCATATTGTGCAGCTGCATCTGGCTCCAGATCCAGGCCTCTCTTCATTGCCTGTGTCTGAACTGACCTCTTCTGTCTCTGCATACTGGTGGCAAGGCTGTTTAAGTCTGCAACTCGTGAGACTATCCTCTAAAAAGTGGATGAAATCAGACGCTGGGAACGGACACGGTGCCATATCTTACTGGTGCTCTGGCCCCTTGTTTCTAACTCTAGTGCCTCAGCATCAGAGAGGTAACAGTCATACCGCTGTAAAAAAGTGTTCTCCTTTTTACTGAGAGCTGTTGAATAAGTGCACGGTTGTGGTGGCAAAGGAAACGTTGGGTGGTGGTCAGAGGTGGCGGTGGGCAAGCCAATGACTTGGTAGGTCAAGACTGATCCACCAGGAAGATGTCCAAATTTAGTTTCAACTTTGTCCACGGGGTATTTGCTTGATGCCACCAGCAGCTTGTACATTTGGCTGTTGCTTCTAATTTTGGCAAGGTTGTCTTGAAGATCATTAGCAAAATGATCGCTTGGTAGGGGGGTTGGAACAAGACAATAGATGTTGGGTATGATTCCATGACAGGATCTTTTATAGGTCTTTGGAGGGGGATGCGGCTATCCTTATGAGGACTCTCCATAGACATAATGATTTTTATACTGTACGAACTATAGATTCTATCCCTAACCCTAAACCTACCCCTAAACCTAACCCTCACAAAAAACTTTCTGCATTTTTACATTTTCAATAAATCATCGTTTAGTATGTTTTTTTAAGCAATTTGAATTATGGGGACAATAGAAATGTCTTCATAAATCACATTTATAGCATAATACCCTTGTAATTATCAGTTTATAACCTAAAAAAAGTCCTCATAAACCACCCAAACCCGCCCACACACACACAAAATACAGATCAGTGGTCATAACTTTGCATTGCCCTTTTGTCTCATTAGTTTACACATGTAAACTTTTAAACATGATAATTTGTGTACATCCAGTTGTTATTGTTTTGTGGAATATATGTAAATTTAGGCAGTACTAAATAAAAAGCAATGAATTTGCCATTATTTTGACATGATAAACATTATGATTGTGCAAGGGGTGTGCAAACTTATGACCTGAACTTGTGAAAAACTGTGTGTTTGTGTGTTTAAATTGAAATGTTAAGGTATACGTGAATACATAAATCAAAATGTAAAAGTATCTCTGTCCCAGTTACTGAAGTAAAAGTACTGCTACTGAAGAAATAATTAACTTGAGTACAAGTAGAAGTACTGAGAAATAGTATGACTCAAGTAAGAGTAAATAAGTAGTTTTCTGAAAAACTACCCAAGTAATCACAAGTTCTATCAGGAAGACTTGCAGACTTGAGTGAAATTCAAGATTACATTTATTTGATGAATATAAAACAGAAAATGTAATGTCTCTCTTTGGCATAAGACAAATGTCTGGCGGTCCGTAGAAGTTGTACTCGGAACCGTCATATCCTGCCGGAGATAGGAGGCAGGGGCGAGGAGCCTACCCCTGTGCAGGACGGGACTCGACTGGTGGTGGTGGGGTGGTGGAGGTTGCCGTGTTAGCACAACTGAAACAGCAATGTGATAGAATGTGAGCAGACTTATAAAGCGATGGCTTACATGTGATTGGCTAGGAGTTACCTAGCTGATGGTGCGATGTACAGCTGCTAGTCTTCCCGCTAGAACTACGCTGCATTTACATTTACATTTACTATATGAAAATTATATTATATAGAGTATATATGCTTCCATTTTTAAAACACAAAGACATTTTTGTTATTGAAAGACATTTATGCTTCCTTTCACCAAGGATGCATTAAACTGATCAGAAATACTGTCAAAATCATTAATTGCAAATTATTTTTATGGTTTGAAATAATTGTTTTAAATGGTATTTATTTATTTTTATTTTTTATTTTCCCGTGATGGCAAACATATACTGTGTAAACTATTCCTTACAAAAGCATTCTAAAGTGCTAATTTGGTACTCAAGAAAATGTTCTCATTATTAGAACAATTGAAAATTGTTGCGCTACCATGCGGAAATCACAATACAGTGTTTTTTTTTTTTTCCCCATTTACTGAGGTGTTGAATCTTACAAGTTGCTTTACACTTGCAAGTCAAATTTTGGTTTTAAAAATTAACACACAATTTAAAAATTAACACACACACACACACACACACACACACACACACACACACACACACACACACACACACACACACACACACACAAATAATAATAAGATTTTTTTTTTAAAACCACATTTTTCCTGAAATTCTATTTTCTCCTAAAGTCTATTGTTTTAGAGAGATGAAGGCTATTCCATGCATTACTGTTTTGAAAAAAAAAAATCTTTAACCAGGATAGAGAGAGAAGTGGATGGCCCAGATTCACAACAAAAAGACAAGTAAATCACAGTCTCTAGTTTGAGAAACAGACTCCTCACAGGTCCTAAACTAGCAGCTTCTAAATGCCAAAGACCTGCATTGCTGCAAGAGGATTCTTGGACAAACAGAACATTTTAAGAATACAACATTTATTTAAATAGAAATAACCATTTGTAACATTCTAAATGTCTCTAAATCATTTCTAAACTACATAAAGTGCATTTTGACTGAAACACATTCCTATTTCAGGTTTATTCTCATTCACGTATGTCCAAGTATTTTGGCTATTAAGTTAAAATACTGTACAAAACTAATATAATACAATATCATAGAGGATAAATTTCCTCCTCTGTGATATTGCATTATATTAGTTTTGTACAGTATTGAAGCAATTATCCAGATATGGAATGAGATTATTAAGCAAACTGTTATCAACTCCTACATGCCAACTGAATAAAATAAGGCAAAAATAAACATATCTCACAGTGTTTAGTGAGAGATATGATTGATTCAAACACTAAAGCTGGTTGTTCTTTATATGTATTATTGTTTTACAATTGTAATAATAAAGTCTTAATTAACATTATGGTTATTTAACATATTGAGATATTATTATTAAGTAAATTGTAGCATTTGGTTACATAATGTTTTGTGATTTCTCATACCTTCTATATATAACATCCATCCATTGCGCACTTTTGGCCTCTAGCGGGTGAGGCTTTTCAGACAGATAAACAGCAGCACTCGGCAGGGAAGTACAGTACAGCACCAGGAGCGAGAGTGTTACCCGCTAGGACAGTTTATTTTGAACAAGAGGGGTGATCAGTTACGGAATTTAATGTGGGAGTACAATACTGAACTGATGCAGATTGATAGAAGCAGAGAGCGATGGTGCGAGGAACCTGATGATGGGGAAAAAAATAATGTTCAGTGAAAAGTCAAAAGAATATTGCAATGTATGTAATTGTAACTACGCAATGTATGTAACTGTAACTATATCAGATATTATTAATAAAACACGGGAACTCATTGTGTGTGCATTTTTTGCCCCCATATTTTGAATTTCGGGGATATTTTTGTCAATTTCGGTGGCATTTTTGCCCAGAGTCTCTATTAATTTCCAACACTATTGGCATTGTATTTTTCTAAGGTATTTAAAAAGTTTGACATATTTAGACATATAGTAGCAAGTAAACAAGATATCCCCTTATATGTCAAACTACATTGTGTTAATGTCACAGTTAAAACATTGCCTACCTTAAAAACAAGTAAAGTTTGATCAGTGGTTAAACATGTTCAGATGGTTTCCTCGTACCTGAATGAACGGCTCCTTTCTAAAATAAAATGAAATATGCAGAAAATCACAGTATTACTGTTCTTGTATAGTGACAGGGCAGAAAGTCTTGGAGAAGCTAGAGAAGAGAGGACACTGGCGGCAGTTTGTGCAAGCTGCAGTGCTCATGATGCTGTGCCCTGCGGGCTTCCATCGTGCCGAGCACAGTGCGTTTTAGTTTATAAACAGATTTAACGTTTATAACTTGCTGATTTCTTCTTCCCAAAAAACTTCCCAAAAATTCAAAATATTATGTATTTTTTTTGTACTTTGTAATTGTGGTGAAAAATAACTTTAGTGAAGTTGAATACTTCATTTTTAATCAACTCAAGTAAAAGTACTATTATTTATTTATACCTAAAAAAGTAAACAAAATTGAAAAATTTACTCAAGTACTGTAACGAGAGTAGTTGTAATTCTTACTCTGCCCTGACAAATAATACTAATTTGACTGTAAAATGTGGCAAATTGGCCTGTTTTCCAGGAACGTCCGACCACCCCAAACAACAAGTCTCACCGCAAACAGGTGAGCAATTCATGACATTGCAAAAAAAAGAAAAAAAAAAAAGAAGCAGCAGCAAGGACTTTGGTGCTTGAACTCCAGCACCTGAATGTGAGAACGTGAACATATGTTGTTTACTATCTAGTCAATTTTACCTGCATCATGTAAGAGGTTTCTTTTTTTCGCATTGAGCGAAATGACCCTGCCCTCACAATGCTGCCTGACTCGCTTTTCCTGACTATAAACATTGTAATTACACGATCGAAGTTCATGCTACATAAAATGCCAGCTAGCATTTGTTACAAATGAACATAGCTTGAATCAACGCAATGTATTTCACTGGAAATTCAGAGGTAGATGGCAAGCTAGTTTGGCTAGATGTAATGTTAATGTAAAACAACCTTACCTTTAATATCAGTGATATAACCCTCTATCCAATTGCTGTACCCTTTCAACAAAACAGCTTGTGGGATTCGACATCCCTCCTCAGTCCATTTTTAAACATCAAAACTTATAAATTGCGACAGCAGCTCCAGGTTGGTGGTCCAAGACATTGTTGTTTACCGTTAGCTCTGAGATACTTACCGCCTGTGTCTCGCTTTCAATTTCAAAATGGCCGCGGCGTGAAAGCTGTATATTGCAATGAATATGCAACCTATGGGGATTAGTTTTTTCATTTAGTCAACCTTCTGCTTAGACATTGTGAAACTTTGTATTGGTGATATTTTAGTACATTGTATTTACATTGTGGAAGGCTTTGTTTGTAAAATGTTATTAAAGCATTATATTGTTAAATATTGTTTTTTTTTTTTCTTTCCTCAGATGGAAATAAATGCATTTTGACAGGTAAAGTATATATAGGGTCAAATTTCAGCACTTTCAAAATCTGCGATTAATCACGATTAATGCAAAAATCATTATGTGATTAATCGCGATTAAAATGTTAATCAACTCACAGCACTAATATATAAACATACATACAGTATGTAATTCACACATATATGGCAGTTATAACACTCTGACTTCTTGTATTACATTTGATGGCCTAGTCACATTATAAACATATTACTGGTACATTTACTTTTGCCGCATATACATGTTTCTAATACTGAAAGATGGCAAGTACATGTGTAGTAGTCTATGAGTCATAAAGGAAAATGTAAAATGTTGGCGGTCTCCTCTACCTAAACACAGAGCCTCTAGCTCTCACTTACTAACCTCTAGCCAGACAGTCGAGTCACATTGGACAGTCCCTCCAAGTGGATTCATGTGTTAGATGTTCTCTCTCTCTCTCTCTCTCTCTCTCTCTCTCTTTTTTCTTTTCTTACTTTACTCCTTTCTTCACCACTTTTTCTCTAAGGAATGGTGAAAAATGAAAAAGGACAGGGCTGGAAAGAAAGAGGTGATGGATGGTGGGGCCATCCATTTCTGAAAGCATGGTCTTCTCGGGCAAGCCAGGCAGTGAAATTTACATTATTAATCTTGTGTAATAATCTACGGCAGAGAGGGAGGAAGAGACAGTGAAGAGAGAGACAGACAGACAACGAGTGTGTTTACGTTGATGTGTTTTTGTCCATGTGGGTGAGTGTGTACACTGTGGGGTTGCAATGTCTACTTGTGAAATACTCCTATTTCACATTTTTCTTAATTAATACAACATATTTTCCATTAAAAGTTATGCTATCAGCATAAATAATAATAATTAATTATGTAATAATTAACTATTTCAATGAAGCTGAATTGAAAAATTAACATGACTACAATTTCATTAGTAGTTGGTATGTCTACTTTAGTTTGAATTACAGTATTCACATAAGCTGGCACTGACTAGACAAGCTTGTGCAAATTATGATGACCTATGCTATTCAGCATGATTTGAGAATGTTCCAAAGATCACCAAAGACAATGTGTGCTTTTCTAAAGCATGCAAATCTGACCTTTTGCAAGAAGTTAACATGGTCAAAGTCACAAATTTGCTTAATTGATTAGTGACCTTTTATTTGATTAGTTTATTTGATTAGTGGCAATATTTAGTTTCTCTTATGTACAGTGCCTTGAGAATGTACCTTTAAAGGCACTAATATATATATATATATATATATATTATATATATATATATATATAATAAAGATTTGATAATCTTATATATATATATATATATATATATATATATATATATATATATATATATATATATACATACATATATATATATATATATATATATATATATATATATATATATATATATAAGATTATCAAATCTTTATTATCCTTATAATGTTTCACAGAAATGTGTGTTTTAATTTTTTATTGTTTATTTCCAGGTTTAAATTAGAGTTTGAATCCCAGATTATCAATGTGGACTTTTGAAACCCACTGTATATGCATTTATGTTTTTGAGGCACTGCACTTTTGCTAGATACAGGTGAATGGTGTGTGACTACATAAATGAGGGCCCATCCACCCTTTAATTGCCCTTAGGTAAATATGCCCCACTTGTGTCTCTCTAATTAGTTTTGTGTCATCATTTTTGCAGAGATGTGTAGCGGATGGCAGACAAAACAGAATCCACTGTGCTCCAACAACAATGAAATATTCATATTGTTTCTCAACCCCCCCACCACCCCAAATCCCGCCCTCCTCCCCCCACCCCCCCGCCACTCCTGTTCTTCCTTACTATCTCTTTCTATTCCTCTCATCTTCCCGCACTGCTTCCCTCACTCTTTCTTATTCTGTGATATATTTAAATGTTAATAACCATTCATTCTTGACACCCTATCTGCTGAGCCCCGAGTTTAACAGGAAATCTATTTAATCTGAAGAATCTCATTACATGATCATGGCAGCAGCCAAAGGCTTGAAGGTGCTTGTGTGTGTGTGTGTGAGAGAGAGAGAGAGAGAGAGAGAGAGAGAGAGAGAGAGAGAGAGAGAGAGAGAGAGAGAGAGAGAGAGAGAGAGAGAGAGGATGGAAAAGGGGAAAGAGAGGGGGAGATGGAAAAATGTGTGCAATTCTTTAATTTAATCCATAGCTGTACATAGAGTAACAGAGAGATAGCAAGGAAGCCCCTTCTTCTCTAGCTCAATTTGAGTAGATAATGATTAAATGTTTTCTATTGTGCCACAGCCGGTAGGTTTAATCATTCTGAGAGAGGGTGAGAGAAAGAGTGAATAGACAGAAAAAAAAAAAAAAAAAAACATTCACCCCCAATACTTTTGACTGTCTTCCAAATATTAACTCCTTTTAAAGCCATTAAAAGATTATCACTGATTTAGCAAAATGTCTCCTGGAAACATTAGCAACAGACTGTTACTTCGAACAAACCCCCTGAATCCCACCCTCCCCTCCTGCCCCTATTATCTCATTCACCCAGCACTATTTAATTTCATTTCTATAAATATGCAATGAATTTAATTTTGAGCACTATTTTCATCTGCTCCTGTAATCACAAAAAAAAAAAAAAAAAAAAAAATGCCACTGTAATTAGTTTCTAATTACTTGCTTTAATTGTTGTAATAATCATTTTAATTACCCAAATGCACAGGCATTATATGCTAAAAAGGAAATGATCTACGCGCACCTCCTACATTGTCCCTCTTTCTCCTCGAGTTTGATATCTCGATTTAGACTTGGGCCAACACATATTGAAATGCAAAGCAAACAAGGGGTTATGTTTGTGAACATTTGATAAAGCACAAGAGAATAGAGGGGAGAGAGAACGCAAAACAACAGAGACGGGGGAAGCTGGCCTGTCTTACACCGTCACATCCCTGCAATCTGCCGAGTCGAAATTTGCATGCCCTGGAAAAGCTATTAAGTTAAAATATACAGTTATTGTACCTTTCTGGGCCTAGCGCCATACAAATGCTTATTGCATGTGCTTATAGCTGGGCCCTAGCAGATGGTAAATCATGAAATTTTATGAAATTATTACACTGGTGAGGTGTTTTGAAAAGGAACAGCTGTGAGAGAGATGGGACATTATAAACACTCACAGGTGTTCCGTCTCTACTCACCGCCAGCCCTGACATCAAAAAAATTAAATTATAAACAAACCAGCAAATGTTGTAATCTCCTTCGCAGACACACTACTTACAGGGGGAAATTGCTTAAACTAAGCAAAGAATTAAATTTTCATTTGCATAAAATATTTACGGAGGCTAAGAAATTTAATCGCAGGGCTCTCCTCTGTGTTCAGCTGCCAAGTTTTGGGAGGAATTTGTGGGTACGCTAGTCGCAGCAGGCTAATGCTAACATGGAGGGAGCTCCATTAGGGACAGCGCTAATGGGTACTTCACCCAAGCACATATGGGCGAGAACACCTAATAAGAGCTGGCTGGCCGCTGCCAAACTCTGCTACGAGCTTGTGTTTCTCATTAAGATTTTATTCCTACCTTAGTATTTAATTAGTCACTTCTGCATGGGGACTGCAGAAGATTGCCTGGGAGTGCTAGCCTGCTATCATCTTGGAAATTCAGCCACTCTTGTAGCCGTGCTCTTCAATTTCTGGCACACATCGTGTGACCTGGCTGTTTACCTCTCAGCATGAGGGCTTGACAACTGTGGTAACATTGGTACCTGTAAACTTGCGTCATTACTGTGTCCTGGAGGCCTAGCAATGCTTTGGCACTACTGTTATGGGGGACACCGGGGAGAGATGTAAGAATTTTCTTTCTCTGTGTTTTGTTTGTCTCAAACTTTAGTTTACCTAATACATATTAAAGTACAGCAGAAATCTAATCTACATTGTCTAAACAGAAAATAAGGAGTTAACTGAAGACACTATCCTAATCTAAGCAAGTGTCTGATAGCTTGTAAGATATAGCTTAAACATTGATTTTATGGTGAATAAAATTATTTAGGTTTATTTTTTTAATTTATTTTTTATTTTGTAATTTATTTATTTTTTTACATTGTAATGGACTATAAAATGGTTTGAGATTTTGAATAGCTTAAAAGGCTGAAATCATAGCAGGCAAGGAAATAGATTGCTGAAAAATCTAACACTAGAGTAACGGAGACAGAACACAATGGACTGTGGTATTCTGATAATATCTCAGTGTTGCCAAATCACAAAAGACATTTGCTGATCTGAAAGTAATATCAATTGCATTGTCATGGGCTAAGATTGACTTTGCTTTCACCCCCAGTCAACCAGTTACACAATGTTTGTTCTCTCATTGATATGATATCAAATACACTGAGAAATACACCTAAAAATACACCTATTAAGTGTTTTTGTGTTGAAAATAATCCTGAAATTAAACAAAGCAAAATGGGCTGAATGCTCCTTGCACCTTATGTATTGTAATATTTGCAGTCCTTGTAAATACAGTACATATATGATAAACACCTACTGTAATGTGTGGCCAATGTCAAACACAATGTATGCATCATGATTACTTTTTTACATCCTGCTATTTTCCAGATTACAAAGTCTTTTATAGCTATGTCTTTATTGTCTATGACAGGACGTGCTGATAAAGTATTCAAATGAGATGCTTGTTTTTCCATAGTTTTGTGAGTGGGCCAATGCACACTAGGCACAGAGGCTGTGCCACGAGGGATTTTGGGAGAGTCATGCATATTCAAATCCACTGCTGGACACGGTCGCCCTAAATAGGCGAGAAGCATGCAGTACTTAGGGCATGATTTCTGTATGTGTGTGTGTAGGAGGGTTTGTGAGTCCGTGTTTTGCTTGTGATATCTTGTGCCCCTGGCACGCATTGTACTCTTCCCCTTGCAGGCACAATTTTCACATAAGCTCCAGGCTGCTTTCACCCCTGTCAGTAAAAGTAAAGCAGTGCATGAAAACAAAGAGTATCTGATTAAACATCTTGTTGGGCGCTTCATTCAGGAGGTTTGGTTATTAGCAATAATTAATAATTATCAAAGATAATTATTAATCATTAAAATCAATAGAACATTGATTAGAATCAACATTAGCTTTTCAATACTTTAAATCAACAATCATCAAAGATAACTATCAATTATCAAAATCAATAGAATATTAATTATTATCAAAGACAACTGTTAATTATTAAAATAAATAGAACATTGATTAGAATCAACATTAGCTTATTAATCCTTCAAATCAACATTCATCAAATATCATTATTAATTATTAAAATCAATAGAACATTGATTAGAATCAGCATTAGTTTATTAATCCTTCAAATCAACAATCACAGATAATTATTAATTATCAAAATTAATCGAATATTAATAAGGATTAATATTGCAGGGTCACCACCCTGGAATCAGGGACTAATAACCAGATAGTATAGCAGTCTCAATATAGGATTGTTCGCTTAGGAAAGTCGACGTCTGGAGAACATCAGCATTCAGAAGGAAAACAATGATGGCTTGAATCCGAGCACTGACATCCCCTGCCAGCCCTTGGTACAGGTGCATGCAGAACAATACCAAAACACTTCTCTTTAAAGTATAACAAAGTTTATTGATGCAGTAATATCAATTAATAATCAATACAATGCATTCAATAAACTTCTGACTTCCAACTACAAACTAAACAGTAACAGGATTAGATATGGTAACAGATAAGCCTATAATACATGAGAGGTGTGTGTGTGTGTGTGTGTGTGTGTGTAAGGAGAGGAGTGCACAAAATGGCAGATGTGGCTCTCGTGGAGAGTCACGTGAGGTTTCCGGCCAGAGAATGTGGGCGGAGAGACTGGTTAATGCCGTCTGCCCGTTCAACGCGTGTCTCCGCTGGTACAATAACTTAGAGACAAAGCTGGGCTCTATCGCCAAGTTATCTGCTCGCCAAATGTGTGTGTGGGTATGTTTGTGAGGGGTCGTGTGTGTGTGTGGTTAGTATGAGAGAGAGAGAGAGAAAACACAGTGACGGCACCGAAGCCAGGTTTAGTGATCGTGGGAGAGAAGGCAACCATTAGTTTTATCATTCAGAGACACGGTGAACGGCTCGTAATCCATCCGCCGTGGTCGTTGGTTCTTTAATGGTTAAAATCAGTGTGCCGGTCTCACCTGTGATGGTGGAAATACACAAACAGTCCAACATTGTTGGACGACAACACAGCAAATCTCATTCGTGGTAACAGTAAGTTACATTAATACCTTGAGTATTTTTAGCAGCAATGAGCGGACTCGGCGCTCCGTAAACTGTACAAGCAATAGCCTTGATACACAAGAGTAACACACTATAATAATCTATCTCTGCCCAGACGTAAAGCTCCTACTTGAGTCACGTGAGAATGTGTGTTCATCTGTTGTTTGACTCCGACTCGGTTCCTCGAAGCTCGGGTGATGACAGGAGGCCGTTTCCTCGCTCTGTCGGCAGGCGGTATGGCGGCTGATTCTCGGTAGATTGGTGGAGATATCAGAGAGGTCGACTCAGTTGAAGAAGGAAGAGAAATCTTCTTTCTTCACTTCTGCAGGCAAATGGGTGAGACACAGATTGCTCAGCTGTCTCCTTCGGATCCGTTAGCGTGCTCGGTGGAACGCGGAGAAATCTCAGTGTGGCAGTGGGGGCGTGGTCGAGTGCCCATCTGGAGAGAGAGAAAGTGGTAAGGGCGCTTACACCTGAGTTAAATTATGTCTAACACCTGTCTCTAATTCCAGTGAGCTTGGGGAGAGTGGCATATAAACAGCCACGCCACCACCAGAAGAGAGAGAGAGTCTCATGGTGAAACTACTGAGTTTGTGACACTACAGAGTTGTGATAAAGATTTTGTGATGATTAAGAGGCTGTGACTAGGAGCCTGTGATGCTTAAGAGTTTGTGAAGCTGAAGAAGTTACTGTGCCAGTTGTGACTGTGTTATCCCTAAGTTTGTGATTGAAAGCTCACCTGAGACCTGAACCTTCCTGTCCCAGTAACCTCATTCCCTCACACTCAGCTCGTCCAGCGAGATGGAAATTGTATGGCCAAAGTTCAAGTAAATACGTTACTTCCTTAGGCAATGAGGCTGCAACTAGGAGCAGCAGGGCTGCAAATAGACACGGCACATACTGTCGCTGGAAGCAAAGCCTAGAAGGAATTTCCGGGTTTTACACTCTCGATGATGTCATGGTTGGGGGACGCGCTCTGTCGGCGTTTTATCCAATAGGAGTTGAGATTTCGATCCTTCAGAATTTCACACATAGGTATAAAGTGAGCAAGGCTTGATGGGATCTGTAAGCTGTTTTGGACTCCCTTTGTTTGAGTTTGGTGCCATTTTGTGTTATCAGGCTTTGAGTATTCCTACAGGCCGCAGTCAGGCTTTATGACTGTGTGTAGTGCCTTTGTCTCTAATCTGAGTACATGATGCCCAACAACCATAAGCCTAGACAGTCTAGAGAGGCTGCCCTCCAACCAGCACTACCTGAGAAGCTAAAAATAAGGGACGTGGAAAGCAGGTGGACGTGATCCCCCCAATAACAGAAGGTGCCAAAATGGCCCTTTCAATATTAGGACTACATAGGTTATTTTGGTTTCATACCAAATAAGGTAAAATGAATCATCATAACAGTACAATAAGCAATAAACTTCAGAAACAATATGTTACTTTTGGGTGTGAAACAGATAAATATTTTAGTCCTTTTTTATGATTCATCTCCACTTTCACATTCTTCTTCCTTATTTTTTATGGCATGAGGGTGAGTAAATGATGAGATAATTTTCATTTTTTGGTGAACTATCCTATTCCTTTAAGCTGGGATAGGAGAAAGCACACTACCGTTCAAAGGTTTAGGGTCACTTACTTACAGTTGTGCTCAAAAGTTTGCATACCCTGGCAGAAATTGTGAAATTTTGGCATTGATTTTGAAAATATGACTGATCATGTCTTTTATTTAAGGATAGTGACCATATGATGCCATTTATTATCACATAGTTGTTTGGCTTCTTTTTAAATCATAATGATAACAGAAGTCACCCAAATGGCCCTGATCAAAAGTTTACATACCCTTGAATGTTTGGCCTTGTTACAGACACACAAGGTGACACACACAGGTTTAAATGGCAATTAAAGGTTAATTTCCCACACCTGTGGCTTTTTAAATTGCAATTAGTGCCTGTGTATAAATAGTCAGTGAGTTTGTTAGCTCTCATGTGGATGCACTGAGCAGGCTAGATACTGAGCCATGGGGAGCAGAAAAGAACTGTCAAAAGACCTGCGTAACAAGGTAATGGAACTTTATAAAGATGGAAAAGGATATAAAAAGATATCCAAAGCATTGAAAATGCCAGTCAGTACTATTCAATCATTTATTAAGAAGTGGAAAATTCGGGGATCTCTTGATACCAAGCCAAGGTCAGGTAGACCAAGAAAGATTTCAGCCACAACTGCCAGAAGAATTGTTCGGGATACAAAGAAAAACCCACATGTGACCTCAGGAGAAATTCAGGCTGCTTTGGAAAAAGATGGTGTGGTTGTTTCAAGGAGCACAATACGACGATACTTGAACAAAAATGAGCTGCATTGTTGTGTTGCAAGAAAGAAGCCTTTACTGAGCCAATGCCACAAAAAAAACACCTTGACACGCCTCACAGCTTCTGGCACACTGTAATTTGGAGTGACGAGATCAAAATAGAGCTTTATGGTCACAACCATAAGCGCTATGTTTGGAGAGGGGTCAACAAGGCCTATAGTGAAAAGAATACCATCCCCACTGTAAATATTTAGGGGGTGTGTGAGCTCTAAAGGCATGGGGAATCTTGTGAAAATTGATGGCAAGATGAATGCATCATGTTATCAGAAAATACTGGCAGACAGTTTGCATTCTTCTGCATGAAAGCTGCGCATGGGACGCTCTTGGACTTTCCAGCACGACAATGACCCTAAGCACAATGTCAAGTTGACCCTCCTGTGGTTACAGCAGAAAATGGTGAAGGTTCTGGAGTGGCCATCACAGTCTCCTGACCTTAATATCATCAAGCCAATCTGGGAAGATTTCAAACGTGTGGTTCATGCAAGACGACCAAAGACTTTGCATGACCTGGGGACGAATAGGCAGCAATGCCACCTGCAAGAATATGGGGCCTCATAGACAACTATTACAAAAGGCTGCACGCTGTCATTGATGCTAAAGGGGCAATACACAGTATTAAGAACTAAGGGTATGCAGACTTTTGAAAAGGGATCATTTTATTTTTTTCTTTGTTGCCATGTTTTGTTTTATGAATGTGCCATTCTGTTATAACCTTCAGTTGAATATGAATCCCATAAGAAATAAAAGAAATGTGTTTTGCCTGCTCACTCATGTTTTCTTTAAAAATGGTACATATATTACCAATTCTCCAAGGGTATGCAAACTTTTGAACACAACTGTATTCTTTATTTTTATTTTTTTCACATTTTCGAATAACATTAAAGTCATCTAAACTATGTAATAGCAGAAATGGAACTGGGAATTATGTTGTGACTATAAAAATCCAAAATAAATCAAAACTATGTTGTATTTTAGCATCTTCAAAGTAGTCACCCTTTACCTAGAATTTTCAGAAATGTACTCTTGGCATTTTCTCAACCAACTTCTTGAGGAATCACCCTTGGATGCTTTTTAAACAGTAATGGAGTTCCTGTCTATGCCTGGCACTTATTGGCTGCTTTTCTTTATTGTTAGGTCAAAGTCATCCATTTAAAAAAATATATATATATTTTTTCTTTTCTTTTTTTTTTTTTTTTTGTTTTTTTTTGTTTTTTAAAATACAATTTTAGTTTTGTAATGAAATAAATTAATATGTTGGCACAATTATATATTTTTCTACAAAACTAATTTTAAACATTTAAGAATACGACTTCAGATCAAAAAGTTTTTAAGATCATGAGAAACATTTCAGTCAAGTGACCCCAAACTTTTGAACAGCAGTGTATATTAACATAAATTACACATTTCAGTTTAAAAAAGAACTTTCTTTGCCCCTCAGAACCACACATTTAGATTTAGTTTAGCAAAATGTTGTTGCTGTGGCATCTTGTTGGTTCGTTAGCAATTGTGATCATGCACACATTTTAAGCCAAATGTTGAAATCAATACTGCATTAGAACTGTACACTCATCTCGCTTGAACAGAAGTGAATGGTTTATTGGCAAACTAATCACCGGGGTCGTTAATACCAGCCGCTTCTACACATGACCTCTATCAGTATGCTTTTGGTAGCCTGTAATGAGTTTAAAAACAGCCTGCTCACTCAAAATTCCCAGTCTACAGTGTGTTTTTTCCATTGTTGTGGCCTTGGCATTGGTATTGCAAAGAGGGTTCAAATCTCAGATATGCTGCATCTTTAGATTGCTTTGCAGGGCTTTGCAGACCCTCCTGTCACTATTGATATAATTCACTAACTGTCTATCATGCACATAGTGGTTGCACAGGTCTGACCAACTCAGAATGTGCTTTGCCCTCCTTTATAAATGTTGAAAAGGCTGCATGAACTTGTGTTTCCTCTATAGGGTTGTTCTGTACTCCAATCTGAAGTTCTGGTAAACTTGCAGAAAATTTGCCACTCATTATTTTCACATGCAAATGAGCTTGTGATTCACTGCAAATGTTTGCCAGAAGTTCTTCACCAGTAGTGGTGAACCTGCAGCAAACCTTTGGCAACAATGGGCAATTTGCCGCAAGTTTGCCGCAAAGCTCAATTGCATGTGAAAATAATCAGTGGCGAAACTGTAGCAAGTTTGCGGCAAATTAACTCTCAGTTTTTGTAAGGGAGCTGCAACTGACCACAGTAGGTTTTGGTTGTAGGAAAGGAAGTAATTTCTGTGCCACCAGCATCACCAAATGGAGTTGGAAAATAAGCACTGTTTTTAAACGTATTCCAGAAAACTTCCCCGGTCTTCCATTGGTTATTCAAACAGATAGTCTTGCCCTAGACCTACATCATTGGTTGAGCCAGTGTTGCTTTGTCGGGCTGTACGGGCCGCTCAAATAAATTGACTTTATGATTTAATTTGCAAATACTGTAGTTATTCCAATAGATAATTGTCAAGTGACCTTTGCTTTAATGTGGTAAGCCAGTCCTTTGTGATAATGCCAGAAAGCTATAGTATACAGGTGCAGCTAACCAATTTTCCACATTTGAGCTACTTGACTGTTTAGGATAAGCAATACTGCAATAAAAACCTTATGGTATTTAATGGTCTATTTATGATTGTTAACAGGCAGGGGAGGTGTTTTTGCTCCATGGACCACCTCATGTCTGATATTGATGATACTGAGGTTGTGGTACTGGATCTTTAGCATTACCCAAAGGTCATATTAATGAGTCACTGGCACAGTAGCTAGCTGGATGTTAGCAGTGCTAAACAAAGCTAAGCAGCTTTGTCAATATCGGTTTGCAGACGTTTTGTTGTACTTAGTTAATTAAAGGTGCAAGTTTTTTTTTTTTTTTTTTTTTTCACATAAAAAAAGGGTTTACATCTACAATAAGCCTTCTTTGACAAGTATTTTTAAAATAACACATGAAATGTAGTGATAATCTAGTGACTGGTTTGTTGTTATGAATGCAGGTCAGTCCATCTCCATTCCCCCCCCACCCCTTAAGTAAGTCAGACACGATCAGATGCAAATGCTAGGCATCTGCGTACAGGACACATAATGCAAAATCTGTCATCAGCAGAGTGCTCAAGCAATAAACACGTGCGGCCCAATTTTTCACAGAATGCACATGCACCTGGAATTATTTGCACTAATTAGTGTGTCCACAAGGTGGCAACACTCACAATTGAGGCTTTTGGTGACACAAAGAAGCGCTAGAAAGACTCAATCACTGTTAAACCACAGCAGACGAAAGTAGAAACAACAACAGTGAATGTGCACGACAATAACGCATGTGTGAGGTCAGGAGATACATGAATTTGTATAACTCCAGTCTGAAGGAATATAAAGACATCTTTTGGGTCTAAACCTTTGAAGAGAAATGGTCCAGTCTCTCATAGCAGTTGTAGCGTGCATGCGCCAACCGGCTGTGTATGCGCACACGGTCAAATGAAGCATACTGTATACAGATGCTAAGCATTCGCATCAAAACCAAAGTATACTTTGGGCTTTACTCTGACGGATTTCTTTAGGAGTTTTGGTATCCAAGAATCTATGCACATATTCAGGATTGGGGGAGACCAAATGTAAAAATATTAAATCAACCATTGAAAAACACATATTGATTGACCACTAATCTGAATATTGTTTGTTCCCCACAATGTATATGGTGGTTACAGCCATGTTGGGATAATTTTCAGTATAATTTGAAAGAAAACTAAGATAATATATTATTTGTCAGATAATTTAGCATTAACCTCTAGAACTGTTTGATCTGTATTTCAGTGCAGATAACATTTAATTTCTCTATATTTTTTACATTAAACTCCACCCACATATCCCATAACCTCCTCAGAAACTGACATAGCCTAATATGTCTCCTTTTTTGGATTTTAAACTGCTAACACACCTCACATGGCTAGGCTACTGTTACCTGACTGTCAGAAAGCAACATATATTGAAGCAAAATGCTTATACTAAGATATAGCTAAATTCATTTCATCATATAACCCATGAAGAATGGGATCTACCTCCTTACCATGCACAAATGATGAATCCAATAAAACATTATGTATAGTGAACACCCCGCTGCTTGTTTATGGCACTCTAAAACCAAGCTCTAGCTTCTTTAGCTCAACAATTTTTCACTAGAAGAGTCTTATTATAAGTTAAAATGACAAATTCAGACTTTCCAATTACACCCTTCCTGTTCCATGCTATCTTATTGGAGAGAGTGTGTTTGTGTAAGACCTACTATAAACTAAAGTGGCAGCTGGTACTCAATGAAGGTGGTAGTGATAAAATTTGCAGTGGAGGTCCTTGAAAGGAGAAGATTACAGCTGATACACTGCACATAGACAGAGATTTGTTAAGTTACAGCCATTGGTCTGGACAATGATGCACAAGTGCTGATAGAACTGATTGTTGTGAATATTTAGTTTTTGGTCCAAATATAACAGAGTAAAACCCTGGACAATGTCTCGTAAAGGTATTTTAAATGGGGAGAATGCTTCTCAACAGGAAAGGATGCTGAATATAGTAGTTAAATGTGCTGACAAATAGCACCAAACTCATCAACGGGAGCGTTTTTAATGAAATAACACAACTAAATGAACACTGGGAGAAAATAAAAGTGAGCAATGGCTTTTCAGTGTACTCTGAAATTTTAATTGTCTGTCTGGAGAATATTAGATAAAGCTTGATTAGAAATAAATTGGAAATCTTCTCTGAATGCATCTGCTGATGGGAGTATTATTAAAGTTGACTGCTGTAGAGGACCAGCCCAAAATAAATAAATAAATGAAAAGTGAATCTGAAACTGACTGATTGAACACCAGCCTGATTTACCTACTAGAGATTAAACAAATTTGATAGACATGAAGGGACATTTTTAATGAAGCCAATGCAAAAAAAAAATTCTGCATTCTTAAAAGATATTTCATAGTATTTTTTAAATCATATTTTCCATTCTTGTGTATACACTTAATTTGTTACAGTTTGATGTTGACAGTTTTTTTTTTTTTTTTTAAACAACTGCCACAAGTTAAAGCTAATGTATGACTTTTAACACATCTTCCTGTTTACAAGTTTGCAGGGTGTTTACTGGATCAATAAAGATAGATGTCATATCGACTAAGCATTAGTTCATGAAGAGCTTGCAACCAAGATGAAAAGTCTTGCGTTTAGAACCAATACTGCAAGCTTACAAACAAGTAACGTCATTACAACTTGACGTCATGACGTTTGGTCACAAGACATGCAATGATGTTATCTTAGACACCCTATTGGATTTTAGTAGTTTATGTACTTTATTAATGATTTTATTTGATTTGAGAGTGAATAACAACTTAATTTATGAAGTTCATCATTGCTATCTGAGGCATGAGTCACATGGGCTACTTTTATGACACTCTTGGGTGCTTTACTAAATGTTAAAGAGAATCTATGTACTACCATTGCATTAAATTCAGCCAATGGGACATTCCTTAAATGACTGCCTTTTGTACCCCACAGAAGAAAGACTGAAAGAAGACAACATTTTTTATTTTTGTTAACTATCCCTTTAAGTAGGACCTTGGAACAGCTGGTAGGGGGGAAAAAAGTAACAATTTACATTACAGTACCCATGTTACACATAGTGCATGCAAATTGAATTACAACAATACCAATGTATTATTTTAAGCAGCTCCACAAAATAATGATATTAAGTTTATACATTGAGTTTATACATGTTGTTCATATGTTTTACTTTTGCAATCACTGTGTAAATACACTGTAGCATAATTACTAGTGCTGCCATTCAATTTAAATTAATTTCATGATGATTAATTAATCAAATTAATTGCAATTAATTGCATATATTAATATTTCCAGAGAAAGGCCCCCAAGTAAATATGATTAAATAAACAATGATACAATAATGATAATTATATTGAAATTATTTTAAATATAATATATAATTAATATAATAATTCAGATAGTTAAATTGCCTATTGTGCTTGAGTTGCGCTTTCTGCCCTGTGCTGTCCGAGACTTTTAAAAACATGATTAATGTTGGCATGATGGCATGATTAATTGCGTAAAATTTTTAACGCATTAATTTTTTATATAATAAATCACACTGAATTAATGCTTTAAATCAACAGCCCTATTAATTACACTATAAATAAAAGTGTGATGAAAATATACCTTAGGTAGGTAAGGTATATTTATATATAATAAATGCATGTGAAAATGCAATTTTCACAATATATGATATCTTTTGCAAGACAGAAAAATCCTTCTTTTATGTAGTCATGAAGGCACACCAACAACCCTAAACACAGCTGCAGCCCCACCGTCTTAGCCACACTCATTATTGTGGACCTTTTTCTCCTCACACCCATTGCTTTCAATAAACTTCTTCTCCTCCATCCTCTAGGGTTTTAAATATCTCTCCATCCTTCCCTCTTTTTCTCTTTCTGTCGTTTTCTTTCTCTCAGCTGGCCAAACAACGAGGCCCAAAAAAGATTGCAGTTCATTTTGAAGCTCAGTGGATGGAGGCCTCATTTACGCGCTCCTGGCAACTCAATCAGGTCAGCCAGCCCTGATGAGTGAGTGACTAGTTTCAGACTGCCAGTCAATATGTGTCTGCTGTGATAGAATGTCGGCATCTGCACCTTTCTCTCTCTCCCTCTTCCTCTCTCTTTCTCTATCCCTCCCTTTTCCCCTTGTCTAATCAATGTTATCAAAATGGAGGAGAAGGGAAAAGGAAAAACACTGAGACACACAATAAAGATATCTCACTCTCACGCCAGCAAAAGAATCACATTTGGCTTACATGGACTGAGATATACTCATGAAGAAAAGACATGAAAGTGTGATTTTTTTTTTATTTTTTATTTTTTATTTTTTGTGTGTGGAAAGGCTCTTTACTATTTGTGACCATGTTTTTTAATCATATTAATCCATTGATCCATATAGATGTCAAATAATAATAATAATAATAATAATAATAATTATTATTATTATTATTATTGCTATCATTACCTTTATTTATTGCTCAATAAACTGGTGCAAAGTGAATATAAAAACACTTTCCTTATACTTCAATATTATAACATTTCCAAGTCTTATGTCCATACTAGCTACCTGCATTCATGTTTTTAAAGACATCTTGGAGACAATTTGTTAATCTTAAAATATTTTCTCTTATCCCAGCTTAATATGCAAAGACAATTTTAATTAAGCCATCCGTAGGTTGATATCCCTGAAAAGTGTAAACACTGTGGATCTGTGACACTATCAAAACATTGCTTTGTTTATCTGAGTATCCCAACCAGCCCGACACAGCAACATTGACTCAACCAATGGCATGGGTTTGGGGCGGGACCTTCTGTTTGTTCAACCAATGCAAGATGAGAGAAGTATTTAGGAAACATGTTGAAACTGAAAAAAATAATAATAATAATAATTTACAATTCCATTTGGTGACATTAGAGGTGCGGAATTTGCACACTTCACCTTTAACACTCATGTGAATGCAACTGTAATTGTAATTGTAATTGTGTAATTGTGAATGCAACTGCTACTTTGTTTCTGATGCAAGGGTTACATCAAACTGGAAAATGCTATGAGCTGTTTCAGGTTTGGCTGAACTCATTAATATGAAATGTATGTTTGTATAACAAGTATATTGGCTTGCAGGACACATACATATATGCACTCACTAGCTACGGAATACGTGCTAGTAGTAATTGATTTCATTTTTAAATTATTTCTTTCTTTTTTTTTCCACTTGTTTTTTTATTTTTTTTTTTTTTATTTTGTATTTATTTATTTATTTTTTTTTTTTGCTGATACCTTAGTAAGTGTCTATCTTATTAAAACACAGACGCTCTCTCTATCTCTCTCATGGCCGACTGGGCTGGAGTGTCCCCTGTGTCCTCTATTACCCAGCGCCCCACTGAACATGCTCTGCAGTCTGCTGACCCTCTGACCTGCCTGTCACCCTGATGGCTGCTGTTATCCTGGGCTACTTATTTCACCAAAACAGCCTTTTGTTTCTCCCCCCTTGTATTGAAAATATCAAGCCAGACCAATTACAGGTATAAACAGGCTGGTTATTTCTCGAAAGGTGTGTAGCATGTTTGCGGGGAAGGGTGGGTGTTTGATCTATCAGAACCATCTTACAAATTGATGCAGAAGAAAGATGCAAAGAGTAATTACCTGACTGTTCTCAATCAATAATTTTCAATATTCTGATTGACAGCAGCTGTCACTAAGTAACATTTGCTGTTTCAGAAATATATCCATTTTTATATTCATACAACAGGCAACATGTTATATTATGTGTAGTGCAATGACTGTACAATACACATATTTTGTATCATACTCTGAAGTATATATAATTTTTACTTTTACATCATTAAATAATCTTGGTTGATGTTAATACTTTATCTACTATAATTATATATGTTTAACATTAATAGGACATGTTAACATTAGTAAATGCATTATGAACTAACATTAACTAACAACGAGCCATTGCATATTTATAAATTAACATTAACCAAGATTAATAAATGTTGTCAAACACTATTGCTCATTGTTAGTTCATGGTACCTAAAGAATTAACCAATGTTAATGTAAAAAGCTTATCGTAAATGATTATCATAAACTAACAATATTGTTTATTGTTTGTTTATGATAATGCATTAACTAATGTTGGCGTAAAGAACCTTATTGTAAAGTGTATCAGAGTATTTTACAGTTTCCATAGTAAAATAATATCACCTATAGTGACTGTATGTGCTTGCCCTCTTCTTGCGGTGGAAAACGCTGTTGACTGCCTAATAAATCTGCTTTACCGCCCAAAGGTCAGCAGGAAGCATTACAGAGTCTCCACGACAGCAGGATTCATCTACAAAGCACATCCCCGCACTGCTTTTTCCAAGGATCACTGAAATTTATAAGTTGCTGAACAAGTACTAAAGGCCATTAAAAACGTAGCTGGAATTTATGTGAGGCAGAGGTGGAAATTGTATAATTAGGGGGCTCAAATAATTTTTCAGTCGGATTCTTCTCACAGACCTTTAAGTTTAATTGGGTGCTAACGGCAGCTAGGAACCAATGATGACGACAGACACGGGAAATAAATCAGGGGGAAAAGTCAGAGGTCGCACTCATACATGAGGAAGACATATGTAATGAGGAGGAAGAGAGAATGAGGCTCTTCAGGTTGTTCGCTGATACTTCAAGGGCTTTTAAGGTCTGCAGAGTTCATGTCTTTTGGTTGCTTGACTCTTTTTCACTTTGACCTCATCAAATCAATATAGACCAGTTGCATGTAATGTAAATACAAGCTTTACCTGTAGCATGAAGAACAGTTACCAGATTAGTTGTATGGTTATTCAAAATAAACAGACATATATATATATATATATACACTACCAGTCAAAAGTTTTGAAACACTTGACTGAAATATTTCTCATGATCTTAAAAATCTTTTGATCTGAAGGCGTATGCTTAAATGTTTGGAATTAGTTTTGTAGACAAAAATATAATTGTGCCACCATATTAATTTATTTCATTATAAAACTAAAATGTAATAAAAAAAAAAAAAACGTTTTTGAAAATAATGACTTGGACCAAATAATAAAGAAAAGCAGCCAATAAGTGCCCAACATAGATGGGAACTCCTTCAATACTGTTTAAAAAGCATCCCAGGGTGATACCTCAAGAAGTAAGTTGAGAAAATGTCAAGAGTACATGTCTGCAAATTCTAGGCAAAGGGTGACTACTTTGAAGATGCTAAAATATAACACAGTTTTGATTTATTTTGGATTTTGTTTAGTCACAACATAATTCCCATAGTTCTACTTATGTTATTCCATAGTTTTGATGACTATACTATTATTCTAAATGTGGAAAAAAAAAAATATAACAAAGAATGAGTAAGTGTTTCAAAACTTTTGACCGCACAAGCGAAGAGACTATGTGCATGCGTTCGTGTTCTCTCTCTCTCTCTCTACTCGATGCTCAGCGAGAAGTAGGGATGGGCGATACCACTTATTTTCTTTTTCGATCCGTTACCAATAATTTCAAGTCCAATACCGTTGATACCGATACCATTACCGATATTTCTATAAATTATTATTTTTTTTTAAATTATTATTCTTTTTTATTTCTTGGGATAAAATGTGTAATTTAAAATATAATTTTTAGTCATAATTCAAGTCGTTATTATTATATATTTTTTTTACATTTGTGAGCCTAAACAGAAAATTATTATATTTATGTTTTGTTTAACCTTACAAAAATTAACCATGGTTTCACTACAGTAACTATAGTTTAACCATGGTATTTAGTTAAACCATAGTTACCAAACAATTAACCATGGTTTCTACTACAATATTTCTGTAGTAAAACCATGGTTAACTATTTTTTTAAATTACCTATTAACAACAATTACACACAATTATAAGAAATAAGAAATGTCACCTTTAGATATGCTGTTATCTTAGCATGAATTTACTCCAGAAGCTGTTTCTCTGGTTTTCTATCATTACCTCTACAAGGCACTGATCCCTCTTGTTTGAACGAGCCTTGTGACGGCGCAAGTGCTTGTCTGCTTGTGTCATTCAGCATGCATGTTAAGATGAGCGGAAGAATAAATAGTTCCCATCCTGCACAAGTATTTGCTAATATAGCCTAATCCTTTTTATTTCACTTTGAAGCTTATGATTATTGTTCATGTTCATGGTAACCAAATAATAATATCCTTAGTTTAAACAAATTTTTGTGTGAGGATCGATATTTTTGATACAGCATCAGTATCGGAGGTATCGATACTTTAGGATCGATCCACCCATCCCTAGCGAGAAGTGCGGGAGAGAAGAGCGCTCCTGGGACTCTTGGAGTATTGTGTGTCATCCTGTGGTAAATATAACATTTTATGTTAATATTATTGATGAATACTACTTGCGGATGTGCATTTTGTTGTTTATTGCCAAAACAAATGTCATATTGAGAGAATTATAGTGTGTGTAATGGCCACTATGGTATGACAAATCACCATGCGGTACAGGCCTATTTGTCTGTTAATCGGCGATGTTATAACTTTCATTATGGAATTTTTTAAGAGTATCTTATGTGTCTTGTAACTTTCTGTGGTTTTATACAGTGTACAACTAAAATGTTGAGGATTTCAACCCTTGTGGAGTGAAAGTATTGTGCAGGAGCTCATAATTTTTTGAGTGTTATTTCATTTTATTTCTTTCAAACGATGTGGGTAATATGCAAAATGTACTTGTATTGTTTTTTTTTTTTTTTTTTTTTTTTTTTTTCAAACAGTGATCCCACTGCCGTATTGTATTGACTCATATTTTGAGTCATAATTTAGAGTTGTATTGAGAGTTGTTCGATCTGGGAAGAGAGAACTGTAAAAAATAAATGTTTGCATTATCAGTTTTGTGATTATCGTGCCCGATCTGAATGCTGTCCTTGCCAATTTAATTGGTTAAGAACACTATAGTTACTAAAACTTTTAATCAGTAACTGAATAAACACAAGTAAATAAAGAACCCCTCAGTGTGTTCCTGGTAAATACATATACAGTATATATCTATCTATCTATCTATCTATCTATCTATCTATATATATATATATATATATATATATATATATATATATATATATATATATATATATAACTCAGCAAAAAAAGAAATGGCCCTTTTTCAGTACATTGTATTTTAAAGATAATTTTGTAAAAATCCAAATAAATGTACAGATCTTTATTATAAAGGATTTAAACAATATTTTCCATGCTTGTTCAATGAACCATAAACAATTAATGAACATTCACCTGTGGAACGGTCATTAAGACACTAAAAGCTTACAGATGGTAGGCAATTAAGGTCACAGTTATAAAAACTTAGGACACTAAAGAGACCTTTCTACTGACTCTGAAAAACACCAAAAGAAAGATGCCCAGGGTCCCTGCTCATCTGTGTGAACATGCCTTAGGCATGCTGCATGGAGGCATGAGGACTGCAGATGTGGCCAGGGCAATATATTGCAATGTCCATACTGTGAGACGCCTAAGACAGCGCTACAGGGAGACAGGAAGGACAGCTGATCATCCTCGCAGTGGCAGACAACGTGTAACAACACCCGCACAGGATCGGTACATCCGAATATCACACCTGTGGGACAGGTACATGATGGCAACAACAACTGCCCAAGTTACACCAGGAATGCACAATCCCTCCATCAGTGCTCAGACTGTCCGCAGTAGGCTGAGAGAGGCTGGACTGAGGGCTTGTAGGCCTGTTGTAAGGCAGGACCTTATCAGACATCACCGGCAACAACGTCACATATGGGCACAAACCCACCTTTGCTGGACCAGACAGGACTGGCAAAAAGTGCTCTTTACTGACGAGTCATGGTTTTGTCTCACCAGGGGTGATGGCTGGACTCGTGTTTATCATCGAAGGAATGAGTGTTACACTGAGGCCTGTACTCTGGAGTGGGATCGATTTGGAGGTGGAGGGTCCACATTGGTCTGGGGTGGTGTGTCACAGCATCATCGGACTGAGCTTGTTGTCATTGCAGGCAATCTCAACGCTGTGCGTTACAGGGAAGACATCCTCCTCCCTCATGTGGTACCCCTCCTGCAGGCTCATCCTGACATGACTCTCCAGCATGACAATGCCACCAGCCATACTGCTCGTTCTGTGCGTGACCTGCAAGACAGGAATGTCAGTGTTCTACCATGGCCAGCGAAGAGCCCAGATCTCAATCCCATTGAGCACGTCTGGGACCTGTTGGATCGGAGGGTGAGGGCAAGGGCCATTCCCCACAGAAATGTTTGGGAATTTGCAAGTGCCTTGGTGGAAGTGTGGGGTAACATCTCACAGCAAGAACTGGCAGTCCATGAGGAGGAGATTCACTGCAGTACTTAACGCAGCTGGTGGCCACACCAGATACTGACTGTTACTTTTGATTTTGACCTCACCCCCCCCCCCCCCCCCCGTTCAGGGCACATTATTCAATTTCTCTGTGTGTGTGTGTGTGTGTGTTCCTGTTGTTTCTCCTTCCCTTCAGTTTCTTTCTCCTCTTTGTCTTGTCTGGATCTTCTTCATGGAGGAGTCACCATAATCTGCTTTCTCTCAGGTGCTGTACTGTGCCATCACATTCAACTTAATCCTCTTTCACAACCTCAAAAAAAATGGCCCAGACCTCAGTTAGAGCAACTTAGATGTGGACAAAGATTATTGCTCTCCCTGATTACAAAAAGCTTCTATTTCTCTCTCTCTTGGTTTCCTCATGCTTACTGGAGATGCACAGTCTGTGTGCAGTTAATTATAGTTAATGAAAGCTTGTTGGTCTTTGAGATAGAAGAGCAGAGGAGCAGGGGGGTACACACTGAGGGTAGATGTCAACTGGCTTGAACTAGAGGGTATTGCACAATTTATTTAAAACTGGGGAACTCTCTCTCTCTCTCTCTCTCTCTCTCTCTCTCTCTCTCTCTCTCTCTCTCTCTGTATCATAATTTTCCTTTGGGGTCTGTGATGCCAGATCTTTTTCCCCATTCCTGCTTCTTTTTGTTTTTTAAATATTGTTAATTTACTTACGAGCTTGTCGGTGTGCTTTGTCTTCATTAGTTTAATGAAAAGGCCCCTGTGTTTATCTTTTTAACAGATAATCGAATCGCTTACTTCCTGTCTCTAAAGATAATTTCAACAAAAGTCGTTCACAGTGAAACAGGTTTTAATTTGAGGGAAGTGTGATGAAGTATGCAAGGTGTGTGTCAAGACACTTTTGCCGTAAGTTTGTATTGTATGCTATATATGCATGTACAGTCAGGGGTTCAAAAGTCTGAATCAACTTGTGAAATTTGCATTTTTCTAATACAGAATGCTTAGTTATTTTATTATAAGCATAATAAAAGAGTCAAAAGTGTTTTTGCAAAATTAACAAATTCTTTTTTTTTTTTTGGTGTTTTTTTTTCTCTCTCTCTTTGTATGTGGTATGTTCCCCTTTTGTTTTAATGACAGAATACATTGCATGGACTCCACAAACCTGATGATCCATGTTTTCCCAGCATGATTTCAGGATGTTCCAAAGAGCAACTTGTGTGCTTCAATGAAAACAAGGGAATCTGATCTTTTGTACAAAGGGATTAACATTAGTGATCTAGAAATAGTGTATAATCTTAATTATGTCTAGTTTTACATTGTAAAAATGTCTTTGTTTGACATTTTTCAAAATCCTAAAACTTTGTTTATTTAGAGGTTAAATTAGATTTTGAATTTGAGATGAAGGTTTAGCTCAACTGGTACTGTAGGTACATCATGGTCCTAAACATACCAAGGTCAAGTGCTCAATTTCCAGGAAACACATAAACTAATAAAACTGCATATATTGAATGCACTGTAAGTCACTTGGATAAAAACTTCTGCAAAACGTTTGTGTACATGAAAATGTGCACTCTAAATGTGACCTTTGATCCCCACTGTATTTGTATGTGTTGCTGCATGCGTGACCAATAGCAACAGTTCCTGTGTTCTCTGCAAGCATGTAGGGGGTAAAGGATTAGGATAAATGGGCGGAATCTGGGGCACAGGAGAATGTTTTCCAAACTGGCAGTCCATAGGGCAAACTAACAGTGCTGTAATGTGAACAGTAGGGTGTTGATGGTGTGGCTGATGAAAGAGCGAGGTGAGGTTCGATGAGGGCTGTAAACCCTGAAAGCGGGGGGGAAACATGGATTTGTCTGGCCGTGTTTTAAAAAAGCCACTGACTGCACTATAAATCAGCTGTGCTTTTGAAATGTCCATGACATTGGCCTTCACCCCTGGGCTCTATAGAAATCAGAGCAGCAGTAAAACTTAAATACCTACACAATGTCTGACTGGCGAAACCCAGCTGAAAATGCACACACACACACACACACACACACACACACACACACACACACACACACACACGTTGGTGCAGCTATCATTATGAGGACTCTCCATAGACATAATGATTTTTATACTGTACAAACTATAGATTCTATCCCCTAACCCTACCCCTAAACCTAACCCTCACAGAAAACTTTCTGAATTTTTACATTTTCAATAAAACCTTGTTTAGTATGTTTTTTAAGTGATTTGAATCATGGGGACACTAGAAATGTCCTCATAAACCACATTTATAGCATAATACCCTTGTAATTACCAGTTTATACCCTAAAAAATTGTTTAGTAATCGAAGTGCTCGTAAACCACTTAAACCTGCCCACACACATACACATACACATACACACACACACACACACACACATATGTTGGTGCAGCTATCATTATGAGGACTTTCCATAGACATAATTATTTTTATACTGTACAAACTATAGATTCTATCCCCTAAACCTACCCCTAAACCTAACCCTCACAAAAAAACTTTCTGCATTTTTCATTTTCAATAAAACATTGTTTAGTATGTTTTTTAAGCGGTTTGACTTATGGGGACACTAGAAATGTCCTCATAAACCACATTTATAGCATAACACCCTTGTAATTACCAGTTTGTAACCTAAAAAAAAGTCCTCGTAAACCACTTAAATCTGCCCCCACACACACACACACACACACAGACGCACACGCATTGTTTTAGCACTACACAGACTTCACATCACACATCACATATGCTCAAAACATTAAACACAGCAACTTGGTAACAACAATAAAATCACCCCTAAATTTCTAAAAACAAATGATTTTTCACAAGATTTAAATTATAAGTGTCAACATGATACAACTGTGATTACATTGCTTACTAACCTTGTCTGAAATTTATTTTTAGTCTCTCAACTTATGTTATAACAAACGAATCTTACTGTAAATTTGGTGACAGTAGGTTGAAAGTTTTGCTGCTGAAATCAGCCTGTGCTTACCAAAAATCGAATATTTGCCCTCAGTGGCCAAAGCAGGAAGTGCTGTTGAACATATGTGTGAGCTACACAGAGTGGCGCTAAAAGTGAGTTGTACTTTTAAGTTGTAAATTATGTAATAAATCTATAGGAACACATACACTGTATGGCCAAAATTTGTGGAAACCATATGTGCTTGATGAACATTTGATTTCAAAAACTTAGGCATCAATTTCCCCCTTTGCTGTAATAACAGCTTCCACTCTTTTGGGAAGGCTTTCCAATATACTGTATGTAGTAACATGGCTTCAGGGATTTGCTCTCATTCAGACAAAAGGCTATCAGTGAGGTTAGGAACTGATGTTGGTCGATGGGGCCTGACTTACAGTTGCTGTTCCAGTTCACCCCAAAAGTGATCAGTGTGGTTCAGGTCTGGGCTTTGTGCAGGCCAGTCAATTTCGTCCATGGCAGACACAGTAAACCATTTCTTTATGGACCTCACTTTGTTCACAGGAGCATTGTCATGCTGGAACAGAAAAGGGCTATCCCCAAACAGTTGCCACAAATTTGGAAGCACACAAAGCCCAAGCCATTACATAAAGAAACATTAAGATTTTTTCTTTACTGGATTTAATGGAGTAACCAAATTTGTTAATTAGAACGGGGTGTCCGCAATCTTTTGGCCATATAGTGTATTTATTAACCACACTCTCAAACCTCAACCCTAAACCAAACTGGAGTAAAAATTTAATTTTAGATCGAAAATGCAACCTCTGAATCATGCTCACCATTGTATATGTGAAGACGATTACTTCCTGGTTCTCATGGGACTGGAACCAGAGTTTTAGAGGTTGCTTGCACAATGTGCTATCAGTAGCACTAGAGGGAAATATATTCTAGCTTGAATTGATGCAAACATGTCTGATGGGGGATGAAACATGTCAGTAATGCTGAATGTGCTACATGGGGTTGATTTCAGGGTACATGAACTTTTGAAGTAATATTTCGATTGTGTGATCATGTTGGCCATGAACAAATGTAAAGCCGGAAACTTTTGCACAATATACCCAAGAAACATAACTATCTGAAAAGTACTGTGTATATGGAGCAATCGCAACCCAACAACAGACAAATCAATTAGTGAGATCAACTAGGTTATCTATTTTTCTAGAGTTTTTATATTTTTTATGCTGGAGTTTTAATTAGTGTGATATGCTTTAGCTTTTAGACAGTTTGCACAGTAAAACCATGTCAGAAAAGCGTCTTTAAATTCATCCACTTTAAATCACCATCACTGCAGCCACAAACATTCAGATTGATGACTTTAGCCACTTTATTGTATCACACGTTGTTTTTGAGCATCCTGTTTTGTTTTTAAAGATGCAATATGTAACAATTTTCATGTAATATTCACCTTTTTTTGCCAATGTGTGAACGGCTTGTAACGCAACTTAAAAAATGAGCCCTTCCCGGACTTCCTAGGTTGCCTATTAAAGCCTGTAGACTAATTTTCATGCAAAGGGAGCGGGTCACTTTTGCCGGGAAAATCCAAAGAATGTGACATTTATGTGCGCTCCCGAGAGCCTTGCCTCAGACATTGATAGCTTCTCTTCCGCTATTCAACAGCGACAACAAACTGCAACACTAGGTAACGTTATCTTAGAGATGGAATCCAGCAAACATCCGGCTCCCAGCACAACACCGACTCCTACACAAACTCCAAAAAAAAAAAAAAAAAGACATTTATCTATCGAATCCAGTCTGGCTAAGCGGGAATGTGATCATGGTCAAGCGAAAACTAGAGTGAACATCGGCAGGGCATTTGATTCCTGGAGGGACCTGCATTCGGTTTTGGGATCAAAACCGACCCTGAATTGGCGTTCTTCTTACTGGACAGGTAAGCTTACATAACTGCAAATTATGTGAAATATAGTGCCATACACATTGATCTGTGTAATTTTAGCTAACTTGATCTTGCCTGCAGAGTAACTGTCATACACCATATTAATCTGTAATTATTCAGCAAGGTAAACTACAATAAGACATGAAATGAATGCTAGACAATGTTCAAGATAATACAAAAAGACCCATTCATTAGTGTAATGTAACTTGGTAATACAGAAAATATATACATTCTATTATTATAAAACAATAGCGCATCGATATATCAAAATGACAGTTGTGATGGAATCACATCAATACTGAATTGTGTCAACGTATTTATAATGTACAGTCTATTTTATAAACAGCTGCTGTCATCATCCACCAAATTAAGCTAACAGCTATTGATAAAGCTGGCTAGCTAGCTAACGCCGACATAGGTTATCGTATAAATGCAGTCAATGTATCATGCAAAGAAAAGTGATTACTTCAAACTACAGTCTTACATAGTCAGACCTATATCCACACTTTGTTTTAGCACTGTTCCAGCACTGGAGAGTCAAATATAATATACAGTCTCAAAGTTTGTAGTAAAACGATCATAACTGTGTAATTTTAATTATGCTACCTCATCTGTCAGCATGATGCCGTTGAATCACGTTCAGTCTCTTTGTACGTTACATCGTTGTTTTGGCCGATGCTCGCTCGCGTCCCTATGGAGTGTGTGCACGAGTGCGAGCATGAGCAACAGGTAGCTGGCTGCAATTCACTTAATGGCCACAGGTTTCATTAATAACAAGGGTTTATGAATCTTACATACTGCACCTTTAAAAGAAGTAATACAAATTCAAATTTTAAAAAAATGTTCTGGATATCGGTTTTGTTCCATTTTGTTGTGCTCCATCTAGCCGTTTTTGAATGCAAGAACAGCATCCAAAAAAAAAAAAAAAATATGCATCTGATTGGGGTCAGATGAACCCAATTTCAGGGCTTCCTTGAGACCAATTTGTCAACTTGTCATTCAGGCAGCCCACCGACTAGTCAGAAGTCAATTTCACATTCCACGTATCAGTGTTGTGTGTACTCCAATTACAAAGTTAATTAGTTACTGTAATATAATTATGTATTAGTCAAAAAAGTAGTGTAATTTATTACATTTTAAATTCTTGTAATCAGATTACAGTTTATGACTTTCTATTAATTTAATAAATTTTAAGTACATTATAGGGTCATGCTTATTTCTAATATATTATTTTTGTAGAATACATGAATTATGGCCCCGTAACGAGTCATTGTGAAGGAGAAATGTGAAGTTCTCAGTGTATGACTTGTGTGCAACAATGAACAAGTAAGAAATATAGACATTATTTTGAATTTGTGCTTTAGAAAGTAACTTAAAAGTAATTAGAAAATGTTATTACGTTTTCAATTAAGTAATTATTAAAGTAATCTGAGTACATTTTTGAGAAATATTTAGTAATTTATAGTAGATTACTATTTTTAAGTAACTTACCCAGCAGTAGTATAAATATTATCTAAACTGCTTTTAAACCTACTGGAACGCCTTACTCCATAAATATTTATTGCAGTACAAACACGATTTTTGTTAGTTTTTATGAACTGAAGAACAAGTCAAAATTATTTTCTGTGGTAAATGAGAGGATGCCAGAGATGCTGTCGGTGGAATTTAAGTTGTATTAAACACAGAACATTCCTTTAAGACTCACCAACTAACCTCCATGTTGATCAATGGTTCTTGTAAACACTGCCTTTGACTTCAGAAACTCACTGTCACACATCCTCTTGTTCTTATTTTGATGTGTGCACATTTGTGATGGCTTGTACCTGTGTATTCGAGCTGTTGGACATTTGCAACTTCAGCTTCCATTAACAACTGAATTAACATGAGAGAGACAAAGCAATCCTGACATCTCAGACTTGATTAAGAAGTTGGGGAAAATTGGCACATGCCCAGAATGCTCTGACTCTTGTCACCCTGTTCCCAGGCATTCAGACAGGATGGGCATTAGAAATTATGCAACCTCCGCCAGAAATAAGGAGTGAGGATAATTCAATTATCAAACATTATTTAAGGCATAATTTCTGATGGTTAATTTTATTACAAGTCAGCAGCCTATTGTAATGACAAGTTATTCTGATTGGTTGTATGACCATATATTTAAAGGAATTGGATACACATGATCAAAATGAATGTGTCTGATATATATATATATATATATATATATATATATATATATATATATATATATATATATATATATGTTTCTCATACAAAGCATCGCATTGCTTCAGATAACTTGGAATATTGCATAAAAGGTCACTTTTATGATCCTTTTATGGTCCTTTTTTTGATTTTTTACATTTTTCATTTTTTCCATTAAATTTTATTCACAAGGAAAAGAGAAGCCAGAAAAAAATAAAAAATAAAATAATAATAATAATAATAATAATAATAATAATAATAATAATGATAATAATAATAATAATACATTTTTGTGTTCAGTGGAATAAAGAAAACTCATAGGAGGTTTTGAATGACATGAGCGTGAGTAAAGGATGACAGATAGATTTTTTTATTTATTTTTTTGCTGAACTGTTTAACTACATGTTAAAGTGTTTGTAAATGTTGCTACTATAATTAGCCCTTTTTGGCCCGAGGTAGTCTGTAAATTGTTATGTGGCTCTTAAAGTAAATCAACTTCCACATCCTCTCTCTCTCTCTCTCTCTCTCTCTCTCTCTCAGTTAAGCTTGGTCACTGTGAGATTCTAACCCCCCACCCCCCCCACCCACCCCCACCCCCCCACACACACTTTCCTTTCTATTTCTTCCCTCTGATGCTGCCCATCCACCCTACAACTTTCCTCCAAGTAGCCCCAGACAAGTGGACACATCCCATAAATCACTTGACCGAAACTGTTCTTTTTTGTCCAAATCTCACCTCCAACATTCTCCAACCCCACTTTCCAAACACACGTGCACACACACACATACACCTCCTACTCCATGCATCTTTTCCTGCTGAAGTCACTTAAATAGAAGGATCGCAGTGGGAGACATAATGTGCGGGAGTAATAAGGTGATCTCGGGTGGGGTCACGACTCTAATGCTCTCCGTGCTCGGCTGCTCGGGTTCTGGACTCTCTGTGTGAGTTAATAGCCTGTGGTCATTGAGCCAGAGGGCCCATAAAGACCCCTGCACTCCAGGCTCTCGTCCCACAGCCACCGCAAACACAGCTTTTCCCATCCAGATAACCATACTCAAACCACACACAATCTCCACTGTGGATTTCTCACCACAGTGCGCACTAGTAAATCAAGCAGCATTTATCAGCTCATTTCATGTGCCCTTCAAGATTGATCATGATCTGCACACCTGTGTGCAAAATGCATATACGCACATTAGTACATTATGACACTCAATGTATTACTAATGCTGCGGCATACAGGCAGAATAATGCTTAAAAGTAACTCATAAGAACAACAAGATATTAAAATAAAAAAGAATACCACTCTGCTTTATGAGGTTTATACATTTTTCTCTAACCTAAGAAAAACAGGGTTTACACAAGGATTTTTATTGTGTACTAAAACTGAGACAATTAATTTAAAAATATTTCCTTAAATTGAAATAATTAGAAACTAAACTAAAAACAGCAGTTGTAAAGCTAACTAAAATAAACAAAAATAAAGAAATAATAATTTTCATAGTCAATGGACTATAGTATTGGTAGGGTGACGTCTGTAAAAGTACATTTTCATGGCTCCTCTGTGATAAAACTCATGCGTTCGGATGATGATTAAATCACGGGGATGAGCAAGACTTTTTGTTGATCACATGATTGCAGTTACACTTGTTATATTAAAAATTCATCAATCCACAAACTGTGTCCTCTGTATTTGCATTTAAATATGTTTGGAATCACGCTTAAGTGAAAATAAAATTTTTAAAGCACGAGGGAACCACGCTGCAAAGCGCTGCAGACATTTACAGTGTACATTTTCACATACGGAGCAAGCCAACATTCTTGCGAAAAGCAATTAAACATATCAAGAAACAGTAGGGACAAGACTGTTTATCAACGCAGCCAAACAAATCTGTCAATGGGGGTGCGCATGTTTCGTCACCCACATCACCTCAGTTGCGTCACTTGTGCACTCTCTCCTAAGCCCACGCAAGGAGATATAGAAGCCGACATATCAAGGACAGTAAAGATAGTTCAAATTAAATTTGAGGAGCTATGGTAAAAATGGTTTTCTTATGTTTTATCTATCAAAATGACGGATATCATTTGGAATTATCTGGCAGTGTTTAAAAAGTGTAGGTGGAAATTAAACCTTTTAAATAATATAGAAATTAACCCAGCAACGTTTCTGGGAATATTCGACCCGTATAAACGAGTAGTCATGCATATAAATATATTTAGTAAATGTTTCTACATTAAAATGTGATATATTACAATTTTACTACATTGCTGCCATAATAATGGACCATTTACGTGATCTGGCTCTCGTTTTTCCTTCCCTTCTACTTAAGAGTTCCCACTCACTGTGGTGGAGTGGCAACATAATTTTATTACTGTGAATTATTTCAAAAATGTATGTTACACAATCTTCCAACTTTCACAACTGTCCATTACTGCCAGAGCTGTTTTAATTACCACATAACCATGGTGTTTGTCAAAAAACAGTAGGTAATTTTCTTGCAGGTGGTGGAAGAAACACAAAGACATTTCGGACTCGGACAGCAATAAAATCACTGACTATCCCCCATACATGCTGGAATTACCTCACGTCCCCATGTAAAATAATTGCCGTCTGAATAGGGCTTTTGTTTGTGTTTGTTTGTTTGTTTAGGAGAATATATCACACCAGCAGAGGGTGATAAGGCATGTAATGCAAGTAAGGTTGCCAATTCTAATTATATCTATCATGTTTTGCCAATCTTAAGGCATCTATGTGTATACACTACTGAGTTAAGGTGGCTCTGCTACAATGTATGCCACATAAAACTATTCTAAAATAGTTAATCACCCTCTAGGCTCTGCTGGCTTTGATTCTGTGTTGTTTTCATAACAATCATCATGTCTTTTTTCCATTGGCTAAAGAATCAACTAGCGGCAGATGCATTGAACTTATAAATTGCATCCCATGGTTATGACTGCCATGTGAATACATTTCAATAACTTTAAAAGTGTTTTTTAACAAACCTATATGTAGAGTTGGGTACTCGAGTTTGGACTCTGACCAGTTTTAACGGACTTGGACTTGTCACGAACTCGGATGCCTTTTTACTCGGACTTGACACGGATTCGAGCCTTTGGGATTTTTTTTAGAGTCCAGCCGAGTCCATGACATTTGTGATGCAATGAAAATAAATAAATAAAATAAATAACAAAACAGAAATTAATGAACACATCTCTGTCTGCATGCAGCTGTATTAGCCCCTGAAGTCATAGACGTAGCCAGAGTTGTTTAAGCAAACATGCGTGCACACAGACGCACGTGCACAGGCACACTCATCAGTCAACCAATACGCATGAATGTTACTACAGAGACTACTGTATAACATCGACTACCAAGGTGGCTGGTACGAGGAAATCATAAAGACAGGTATGTATCCAATGTAATAGAAACTAAACAAGGCAGTTTCACACAACACGGGACCTGACAACTGGTAAAATTGCGTGTGGTGTTTGTGCAGCTTACACGGTGCTCGCATTGCAGTTTCATTGTGGTTAAAAACTTAAAATCAAGAACTTCACTGAGCCACCCACATCATGTCTCTCACAGTTAACTTAAAATAGCATATCGAAATAAAAATACATAAAAATTGTTTTAATATAAATTATTTTTAGGCGTAATGTATCTACACATGTAGGCACTGTAGTCTTTTGTGGTCCACGCAGTGTTGTCAGCTTGAACTGGTTCATAATAGCTTGATGAATTAACTGTGTAACTTTTTAAATAGTTGGGGGAAAAAAGCGTAATTGCTAAAGCAGACAGCAACTCTAAACAGATAAACAGCACCTATTTATTATTGATTAACTATTTTCAAAGCATTGACGGGCTGCTTAAAATACATTCTTTTACAGCATTTGTCCACCATTCACAACATTCAACCATGCACATTAAAATATTAAGATATTTTCTTGAGTCCGACTCAGCCCCTTTTGGACTCAGACTCAACTCGGACTTGATTGTTTAAATACTCAGACTTGACTCTGACTTGACTAAGGTGGACTCGAACCCAACACTACCTATATGCCAGATCTGGCTCCTGTGCCTCAACTGCAGTGTAAAGAAGGCTTTAAATTCAAAAGTTTTTTGTTGCTTATTTTGGATGTAAATAACCCCTTCCATGTTACAGTATGTTGATCCCTCATCTGATTTATCTTGATTACTAAAAGTTTTATACATATACAGTCACTGAACACTTTTTTAGGAACACTATGGAGCTAATAAAGTGCCCGATGTGGTCTTCTGCTGTTGTAGCCCATCCGCCTCAAGGTTCGATGTGTTGTGCATTCTGAGATGATATTCTGCTCACTACAGTGGTACAGAGTGGTTATCTGAGTTACCGTAGCCTTTCTGTCAGCTCAAACTAGTCTGGGCATTCTCCGTTGACCTCTCTCATCAACAAGACGTTTCCATCCCGCTCACTGGATGTTTTTTTGTCACCATTCTGAGTAAACTCTAGAGGCTGTTATGTGTGAATATCCCAGGAGATCCCAGCCCACTTGGCACCAACAATCCTGCCACGTTCTAAATCATGTTTTTCCCCATTCTGATGGTTGATGTGAACCTGAACTAAGGTTCCTGACCCGTATCTGCATGATTTTATGCATTGCCCTGCTGCCACATAATTGGCTGACTAGATAATCGCATGATAAGTGTATATATATATATATATATATATATATATATATATATATATATATATATATATATATATATATATATATATATATAAATGTCGCATAGCAGTGGAGTTCGACACCAAGCAGGAACGGAGGTGGATCTGGCCGGCTCTGGTAACCTGGAGATATGTATCCCGAGGTTGAGACAGGGAAACAAATAGAATAATATTAGCGTAGATGCCATTCAATTTTTTGCAGAGTTCTAGAGCATGATAAATGTTTCTGGTTCCAGCAGACCTAACTAAAGCAGCCTAATTGTGAGTTGAAGGATAAATTATGTGTATGCCTGACTATATAGATGAGTCTTTAGTCTAGACTTAAACTGAGTGAGTGTGTCTGCGTGTTACTCAGTGTTAGAGAGACTATTCCATAGTTAAGAAGCCAAATAGGAAAATGATCTACCTCCTTTTGTGGATTTTGATATTCTAGGAACAGAATTTTGCGATCATAATGAACATGATGGAATATAGCATGGCAGAAGTTCATTTAAGTACTGCGGAGATAGACCATTCAAATTAACAACATTTTTTAATTAATATGAAGTTTAACAGGTAGCCAATGTAACGATGATAAAATGGGGCTAATATGGTCATATTCCTTGGTTCTAGTCAGCACTCTGGCTGCTGCAATTTGAACCAATTGAAGTTTACTTATTGAACTTGCAGGACATCCTCCCAGTAAAGCATTACAATAATCTTGTCTTGAATTCATGAACGCATGAATTAGTTTTTCGGCATCAGCAACAGAGAGCATGTGTCGAAACTTAGCAATATTTCTCAGGTGGAAGAATGCTGTTCTACAAACATTGGAAATGTGTTTTTCAAAAAACAGATTGGTAATACTGTATAAGACCTATGTTATTCACTGTAGAAGACGATGTAACAGTACATCCATCGAGAGTCAAATTATATTTTAGAGGCTTATTTTTAGAGGATTTTGGTTCAATAATTAGTACCTCTGTTTTGTCGCAATTGAGTAGAAGGACATTTCTGGCCATCCAATCTTTGATTTCATTAATACGCTCTACTAATTTGAAGAATTGTGAAATTTCATTGGGTTTCGAAGAAATATAAAGTTGGGTATTATTGGCATAACAGTGGGAACTTATTCCAACGATTCCTGATAATATCTCCCAGGGGAAGCATACATAAGGAGAAAAGCAGAAGTCCTAAAACTGATCCCTGTGGCACTCCATACTTTTGTTTGATTTGACAATTCTTTGTTTACACAGACAAAGTGGTAGTGGTCTGCTAAATTGGCCCTAAACCATGCTAATGCATGTCCACAAATGCCAACATAATTCTCCAGCCTATTCAAGAGAATGTCATGATCTATGGTGTCGAAGGTAACACTAAGATCTAAAAGCACAAGAAGAGAAATGCAGCCGTGATCAGATGATAAGAGCAAGTCATTTGTAACTCTGATAAGTGCAGTCTCTGTACTGTGATGGGGCCTAAATCCTGACTGAAATTGTTCATATATACTATTTTTCTGTATAAATTAACATAGTTGGGAGGACACTACCTTTTCTAGTATTTTTGACATAAATGGGAGATCAAAAAAGAGGTGCAGTATATCTACTGTACACTATTTTTTTTTTATTTTTTTATCTGAACAGAAAGGTTTTTTGGAAGTTTTTCCAAAACAGAATAGTTAAATACAAATTTTTATTCAAACCAGTTAATTTAAATGTTGCCACATAAACAAAAGCTATCTTAAAAAATTATTATTAATAATAAAATAATAATAATAATAAATGAGTTGCACAAGGATGAATTATAAATAAATCTTTAAAAAGTAATATGTAATATAGATAACACCTTCAATTTAGCTTTAATAGAGAAACTATTTCTTGAGTCTTCGATATAGCATATTTGAAGAGAGGAAGAGGAAAGGGAGAAGGACAGGAGGAGTGTCTGTTAATGGCTGTGTGTGAGGAGGGGGTAATGAGGCCGTGTATGGGAGGTGTGAGAGGGGCACGACAGTGGAACAGTGGGGTGTAGCTAACACTTCAGCATTTACAGTGATTACATGTGAACCCCTGTCACACAACATGAGTGCCCTCAGGGTACCGAATTAAACTCCAGCGTTTATGCTTCACAATTTGCTCGCCATCCCTTTCTTTAAATTAGCTATTCTTTATTACTTCTCTTCCTTGGTCAACACTGGCATGTTTAGTTTGCTTCATTTGGCTGCTATCCTGTCAGCCTTCATCAACGGTGCATTAACAACTTAACTCAAATTAGTGCGCTCTTGCTCACAAACATGCTAGGGAGTCCACAATTCATATGCGGCTTCTTTTCTTAAAGGCATAGTTCACCCAAAAATGAAAATCTTTCATAATTTATTTACATTATAAAAAATTACAAAAATTCTGTGGGACACAAAAAGGTAAATTGTGGACAATATACTGGTCACTCTTATGTGTAATTGCAATGCATAGTGCTGGATCTTTAAAGCTTCAAAAAGACCACAAAAGAACCGTTAGCTATCGAATGTCTTTTATTATACTTTTAGAATGCCTTTTCTTCAGTAATAAAGCTTGGAAAATGTCTGCTTTTGTGTTGCATGAAAGAAAGAAAGTCATATGGGTTCAGAAAATGTTTGGGTGATCATCATCCCAATTATACCATCCCATATAACATCATCCTATATAACATTCTTTCCTAGTTCTTATATGTTTGTTTTCAGCAAAAAAAAATAAATCTTCAACAAAAACCCTGCCCCCTAAATGTACAAACAAACACTTTAAACCACTGAAAAAGCATCACATACAACATGTAGCACCTTGGGTATTACCAGTGCTACTAAAATAAACCAAAGCAACAGTGAGTAGACAGGTGAATTTAGCCCCATAAAATCTTTACTAATAGAGTTTACTCTCATTTACAGGCCCAAAAACAATTCAATTGTCAGCAGGGCTCGACAAGCTCCACAGTCAGAGCTGAATGAGGAGCAACAGTAATGCCTCTAATGCAGACTGGTCCAGTTCACTCCCTCCTGAGGGCCACTGCTATAATAACAGACTTGATATTGCATTCAGGCTCTAGTGACACAAGCCATTTAGATTGCACACACAGAACTCCTCTCTGGGTCTCTGGTTTAAATGAAAGAGGATATGAATGCAGAGTTTAGGAGCTGCAGTCAACTGTTTGAATAAATCTTAAGGACACACAGTTAAAACAAGGGATGAAAGGGACTGAAAAAAGTATATACTATGTATTTATTTTAACTGGATTAATTTCAAGGTTTTGCACTCTCGGGAGTGGATGTTTCAGTGAAACACCCATAAACTGGGCTGGGTTTGCAGGTTATGCTATTATTGTTGAACTGTCAGTATAACCAAACTGGATTACTAAGGCCTGTAATATGAAAAGGCAGAATGCCTTAAGTATTACTTATCATAGCACTACAGTGCACTCGCTGAGGTGTCTGAATAAATGTATGTTTGACTATACAACTTTATAAGCCTGTATTTATTGCTGACATTCAAATATTGAGTTTCCCACAGCCGGCCATTGCATTTTAACATTCTCCGTCTTACAATACTGTATACCCATGTGGTATCCCTTTGTTTCCAGACCTAAAATAAAGCATCAAAAACCTCAGTATTTTTTTGTCAAAAACCTTTTGTGTCATGTCAGCTCAGAACATTAAGCATTTTGTGTGCTTCCATAAACTTAATAATAATAAATATAATAATATAATATATATATATATATATATATATATATATATATATATATATATATATATATATATATTATTTTATTTATTTTTTTTATTTTATTTTTATTTTTTTGGATCATCAGCAAACTATCACTTTGATTGATCTTGCCTTTCATCAAGCGGGCCTTAATTGTTGATCTTCATTGAACATGATCAGTGTGCGTTGACATGTCATCTGTGGATTAAGTGATGCTGTCAGCTTGTGGCAAAAAGAAAACAATACATCCATGCAGACATGGCTCCAATGATCTGCACCTCACATCTCTCTCTCTCTCTCTCTCTCTCTCTCTCTCTCTCTCTCTCTCTCTATCTCTCTCTTTCCCTCTCTTACTCTGACTCTCTCTCACACACATTCAAGCTCCTTACACAGTTGGCCTGTACACTTCATCACTGTAAATCAGATATGTATCTAAAACAATCAAACTGTGAGCTCTACGATTTAAGGTGATGTGAAAATGCGTTCTCGTAAAAAATCCCAGGAGATCATCAGTTACAGAAATACTCAAACCAGCCCATCTGGCACCAACAATCATCTATGTGATTATCTTATAATGCAGTGCATAAAAAATCATGCCGAGACTGGTCAGGAGCTTCAGTTAATGTTCATATCAACCATCAGAATGAGGAAAAAATGTGATCTCAGTGATTTGGACAATGGCATGATTGTTTGTGCAAGATTGGCTGGTTTGAATTGAATGGTGCCAAAAACAACAACAACAACAACAACAACAACAACAACAAAAAAACATCCAGTGAGCAGCAGTTCTGTGGATGGAAATGCCTTGTTGATGAGAGAGGTCAACAGAGAATGGCCAGACTGATTCTATCTGACAAAGTCTACGGTAACTCAGATAACCGCTCTGTACAATTGTGGTGAGAATGCTATTCTGAGATGCGGGTTGGTGCTGTTTTGGCGGCACGAGGGGGACCTACACACTATTAGGAACGTGGTTTTAATGTTGTGACTGATCGGTGTATAATTTATGAGAACATCATAAACTTTAATCTGCTTTGGGGCACTTTGCAATAATATTTTCAATTATATCTGTTCTATACGCATTTCTCTTAATTCTTCTCTGAGTTGTGTTCTTTCATTTTCATATGCTGTGAAATTTAAAAGCACATGATCCACAGTCTCTGGAGAACCACAAGCATTACAAATACCAGACTCATGTTTACCAACAATGAAGAGAGAATAATTAAGTGCAGTATGCCCAATACACATTCGAGATGTTATTGTGTCCTCTTTCCTTCCACCATAATTCCTCCTCTCAGCACCAACATGCTTTTGAATATTATAAAGATGACGGCCTTTTATTTCCCCATCCCATGTCTCCTGCCATTTTTTTTTTTTTTTATCACAGCTACTCTAATCAATCCTTTAATTTCTGTTTTGCTCAGTGGAATGTTAATATTAATGTTTGAGTATCTCAAGGCCTGCTTTGCCAAATGATCTACCTCTTAATTTCCTTCCACCCCTATATGTGCTGACACCCATAAGAAAGAAATTATTAACCCTAGCTGGTGGATCCTAAACATACTGTAGAGAATTAATATATCTTGTCTTGATGCAGATTTGCCACTCAGTAGACTAGTCAGTGCTGAGTAGAAGTCAGAACAAATCACTGTGACTACTGTCTGTATTTCCTCCACCCACTGAAGGGCCATTAAAATAGCAATCATCTCTGTGGTGAAAACTGAGACATTATCCGGTAGCCTCTTTGCTATACTGACTTTAAATTGTGGTATATATACAGCTGCAGCTGTATGTCCAGATTCAGGTTCTTTTGATCCATCAGCGTCTATTTGGATGTAATCTATATATTTCTGGTCCAGATATTGATTAACCAGTATATCTTTGAAAATATACTGTATCTATTCCTATCTTTGATCATATCAATCAACTTAAGATCTACTATTGGCATAGTATATAACCAAGGAGGATTGATAGGCACTACCACAGTTGGGTTGATTTCTATTCTAGACAATCCAAATACTGTGCTTCTTTATTTCCATTTCTTCCAAAACTTTTAAAATTAGCTGCCTCATACTCCCAACACTTCTCCAAAACTTTTTTAATTGGATGAAAGTCTGCATGACAGAATGCATGCTAACCATAGACAGTTTAATCCTATGTAATTCTAATGGCATCTCTCCCTTCTCCACCTGAATAGCTGGCACAGAGGAAGATCTAAAGGCGCCACAGCATATACGTAAAGCCTGTGTTTTTAAAACATCTATTTTCTTTAAGAGAGTTGCCGATGCAGAATGATAGGCCAAACACCCATAAACTATTGCTGCTCTTATCACTGCACCATAAATACTCTTTAAAGATTGTCATGTGGCACCCCATTCCACCCCTGCCAGGCATCTTAAAATACTGACTCCTTTCTTACATTTATTAATAATCTTTTGAATATGTATTGCAAATGTTATTTTGCTATCCATCCATACATTAAAAATCTTATCACAGTTACCTGCTCCAACAGCTGTCCATATAGTTTTAGTTTGACGAAGGAATTCTTCTTTTTTAGGGAAACATTTGTCTTCATTTGTCTTTGACACAGACATACGGACATATTTCCACCACTATTTCCTCACAATCTTTGTTAATATCTGTCACTCTGAAACCAACCTCTTGCTTGACAAAAATAGCCACCCCTCCAGTATTTTCAGAATTTCTATCCCTACGCACAAATTCATAAGTTTCTTGTATACACATTAGCTGAGGTTAACAATCTTGTTCATCCACATACTTTTTAAATTATTCTCCGTTAGCTAAAAGACTTCTTGCATTCCACTGTAAAATGGTAAAAACTATTACGATCCCTCATATATTGTTTGTGTATTTACAATCTGCATCTTTAGCTTCTCATTAATCAACTCTACTGTAACTCCTTCAACATCTAAGTATTTTTATGCTGCTCTGATTATAATTATTTTCCTTTCTGTTCTGCTTTCAATTTGAGCTGAACAATTTACCACTTCAGCTATAAAAGAAACAAATGCCACCATGTCAACAATCATATAATTTTCCTGTATTCTGCCCTTCACAGCATTGATCACCTAAATTTTTCGCCAGTGGTTGATTCCACTAAATGTGTAAACTCTGTGGCGCTATCAAAATAATAGGCTTGTTGGAGATGCCAAATGCCTCGCCTTGAAAGTAGAAGAGAGTAGGCGGCTGCAGTCAGGTGAGGAGTGAAATAAAAGCTGTCAAGTCGGACAGTTCACACTTCTCGTAGTGGATCAGACACCTTCGAGATCAAAGGCAGATATTGCGGGATTCACATTCATATGCTATTTCTTCTTCTTATGTTATATTGGTGGATCACAACTTAACAGTGTATTAACGCTACCTGCTGTTATGTGCTATTGTTGATAAAGTGGATATAATTTAAATTCTGTTTCTTTAAAATGAAAATAAATATGATGAAAAAGACACTGAATGTTATTGTCCATGTTAATTTATTTCCCCCATAAGATGTGTCTTTTCATCCATTATTAGTTTAATAAAGACACATATTTTAGATATTTCAGAAATGATAACAATCACATATCCCATTCAGAGATTGCACTGTTAGAGTGTTAGGTAAATTCACATATACTTTATACACATAAAACATGAGATTAGAGATAAAAAAGGAAATAATTTAGAAGAGAACAAAAACATCACAGTTTAAGCCATTGAGCATTAACCTGTCATCAGCAAGTCATTTCCCATCATGCCTTGACTCAGCGCAGTCAAGGGAGAGCAATTGCGCCACCTGGCACTGCTGCCTCGCCATCGCAAGAGTTTTTTGCCATACGTCAGCATGACATCAGAGCAAGTCAGACCACACTCGGACACATTTCTAACTGGCATGCACCTCGCGGTGATCACCGGTGATCGGGGCTGTGCAGATTTTGCTCATCTCGAACGAGCCTATTCTGTTTGTTAAAGCTCTGACCACTCCTACATAGCAACGTTGGCTCAAACATTGGCATGAAATTAGGGTATTTTTGTCTTAACAATGGCAGACATAGGGAGGGTTTGGGAGACTGGTTTGAAAATAATAATTATTTTATTGCAATGGACAGTAATGACATGTCAAAAAAGCGCAGATGTACTTACAGAGATTTTTATTTTAGTTTGTTTACAATCATATCCAGGGTTGGGGAGTAACTCTGTTGTAATTCTGTTGTAGAGATGGATAGAGACTATGGCTCTCTGCTCAGCACCCTCAAGAGGAGGAGGCAGCTGACTGCTGATGAGCTTAGGTTCATAGCAGAGGAGGACATGGCTCATGAGGGCATGGGCACACATGAGGAAGATCTGCTGGACCAGGAACTACTGCAGGAAGGCCCGGACCACGAGGAGATGGAAGATGAGATGGAACATGATCCCCATCCAAGACCATCAACTGGGTATGTATGAATGTGTATGTATTGTTAGTTTCTATTTCTCATATGACTGATACTCACAGTAACACTAACACTGTTACTCTTATTATTTTGGGTATGGCTATCCGTTCTCGCACAGGTCCCAAGTCAGCTAGAAAGTGTAAACGCTTCCCTGACTCTGTTTCTTATCCTTTGTACTCTGACATCAATTCACAGGCACCAAAACCTCTCCCATTTAAGCCTAGCTGTCCATTCGGTATTGACTTAGGTAGCGTGCGTCAGGTTGTGTGGTCAACCTCCAATATGATGTTCTGAGAAATTGACTTTTTCATGCTGTTTATTACTCAGGCTGTAGTTGCTGAGATATGCAGCTTCACAAACTGTCAGGGGTGGGAGCTCATCCTAAACTGTCCGTCATATTCCAGCTACCAAGGAGCTTGGATGGAGGTGACCCCGATGAATTTTACAGATTTCTTGGGTTGCTCATTTACATGGGGTTTTCAGTTCTCCCTGATTCCCATCATCATTGGTGAACCAAGTCACTTCAGTTCTCGTGGGCGAGGGGATTTATGTTGCGTGACCGCTACAAGGCTCTTTTAGCAGCTCTACATGTTGTAGACCCTACCACAGAGGATAATCAGGATCGCCTTAGGAAGTTGTGTTATCTTATGGACCACCTCAAACAAAAATGCCAGCAGCTCTTTCAGCCTAACCAAAATCTCGCAATAGATGAACGTATGGTCAAGTCTAAAGCTCGGTCAGGATTTAAACAATACATGAAGGGCAAGCCTACTCGGTGGGGTTTTAAATTATGGGTAATTGCAACATCAGACTCTGGGTATACTCTCGACTTAAATGTTTACACAGGTAGTCATGATGGGCGTTTCACTGACTTGGCCACCAAAGTAGTTGAATCGTTACTGCAGATATTCAAAGACCAGGGCCACAATGTTTGGTTTGACAACTTTTACACGTCCTCAGCTCTTATGGTTAAGTTGTTAGAAATGGGAACTAATGTCTGTGGGACATGCAGGGTGAATCGTAAACTGTTTCCTGCAGAATTTAAAGACATCAAAAGATGGGAACGCAAGACAGCTTGTCTATGAGGTGGTGTAGGATTGAGGGGAATATACTTACAATTCAGTGGAAGGACACGCGTGCAGTTACATGCCTCTCCAATTTCCACAATGCGAATGGCTCAACTGAAAAATGATGGTGACTGGACAAAAGAAGTAGCCCTCCATCCCACTGTCATCAGTGATTGTTGATAGGTCAGACCAAATGATAAAATCTTACGACATCCTGCAAAAACTCAGAAGTGGTGGAAGACTCTTTTTTTCCACTTCATAGACATTGCCGTCATCAATAGTTTCATATTGTTTAAGGAATGGCAACACATTTATGTGGCACCAGGGGATGAGCGTGGACTGGTGAACTTAACCCAGATAGATTTTAGAGAAATCCTGGCTCGTCAGCTGGGAGGTAGCAATATTCACGCAAGTTTCCCTTTGCATACACTAAAGCCTGTAGTCCCTCCTTCGTCATCACTCCACACAGCCCATGTCCCTAAATTTGAAGAGTCCTCTAAGAGATGTTGTCTATGCTATCAGAAAAGTAGGACTGAAAATAAAACTAAATTAGCTTGTTGTGCACCGGAATGTAATGTTAAAAGACTTAGCTTGGTTCGCGATAGGAAGTGTTTTCAGTCTTGACACTCAGCTGAGTGTGACCAGTGTGACTGGTGTTGTCCTCCCCCTCCCCTCTTTTCTCCCTCTCTTCTCTCCACAGGTATTGCAGTTGTTGAGTATTTATTAATTTATATATATTCTGTTCCTGCACTCTTTATTAAAAATGTATTTACTGTAGATAGTTCGAAAATTTGATTTTGTATGTTTTGCTGTGTAATTCGTGTGTAATTCTAATGTTCAAATTAAATAAAGTGTGTGTTTTATTGAACACATAAAATGTATATTTCAGTGTTTGTGTCCTTCAATTTCAAATGCAATCTCAATTTATTATTACAGGTGCTCAAAAGGAGTATATGAGGAGTGGTCATGTGACATGTATCTTATCATTCTAAATGTTTGTTTTATTCTGTTTTCCCATTAATCACTAGAATGGTCAGAATTTTTAAACAATAGATTATATTTCTAATCTGTCTACAATTCTACATTGCCCACACAATTATGTATATTTCATACACTCTAAGTTTCCCTCTAGCTTGTAATTAAAATGGTTGAAAATGCAGTTGTCTGATGAAGTATGGTGGCTGGAGAAGATTTTTGTAAAAATTGCTGTGTGAATTCTTATTGATAAATGATGATTAGCCTTAAGTAATCATACATATATTTATATAATTTGAAAGCCCTAGTTCTTCTCTTCAATATGATATATGCAGTTCAGGTGTGTGATGTCATATGAATATGAATGTAATATGAATATGGATATGAATATCATATTCTGGCACAGAATGGAATTTTCAAAATTTTGGGCTCAGACTTTAAAGGGTTAAAACAAGATCAATTTGATTTATCTTGTTTTAGAAACAAGACTGCATAAGACATTAAGATTTTTCAGAAAATGTTTTTTAACATGTGTATTTTGTGTTACTTTACTGGCAGAGTTTTTATAGTCAAAACAAGTGAAAAAATCTACCAGTGCTGAAGAAGTAATCCAAAGTATTTAGAATATGTTACTGACCTTGAGTAATCTAACGAAATACGTTACAATTACATTTTACAACATGTATTCTGTAATCTGTAGCGGAATATATTTCAAAAGTAACCCTCCTAACCCTGATCATATCCTGAAAAGGTGTGTACTATAATTGCATTAAAAAAGCCATTAATCTAAATCAGTTTTATCTAAAACTTTGAGCTTTTTTAAAATATGAGCATATTGCTTCTATTTTTTTCTTTATCTGTTTCAGCCACATCCTCTGCTCCACACAAAAACACCTCCATCTTCAAGAGAATGGCTATAATCACTTTCTTAGCACCCACGCCTCCCCCTGCCCCTCCAGTGAGAGATATCCTTGAGCCTCACCTCCATCTCTTTGCCAGGTCAGGCAGTGATAGTACTGATAGTGAGCTATAGTTTAGGTCCAGATCTGCTATCGTGGCCTTGAATGATGGAGCAAAAGGAATGGGAAGGTGTTTATTGTCACCCAGATGGTGCACAATGCGGCCGGTTTGCGCAAGGCCCCTCTGTGCCCCCCTCAATATAATTCATGCGGTGGCACCATTGTGTGGGTGACTGATAAGGCCTTCACTTTGGACCGTTCTGGTCACTTGTCTCAAGGAGACTCCAAAGAAACTTCACTCTGTACAAATGGTGGTGGAAAATTGCTTTGCTCTCTCTCTCTCTTTCTCTCTCTCTTCAATGGACTGGAATGCTTTTATACTACTAAAACCTTTAAGAGAACACAGCCAGATTGACGTGTATTTGCAAATGTCAAGTGGGGCTTTGTCCTCCCGGTTCATCTCACAGCAGGAAAGGTTTGAACTTCAGGTGCTATTCAGGTGGAAATCTGAAAGTCTAGAATCAACTGACTTGTGTGGGCCTTTCGAAACAGAATCAATGCACATCCATATATTCAACTGTTAGTTTCATTTTTACTCTTACTATTGCTCATACTTAGGGTTTTGAGGGATTTGAAGACACCCCTAAACCCATTAAACCCATTAATCCCTTGGTGTGTAACTCATCCCAGACTGTTTGTGCTATGGACATGAATTATAACTCAAATACTATGACTTGCTGAGGAGAATGTGAGCAATTACTTTTTGCAGCAATCAGTCAGATTTTTGCCTGGTGGATGATAAAACAGGCATAAAAATCCTATAGTCTTCCATTGAAGGAAAAACACATGCAATATCTAGGGACCAGACTATCATAGAGTCTTGATTCTTGGAGTTTTTAATATAAGTAATCACCCAGAACATTATAGGAACCACAGAGAATACACTAGCAACAGCATAGCAATTCTCTAAAACCACTCAGACCACCGTAGCAACCGCAGAACAATGCCCTGACAACCACTCACAACACACGGGCAAGCATCACTTCTTCAGAAAATGAAAAATCTAGTTTGTACCACAGAGACAGTCACACACTATCTAGTTATGAAGTCTTCCACAACAAGTATTTATGAAACCATTTGGGTTGAATGTCTGAGCAATCATGTTGCCAGGGATCATAGATCCTGCTATGGATCCGCATGATTGGACACATTTATGGTTGCTTATTACTGTTACAATCATATGAAGAACAGTAAACAAATAAATCCTAAAAGTTGTTTTTGTCCACTCCTGCTCTTAATATGGAGTTGTTTTCCTCTGCTTTGATTTCAATGTCTGCTCTCACCATCGATCCGCCTTCTGACAAATTTGGATTCAATGCTCATATTTTTCCATCTAAGTAAATGTCCAACAAAACACTTGACGAATGGACTCACTGGTTTATTGAGTAAATAATGAAAAGATCATTTGGTAGACTGGATGTCGCAAGCTGGACCAGTCAATGGGGAACTACAGAATGAGGTACGTACTTCTGAAAGCCAACAGAAATTGTTTTCCTTTTCACTTTCACTTTCAAATAGCATTTCATCCAAGAAAGTCCATACGTGTCAGCCAATCGATGCCACACAGCATAATCAGAATGTCAAATATTTTAAGTGCTCTGATATTTTCGTGAAAACTTTCCTGGATACAGAAGACCAGTATATTGATTAGCATCAAACTCAAGTTAAGGAGACACAGTCTGGCAAGTTTAAGAAAAAAAAGAAAATAAAAAAATCTCTTTATTTTTTGTATTTATTTTTTTTATCAAATGAGAATTGTCAATGAAGATGAACATAACAGTGTGTGACCACTCCCATGTGTTAGGAAGATGTTTATCAGACACATATGAAACCTTGTTATACAGTATGTGTGCGTGTTCAGGTTTCCCACATCTGTTTTTTGTCAGGGTATCTGTGATAGGCCTCTTGGTCTCCAGAGACCCTTTGGTTCAACATGGAAAATGCATTACTACATTGCAAGTGCTTCAGTAATCCACTCCAGTAATGACAAGCGGCACAGGAGCTTGTAGTGTGTGTGCATGTCATGATCTAGTATGCTCTGAGGCACTTGTGGTCGTTGAATGGTTTTAAAGATAGTGCACCCAGTGACACTTCTGTAATTGTTTAGATAGCCTCATGATGTTCCAAACCTGGATGGCTTTCTTCTGTGGAACACAAGAAGCAGATGTTAGTCAGAATGTAAGCCTCAGTTTACTTTACCATTTACTTTCAATATATGGCAAAAAGGTGCAATGAAAGTGAATAGTAAAAAGAGACTAACTTTCTACCTAACTTCTCCTTGAAAGAAAGTCATACGGGTTTGGAATGACTTGAGGGTGAGAATGTAATGCCAGCATTTTCATTTTTTGGTTTATGTTTACAAAAATAACAGTTTCAAGTTTCAAGATTCACATTTGAATTATGACTGATTTATGTTATAGAACAAGACATGAAAGGAATATTACACCCAAAAAATAAAATTCTCTCATCATTTACTCACCCTCATGCCATCCCAGATGTGTATGACTTTCTGTCTTCTGCTGAACATAAACAAAGATAATTAGAAGAATATCTCAGCTCCATAGGTCCATACAATGCAATTTAATGGTTGCCAGATCTTTGAAGGTCCAAAAAACATATAAAGGCAGCATAAAAAGAATCCACATGACTCCAGTGGTTAAATCCATATCTTCAGAAGCGACATGATAGGTGTGGGTGATAAACAGATCAAAAGATGTACTTTTTTTTTACTATAAATTAACCTCCCTGCCCAGTAAGTGGCGATATGCACAAAGAATGCGAATCACCAAAAATAAAAGAAGAATGTGAAAGTGAAAGTTTATAGTAAAAAAGGACTAAAATATTGATCTGTTTCTCACCTACACCTATCATACCATTTCTGAAGACATGGATTTAACAACTTGAGTCATATGGATTATTTTTATGCTGCCTTTATATGCATTTTGGTCCTTCCAAGTTCTGGCCACCATTCACTCGCATTGTATGAATCTACAGAGCTGAAATATTCTAATAAAAAAACTTTGTGTTCAGCAGAAGAAATAAAGTCATACACTTCTAGGACGGCATGAGGGTGAGTAAATGATTTCATTTTTGGGTGATCTATCTCTTGAAAGTCTTGGTAGTGTATATATATATATATATATATATATATATATATATATATATATACACTATACTGCCAAAAGTATTCGCTCACCCATCCAAATAATTTAATTCAGGTGTTCCAATCACTTCCATGGCCACAGGTGTATAAAATGAAGCACCTAGGCATGCAGACTGCTTCTACAAACATTTGTGAAAGAATGGGCCGCTCTCAGGAGCTCAGTGAATTCCAGCGTGGTACTGTGATAGGATGCCACCTGTGCAACAAGTCCAGTCGTGAAATTTCCTCGCTACTAAATATTCCACAGTCAACTGTCAGTGGTATTATAACAAAGTGGAAGCGATTGGGAATGACAGCAACTCAGCCACAAAGTGGTAGGCCACGTAAAATGACAGAGCGGGGTCAGCGGATGCTGAGGTGCATAGTGTGCAGAGGTCGCCAACTTTCTGCAGAGTCAATCGCTACAGACCTCCAAAGTTCATGTGGCCTTCAGATTAGCTCAAGAACAGTGCGTAGAGAGCTTCATGGAATGGGTTTCCATGGCCGAGCAGCTGCATCCAAGCCATACATCACCAAGTGCAATGCAAAGCGTCGGATGCAGTGGTGTAAAGCACGCCGCCACTGGACTCGAATCACGCTTCTCCATCTGGCAATCTGATGGACGAGTCTGGGTTTGGCGGTTGCCAGGAGAACGGTACTTGTCTGACTGCATTGTGCCAGCTGTGAAGTTTGGTGGAGGGGGGATTATGGTGTGGGGTTGTTTTTCAGGAGCTGGGCTTGGCCCTTTAGTTCCAGTGAAAGGAACTCTGAATGCTTCAGCATACCAAGAGAATTTGGACAATTCCATGATCCCAACTTTGTGGGAACAGTTTGGGGATGGCCCCTTCCTGTTCCAACATGACTGCGCACCAGTGCACAAAGCAAGGTCCATAAAGACATGGATGAGCGAGTTTGGTGTGGAAGAACTTCACTGGCCTGCACAGAGTCCTGACCTCAACCCGATAGAGCACCTTTGGGATGAATTAGAGCGAAGACTGCGAGCCAGGCCTTCTCGTCCAACATCAGTGTCTGACCTCACAAATGCGCTTCTGGAAGAATGGTCAAAAATTCCCATAAACACACTCCTAAACCTTGTGGAAAGCCTTCCCAGAAGAGTTGAAGCTGTTATAGCTGCAAAGGGTGGGCCGACGTCATATTAAACCCTATGGATTAAGAATGGGATGTCACTTAAGTTCATATGCGTCTAAAGGCAGATGAGCGAATACTTTTGGCAATATAGTGTATATACTACCGGTCAAAAGTTTTGAAACACTTGCCTGAAATGTTTGTCATGATCTTAAAAATCTTTTGATCTGAAGGCGTATGCTTACATGTTTGAAATTAGTTTTGTAGACAGAAATATAATTGTGCCACCATATTAATTTATTTCATTACAAAACTAAAATATAATTAAAAACGTTTTTGAAATTGATGACTTGGACCAAATAATAAAGAAAAGCAGCCAATAAGAGCCCAACATAGATGGGAACTCCTTCAGTACTGTTTAAAAAGCATCCCAGATGAGAAAATGTCAAGAGTACATGTCTGCAAATTCTAGGCAAAGGGTGACTACTTTGAAGATGCTAAAATATAACACAGTTTTGATTTATTTTGGAGTTTGTTTAGTCACAACATAATTCCCATAGTTCCATTTATGTTATTCCATAGTTTTGATGACTTTACTATTATTCTAAAATGTAAAAAAAAAAAAAAAAAAAAAAAAATATATATAATAAAGAATGAGTAAGTTTTTCAAAACTTTTGACTGCTAGTGTATATATATATATATATATATATATATATATATATATATATATATATATATATATATATATATATATATTATGGTCAGTAAGGACAATATAATGGTTTGTTCTTTTACACTGGTCTGCCGTGTAATTGCCAGAATAAGCTGGCCGCTTAACATAACTAGCCAAGAAAACGTGTTTTCTGTGAGATTGGCCTTAGACTGTGGATGACTGGACTGCTGCCTATCGAAGCAGCATCTTTATTCGGTCGGAAAATGAATCCTCAAGGAACATGGCCAAAGCTCTTTATTGTGTATGCAGTGTGTGGTCCAGGTTCAAATTGGCAATCAATTATCCAATTAAGACTGACAGAAATGCACATCAGGAATTCCAGCCCATCCGTAAAGGCTCACGATTGAAACACAATTAGAGGGACTTAATTAAACCCTAGGTGCAGGGTGTTTAAACATCGTTTGTGGGGCGTCAAAGGGGTTTGGAAATATAAAAACCGCTTACTTTAGATTCTCAACACATTCTTTTGTTGGCTCTATGGAGGACACTTCTCAGCTTAAGGTGTGTGTGGGGACAGAGGTGATTCTCAGAAAGATGTAATTTTAGTCCTAATGTGCCAGAGAAAAGTGTAGTCAGTCAGAAAATGTTATTATGATTAAATTTTATTTTTACAAGAGGGTTCAGACTGGGCAGGACCTTTATTCGAGAGTGAGAATGAATGAATGAATCTACAGTAGAGTGAAGAACAGTTTTGGGGAGTAGTTAACTAAACGTATTGACGGTACTAATTTAACTATTCTTTTTTTTCTTTTTTCAGTTGTGACAGTAGCTCACACAATACTGTACTATATATATATATATATATATGAAATTAAAAACAAAAAACATTGGCTTTATGTGAGTTTCCTTAATATAAACAGTAAATGTAGACTTTACTCAAATATTCTGTGTTGAATAAACCCAAAGGAAATGAGTTAAACTCAATTAAATTTGATTTGTCCAAATAACTTGACCTTCGCAGCTTGATACAAGCTTGCAAAAATACATATTAACATATTGTATAGATCTTTTTGTTTTCATTAATAAAGATGGTGCTGCTGAGGGTTTGCACTGATCCTCAATCAGCCCATATGCTTATGATCCCACAATCTTAGCTACTTGACAAATGCTAAACATATTTTTATATTTAGCATGAAAAACACCCATCCTCAATCTAACCATTAGCTCCACTCTTCTCCACAATGGTAACCTCCAAAAAAAAAAAAAAAAAAAAAAAAATCCACCAACACAGAAACTTCTCTAAATACCAACATAACAGGACTTTAAACACTAACAAGTATCCTACTTGCTTTATTTTGTGTAGAAATACATTTAAAATAACACTTAATTTAAACATGTACTCTCCAAATCCTGTCCTCATGCAAAACATGCTGGGTAATGCAAATTACCTGCCTTGTTTCAGCAAAACTTTGATGCAACAAATAGTATTCACATTGTTCCAACACAACTGGATTAAGTCAAATGGATTGTACACAAATTAAATTAAGACCAAAGGCTAAAGAAATGTGTTGGATTAACTCATTTTAATTAAGTAAATTGAGCAAGCAGTAAAAATTATGTTGGGTGAACACTATCTGTTAGAAGTCTGAATCCATTTAATCATTTAATCATTTAACCATACCAGTGTAATCATACATTTTAATGACTGTGTTGAATTTTACTTGGACTTTATGCAATATGATTACGTTCTCATCTCAGACATAAATGTATCGTTGATTTTAAGTGTACTGTTTTAGTATTTTCAGTAGAGCTGCAAATGTACAGTGTTGTCAGTGTACAGTATTGTCACAAAATGCTACATTTGTCAAGGAATTAATCAAACGCACTCTCCTAAACCATCCTTTCTCTCTTATGTAGCGCGAGGGAAAAACAAAATCCTATAAATGAATACGTTGTTTCAGACAGTTCTTGTGAATAAACTGGTTAAAATAAACCACTCTGTTATATTTAGCACTGGAAACTCTGGTTTGTTTTAGTGAGTCGTTCTCTCAGACGGTTCATGTAAATGAACTAGTTCACATAAATGACTAAATTATTAGATTTTTTTTTTTTTTCACTATTTCAAATCAGTTAGGGGAGAGTGGAGTAAGATGAGCATGTGGGTAAGTTGGCCCACCCCCTGTATCTAGGCAACTGTACATTTATTATCATGTGACTTTGCAAGCAGGAAGTATCCATAATTTCTATTTGGCTTTGAAGAGAAGCACATGGGAAAAGAGGTATGTTTTTATGCAAACAAGGTTTTTTTATTTTTTTTATTTATTTATTTATTTTTTTTGCTGGCCAAAGTAATTTTTACATTAGTTTAACTGACTGTTGTGCCAAAGTAAATTTGTTCATGTACAAAATTACATATCATGCCTGCTGAAAAGAGCACTTGCCGGCTATGCACGCCACCATATTGTTTACATCGCAGCATGATATTCTGATTTCGTCATAGCATAGAAGGTTCTAAAAAGCCTAGTCATTCCACTTTCCCAGCACCAGAAGTGGTTAGAATGAGTTATGGACGGAAGTGGAGAAGGCTTGAGTGAACTAATTAGTTTTTGCATTCCTTGTTTGACATCAGAAAACATGTCCGCATCGCTGCATCTAAACAGTCAGCTCCGACGGTAACGGCTATAATCTTTTATTTAGTGATTGTTTGAATGTTTGTAACACAAACAAAAATAAAAATAAAGATATTGTGATGTTGAAAAGACAATTTGAGCAGCTGGTTCATTATGACAACCGCTTCAGTCCATCTTTGCTGGTAAACAGCAGCATGGATGCAGATCACCGGTTTTATCGCATGCCTCTGAGCCCAGCTTAGTGTAATCACACTGGTTTGAAACATGCGAAAGGATTAATCATTAGTTCCACATAAAATCAAACGAAAACTTGCTATTTGTCAATTGCTGAGTAAAAATAAAAATTATTTTTAATTTGAAAAGATTTTTTCAGGAAAAGGGATTTGACTTTTTATAATCCTGGTTTGAAATCAATAATGACAGAATGTCTCTAGATATGATGTAGAGATGTATGATTTGTACCTCCTTATCATTATGTATGAGAAGGGGTCGACCGATAAGGGTTTTTTAATGGCTGATGCCGATATCCAGAGAGCATGGTGGCTTTTAGGCCGATATATCACACAATTTAATATAGTAAATAACAAACATAAAATTGCTAAAATAATAAACTTTTAAGCACTGTTTACTCAATTTCACACAAAACTAAAAAATAATATTGTATTTTAAATGGTAGATAGCAGTTTCTTTAGATTTCTGTTTAGTCATTAAACTTTAGTAATTTATTTGCACATGAAGAAATTGTTAATATATAAGGAAGAAGGAAAAAACAGTGTACATTTTAGTCCAGCATCCATGGATGGCATGTCCACAATAACAACTGCATTTACTAAAAAAATACAGAATCAAACCAATTGTACATACTGTGCATAGTGAAAAAGACATTTACTTATAGCACACATGAAGCGCTTTTACCTTGGGCTGCATCCAAAAACGTAGGCAGCTGACTTGCTACCTTGCTGCCTAATCAGTTAATGGCTTAACTAACAGCTGTTTTGAATGAATGGAACTCTTAATGAATCTGGTCTCTGAACAGTTTGAAAAGCACCTTATATTCATCCTACCTCCGTAAACAGCCTCCGGAGGCAGCATTTTACAGTTTTCGGACCCAGCCTTGAAGTAGATCCAGCGCCAGCAGCAGCAATCTCCTGAGAGTTTAAACGGCCTGGATCACCTGCTTGGATTGTCACAGGTCGGACCGTCATGATTTGTGAATGAAAGGAACTTTTGATCCTAATCCTGAAGTTTTTATTCTGGCTGATAGAATATGCGTTTCAGAGGAAGATATTAGATGAATGCTCGATGGGAAGAAACACTGGATTTTCGTGAGGTTCATGAATTACATCTGTTTAAACGAGATATCTGCATATTTGCAGACAGTATATAATAGACGCTTTATTGATATTTGCCTTTTTATCATTACACAAGACAATTAAAAGTTACGGGGAACTTTTGAGGAGAGAGAACGAGAATGAAACAGGCGAGCACTTTAAAGATGCAATATGTAAAAATGTTCATGTAATATTCGCCTTTTTTTTTGCCAATGTGTGAACAGCTTGTAACGCAACTTAAAAAATGAGCCCTTCCCGGACTTCCTAGGTTGCCTATTAAAGCCTGTAGACTGATTTACATGTGAAAGGAGCGGGTCGCTTTTGCCGGGTAAATCCAAAGGATGTGACGTTTATGCGTGCTCCCGAAAGCCTTGCCTCAGACAGTAATAGCTTCTCTTCCGCTATTCAACAGCGACAACAAACTGCAACACTAGGTAAAGTTATCTTAGAGATTGAATCCAGCAAACGGCCAGCTCCCAGCACAACACCGACTCCTACACAAACTCTGAGTAAGCCAAAAAAAAGACAAAAAAAAAAAAAACATTTATCTACTGAATCCCATCTGGTTAAGCGGGAACGTGATCGTGGTCGAGCTAAAATTAGAGTGAACATCAGCAGGGCATTTGATTCCTGGAGGGACCTTCGTTCGGTTTTGGTGATCAAAACCGACCCTGAATTGGCCTTCTTATTGGACAGGTAAGCTTACATAACTGCAAATTATGTGAAATATAATGCCATAAACATTGATCTGTGTAATTTTAGCTAACTTGATCTTGCCTGCAGAGTAACTGTCAAACCATGTTAATCTGTAATTATTCAGCAAGGTAAACTACAATAAGACATGAAATGAATGCTAGACAATGTTCAAGATAATGCAAAAAGACCCATTCATTAGTGTAACGTAACTTGGTAATACAGAAAATATATACATTCTATTATTATAAAACAATAGCGCATCGATATATCAAAATGACAGTTGTGATGGAATCACATCAATACTGAATTGTGTCAACATATTTATAATGTACAGTCTATTTTATAAACAGCTGCTGTCATCATCCACCAAATTAAGCTAACAGCTATTGATAAAGCTGGCTAGCTAGCTAACATCGACATCGGTTATCGTATAAATGCAGTCAATGTATCGTGCAAAGAAAAGTGATTACTTCAAACTACACTCTTGCATAGTCAGACCTATATCCACACTTTGTTTTAGCACTGTTCCAGCAATGTAGAGACAAATATAATATACAGTATCAAAGTTTGTAGTAAAACGATCATAACTGTGTAATATTAATTATGCTACCTCGTCTGTCAGCATGATGCCAGTGAATCACGTTGTCTCTTTGTACGTTACGTCATTGTTTTGTCTGATGCTGGCGTCCCTATGGAGTAGCTGGCTGCAGTTCACTTAACGGACACAGGTGTCATTAATAACAAGGGTTTCTGGATCTTACACTGCACCTTTAACATTTTGAGCTCAAACGCATCTGCCGCAGCTCTGATATGCAGATCGTTTAAATGACACTGTTGTACACTCAAATTCAAAGGTGTCTTCCTCAAGCGGACATAAAAGCAGAATCCTCTGCTGGGCCATATGCCATGTGTTTTTTTTTTTTTTTTTTTTTATTTTTTACTTAGACCAGAAACAAAGTATGCTTGTTTAAATTTATTAATTTTAAGGATTATACCTACGATACAAATGAAAATCTGCCCGTGTGATGTCCAGAAAATTATTACAAAAAAATCTTTTTGTGATTGGTACATCATGAACAGCGCTGAAAAAAAAAGTAACAGGTGCCATGTGACGTCGTTAATGCACTTCCTTGACTGAGGTCTGTTGTGGTTTTTGCTTGGGGACTTTTTATTGGCTGTTGTGTTTGCATAAGTACTCTGCAGGATTTGGGGGACTGTTTGGGGGTGTTATTAATTAACATTTAAAAGTAATTGGGGGTTATATTTAAGTTCCATTTAATGTTAATTATGTCATTTCATGTCATGACGGGTTTATTTTTTTAGTTACCCTGGGAGAGACTAGTGTTCCTTTGAGTTAAATGTGATCCTGTTCAAGGCAATATAAGTCTTTTTAACTGATAATCATAGCAGTACATCATTGTGCAAAGTAATGCCTATCAATATTTAAAAAGGAAAGTTTTAGTGAGACTAAAGTCATGTCAGGTTGTTTCTTCCAGGTAAATGCTTGCATGAAAGTGTATTTTATGTGCTATAAATTAGTGATGGGAAGATCGGATCATTTTACTGACTTGGATCTTTGAGTCTTGTTCAGCAAAATGAATGAATCTTTATTCAAGTCATTTTGTTCATTTGAGCAGAATAAAATTAAAATGTTATTTTCAATAGCCAAATCCCCCCCAACATGTCTACTTAAGCAAACTTTGATTATAGTCCCAATAAGGAAAACATTATAATGTAGCCACGGACCAATTCTGAGAAACAGAAAGATTAGTTCACATCTGGAATCTTGTCCGAATCGTTCGTTCTTTTTATACGCTATAGCATATACAGTATGGCTGTCATGTGACAAAAGAATGAATGACTCAGACCAGATGACTCGAGAGGTGAACTAATAATTTCTGTTTCCTGTGTGAGCAATGCATAGCATATACGGCTGTTACGTGACAAAAGAACGAACGACTCGGACCAAAAGAGTTGAAAGGTGAACTAATAATTTCTGTTTCCCGTACAGCGCCTCTGCAGTTTTCACGTACCAAATGAACGGAGGTTGAGCAATGCGCATGCCCGGCCAACACAAAATGAACAAATCACTCTCTGAGACTACTCATTCTTCTGAGTCACATAAAAGATTCATTCAAAATGAACGAATCGTTCATAAATGACCCATCACTACTATAAATGTCTAAATGTTGGTCAGTACAGGTTTGATTTTCTGAAAATTGGTAGGGAGATGTTCCTGCCATCCCTACCTAAATCTACGCCTACGTGTTAATGTATAGAAATGCGTTACCTAAATAAATGAGCATAATTAACAGTAATGTAATATTAGGGCAAACAGTTTTGTGTAAAATGCTTTCAAAGCAGGATTAGAAGTGAAGTGTGTATTATGTTTCATATTGTTGAATAAATTGTAAGTGTAAATCAGATTTTGCCCCCATCCCAGCAAGAAAACAATGAATAAACATCATGACTTGAATGGAGGAAAAAATAAATAAATAAATTCAATATCACGGGCAACACAACTGATGCTGAAGCAACACAATTTGTTGAGAACATTTCCCGCACGGCTCGGCAAGGACTTGAATAATTCAGGATCATAATCCATTATACCACACCCCTCATCCGCCTTACGCAGGATATGTTGAATATAATGTGTTGTGAAGCTTCAAGATTCTGTCGAATATATTCTTCCTGGCCGGCTTCTTTTCCACCTTTACATTCCTTAGCTGCCCTGTTTCATTCCTGCATTGATTTCTGAGTGGAATCTTCTGACTTATTCCTTATGTGTCAGTGGATGTGGAGTGAGACCCATTGGATTTATTTTATTTTGTATTTTATTTTTATTAATAATTTTCCTGGATAGCTCAGCCTGGCCCTTTCAGGAGAAAACCTTATCACAGCAAACAGGATTCAAAGGGAGAAGGGCAGCATAATCCACAGATAATTGGATGAAATCTCTCTCTCTCTCTCTCTCTCTCTCCCTCTCTCTCTCTTTCACTGGCTGGCTGTCTGGCTCCCGTTCTGTTGGCTCCACAGGGACCAGGGAGCAACTGAAGAGGTTATTACAGCGTGTCTTGAGGGGGCATTAATACCTTACCCCTTGTTCAGACATGCAAATAATCTAATTCAAGGTCTAGCTAATTAACAATCCCACTACAATCTGGATAAAGAGGTGTAATAACAAGCCCAAGACTTCTTTAGGGAGGAAAAATCACACCTGGTCCAGAATAGCACAATAATACACGAATGCCAATAAAATTCAGGTTTAAGGGGAAACCTTTGGTTAATATGCTGTAGAAGTCATATAATTATGTTTTATTAAAGTTTTTAATGATGGTGATACATGAATACTTATTTACTGCCAGTATCATAAAAGCAATGGGCTTGGCCAACTGCACAACATGCATTTTTACAAGATCACACAGGAACTAGAAATGTTGCTACCGAATGTTCTGGTATCCTGCCACTGGACCTATTCTGCTGAGTAACTGACAAGCGCCATCTCCTATCAGACATATTTGCATCAATTGAAATATCTACTTTTTCTTGTGGCACGACTTATAGCACGCTGTGCTGACAGCCTCGGAGAGATGGGTTCTAGTCCCATGGACACTAGGAAGAAATCATATTCACATAAGCACAATTTGGAGGTTTCATTTTCACTTTAAGATTACATTTGTACTCCACAGGGTTAGGGTGTATGGTTAATGAAATATGTGTTCCTGTTGACTGTATTACATCATTTACAACTAGCTTTACAGTTTGCTTTTGGTGCTACTCTGTGGACAGTTTACCCGGAAAATAGAGCTCACTTTTAATCATATGTTAAAAAAAAAAGTCCTACATCGGCCACTGGGGCAGTGGTTCGAATGGTTTGAAGGTTGGTAGAACAGACCATTTTCAGCTGAAGAACTTTTGACCTACAGTTGCAGAATTCACAGTAAGATCAGTCTGGCATTTTACACATTGTTTCATCATTATCATTCTCATTAACTGTAGGTACGCATCCTAGCAACATGTTACCATATTACTGTATCTGATGCTTGTGTTTGTATCTTTGACACCCAGCATGCTTTGAAATATCGTTTTCTCCTCCAGTAATCAGGCAGCTCAGTGAGGGCCTTCATTACAATTTGTTTTGACCTGATGGAAGGCAGCAGGCAGAAATGCAATATGCTTTAAGGCATCTTGACTCTTTATTTCCAGGGCTCAAATGTTAATTTGGCCTCAGCAAGGTTATGCAGTCAAGATTGCCAAATGGCTGCAAAACACTAATCTCCAGGGGCCTTGTGGTTAGTTTGGCCCAGGAACAAACAAGGCCCTGAGCTCTCGTTTCCTCTCATTGCTGCTTCGCCAATTTACCATCACGAATATCCTGTGTATGAAATTGTGATTTACTACACCAATTTGCATGTGACAATACACAATAGCTTTGCCTTAAATACTCTTGGTTTCCGGTCTATGGAGTGTGTGAGTGTTTCTGATCTCTGTGCCTCTACTGAAAATACACATTAGGCTGAGTGTATTGAAGCTTTGTTTGTGGATCACACTCGATAACCATCAACGTGACTATTGACCTTTGAAGATCTGCAGAACGGTCATTGCCATTATGTTTTAGTTAAGGCATTATGCACAGATGCTCAATGGTTTACTCTGAAAGAATACACTTTAGCTGCTAGCTGTGGATTTTGTACTAATTTAGTACTAAAGTAAATTATCTGTGCAAATAGCTAATTTTTTTTTTTTTTTTTTTTTTTTTTTCTTCTTCATCTGGAGTCAATGTTTGACATTTAGAAGTAGAAATAAACAAAACAAAAATGTCTTAATGGGTATCTGATGCGTTTTACGACTCCTAGTGTTGAGTGTTTATTCCCTTGAATACTTAATTTTAGGCAAGTTTAAGGACTTGAAGTGTTTCATTTTAAACCATGCTGAGAAGTTTTTATGGTGAGGCCATAAACAAGGCATTACACAACAAACCACCATTAAGTTTTAAATTATTCATAAAATGTCTAGGACCTATAAATAGGCAACTGATAAAGTTGGCTTTAGAAAGCCCATAGCCTAGATTTCTGTCTACAGCAGGGTAAACTACAAGGTTAATTTCATGTCGACATACTGTATACATACTAAGCTTGCATTGAAAGGGTGTGCTTTTGTGTGGTATGTATGACTTGTGTTTGTGTGGCTAGAAAATTATTTCAGAATGCACATTACAGCAAATTGTTTGGTTCACATCCATGAGAATGTTAAAAGTGTTAACTGCACATTTGGCACTAACATGGATAGCATTAAAATGTACATCTTGATAGCGCTCCCAGCTGTTTACTAAATCAAACATTCTGAGGAGGCTTCAATGCATTCAATGCATTCAGCAAAGAAAACCCTACAGCTCAGCTGAGGTTCCAGGCCTGACTTAACATCCTCATTGTAGTCCTTACTTTTGCTTTGTTCCACAACCTGGTGAGCTGCCTGCGAAGACAGCATTAAGTCATCATTGATGCACTTCCAACGTATAGGCTGCTCCAAAAGGCAGGTACTTTAATTATGCTGCTTTCTAAGATACTCTCTTTCAACCAAATGCTAAAGCAAAATCGCATTTATTCCTTCACAGCGAAGGCAATCCCAGTGAAAAAATAAATACCAGATGAAGTTTGAGAAAAGTTGATAAATATGTATTCATTCAATGCTAAAATGTGTGTGTGTGTGTTTGTGTGTGTGTGTGTGTGTGTGTGTGTGTGTGTGTGTGTGTGTGTGTGTGTGTGTGTGTGTGTATTAAAGCAATATCACACGAGCAAGAGTGCAATATGGCCCTATATCAGCACTGCTGTGATTCGGCCGTAGGTAATCACAGCAGTGCTGATACAGGGCCATATAGCACAATTGCAAGTGTGATATTGCTTATATACAACAGTTCAATGAACAAGTAAATAAAAAATAAAAAAAATTGGAAAAACAAAAAGTATGGTCACAAAAAACGCATTTGTGCATGAAACTACTTCCTTACATGATGGATCAGAATCTGCTGTTGCTAGTTCAAACCAAATGATGCGTTGAAGCCTTCGTTAGTAATTCAAAAATTTCACTTTAGAACTAAAATCACGGCTTGGGCTATTTCTAACAAGTTATTGGAGAAACAAGGATGTGTGTGTGTGTGAGAGAGAGAGAGAGAGAGAGAGAGAGAGATGGAGCGTGTGCGATCACCTGTTAGTTAGCTTTCTGAAGATAATGTTAATTTGGTGAAATGCATCCTATTTTCTCACTGGAAAAATAGGCATCCAAGCAGGGGTATGGTGCGCAAGAGTCATTCACTACTATAGAAAACGCATTTTGTCCTCTCCAATGTGGAAAATCTGGTAAGAGGTAAGTGCCTTGAGTTTGTGTAATGAATCAGTCTGTTGTATCTCTCAGCTGTGATGAGCCTTAATGCTGAAGTTGTTAGTTTAAAGCCGTTTAAAGCTGTTTCCAAGCTTTATTAATGTAGTAGTAATACGAGCGATCACGGAGCACTCACTTCACGTCACCAATTGGTTCATATTACACACAAAAATGGTCTTTTGCCTCCACCTGTTGGCTAAAATATGTAATGTCACAATATTAAATGTAAAGAGACAGATGGCTCTTAACACATCTGCACTGCTCTTACACATTAGTTTAGAACAGCAGGAACAAAAGTGGAGTGATACATACAGTGAAGCGTCCGAGTGCTGATGTTGTGAGACCATCAGTACTCATGGAATGTCTATCGTCCAATCAGATTTGAGGACCGGAACTAACTGTTGTATGTTTAAAATAATTACAAATTGACCATTTTACACAAAATTTGTGTACGTCATCTATATTTCTGCTTATCAGACTATAAGGTGTAGCTCCTCTTGTGTCACCTGTATTGAAATCAACTGTGTGCCGAGTCTTCTGTGTGCTTAACACGAGGAGCGCTATTTACTTAAAGCACATAATTACTGCCTATGTAGAGTATTCCAAATCAGTAAATTATGAGGTCCACGAACGTTAGGATGCTAACTAAGGCCACATCCACACTAATACATTTTTGGCTGAAAATGCATTGATTTGCAATGTTTATGCCTCTCATAGTTTGAGTTCTGGCAAACTAGCCGCAAATTTGCCAGTCATTATTTTCACATGCAAATGAGCTTGTGATTCACCACAAATGTTTGCCAGAAGTCTGCAGCTCTTCACTGGTAGTGGTGAACCTGCAGCAAACCTTTGGCAACAATGGACAATTTGCCGCAAAGCTAATTGCATGTGAAAATAATCAGTGGCAAATTTGCCATGAACTCTCAATTTTTGTAACACTGGAACAGCGTTTTCTTCCAGCAAAAATGGAGACTTCTCTAGTACCGCATACTATGGAAAACAATGGGAGTTCTTACCTTGTCTTTCTTTCCATCACCCATTTCAGCCATTTTGCATCTTGCCCCAACAAAACTCATTATATACAGAGAGGAAAAGAGCATGCATGCAAAACAGTCCAAAATAAAATATGGTATACTTAGTCTTGGGGTTCAATCATTCTTTTTAATGGCTACATAGCAGCCTGAAAATAAAGTATTCAAGAAGATTGAGGAAGATGATCCGATGAACTTCAATTTAATTGGCACAAATTAAAACAATCCATCTTTCTGTGGCTGTCCATCTCTCTACCAGCTCCTCTTCTCAGCTCATCTTGCACCTTGATTACAATTATCTTTTAATGGCAAAACTTGTCAGACATTTTCCCCTCTTTGCAGATTTACGCCTACTCGGCACAATATAGATTTACAGATATAACTCGCGTTTAAGTGTTCATTTCTGACTGTACCAGTCTCTCTGGCCCTGCTTTGCAGATATATCGGCGCTCGTCCTCGCACTGTGACATAATTGGTTGAGGCCTTTCTCCTCTCCCTTTTTAAACAGTGAGTCATTGATGTATGCATGCTCAGGATGAAGTCCTAGTGGAATGGAGCCACAGCAACAGATGAGCATATAAAGTCCACAAGTAAACACAGTTTTCTGCAATGTCCGATAATATACGTGGGCAATTAGGAAGAAAGATGACATTTTGACTTTTAATTTGGGGACAAAGTGGTCTGGCTTTTCCCTGCTGATGTCTCATTCCTGCTCTCTTGGCACCAGACAGAAGTGCTGAGATTGGACTTCCTGCGGGCTGCGCTCTTTATTCTACTATATAGTAACATTTAATACTGTCTACTTTCTATTTGTACTGCGCTGTCACTTTTCCACACCAAAGTGCTTATTCTAAGTGATGCGAGATATGGAGATAGAGAACAAATGTGTCTCTGAGAACAGCAAAAGATCAATAAGACACTACAACTCACCTCAAAAGGTACTAGTGTAGGGGGATACAAGGAACAAGAGAGCGATAATGATAGCATAAGTGGATTTGGGCAGAAATAAGGACTAAACAAACACAAGGCATCGGCAACCTCAACAAAACATATATCACACTATAAGATATCTCCCGGCACACTTCATAACTGGTGTTTGTTTTGTATGAGATTATATTATTGGGCTGCAGAGTGATAACCTCTCCTTGCAGTTCTCATCAGAATGTGTGTCAGAGAAATTGATGCTTGTTTTACGATTAGCTCAAAAGCATTGCCCGTGTAGAGGCATCAGCGGTGGCCCGCATTTCCTCAGCTCAGCAAGTAACTATAAAAGGCATCAAAGAAAACGGGAATGCAGCGTGTGAGACCATGAGCATCGCTCAATGAGCCATGCATGGCCAATTATTGTTGCCCGCCGATGAGGAAACACTGGACAAACTAGCAAGAGTGAGCCATTTCAGCATCACATCCCACAATTGAGATGATTTTTTTTTCTCTCTCCCCTTTTTGATCCATTTTATATCTGCAGAGAAAAGCTAGGAGGAAAAAGGCTGCAATTACCTTTAAGATTCTTCAAACAGTCTTTGAGTTTATCACTCAAACTCATGCAAAAACAGCTTGTGGAATTCCCATATGTTTGTTTGGTGAACTTGTGCAAGGTGAAGTTGATTTTTTTTTTTTTTTTCTTCACATTTGACGTATTAGGAACTCAATAAAATAATAATAATGATAATAAAAAAACTATTTTGTGCAATTTTTTGTAGATAATATTTGAGTCAAAGATTGTCTTCAGGCATCACTGTTTGATCAACCAGTATATTTAAACTAGATACACTAGCCAATCGGATTATGTTTCAGGTGTTACACAGCCAATATCATAGAAGGTGACAACCAAACTTGCAGTCTAAAACAAGATACAGTAAGTGGGCAGGTCCTTATTTATCAACTCATTAGCAACTAAAAGGGATAGTTCACCTACAAATGAAAAATTTAATGTTGTTCAAAATCTGTGAATGACTTTATTTTCTCTGTAAAACACAAAAGATTTTAGGCAGAATGTTAGCTTTAGTCATCTTTCATTTTTATTGTATGGAAAAAATCTGCAATAAAAGTGAATGGTGACTGAGGCTAACATTCTGCCTAACATCGCCTTTTGTGTTCCTTCCACAGAAGGAACTAATATGGGGTTAGAAACAACATGAGGGTGAATACATGATGACAGAATTTTCATTTTTGGGTGAACTGTCCTTGTTAAGTTTTTTAAAATTCAGCAGTTTCAAAATTAATGTTTGAAGTATGACTTAAATTTATGTTGTAGAACAAAACGTGAAAGTCTCTTCAAGTAATAATAACCACAGACCTTATTTTACTCATTAATAATAATAATAATAATAATAATTATCATTTATTCTAAAAACTCCTTAAAAACTGGCTTGAAAATGCTAATTCTCTCCCAGGTCTTAGGATTCTATAGCAACAGATTTATTGCAAGAAAAACAAAGCAAAAATAATAACAATAAAATATAATAAAATATCCTAGATGTGAATACAGAGGAAGAAAATAATACATTTAAGTTTTAACTAAATAACAATGCAGGACATTATTTTTACCTGTTGAGCATTTCATGTTCTGTAATTCAAGTACAGTGAAGATTTCTGAAGCACTTCTGCAGAAGTGAAAATCTGGACAGAGCAGCTCCTTTGTGTGGTAGGATTAAGGAATGGAGGTGTAGGAATTCTTCTCACCCCTGCACTGTTGTATGAGTGATTGTGACCCCCTCACACTGATGCTCAGCCTACGCTGGGCTGCCATGATGACATTTTTTTTAAAGGTTGCATGGGGAGCTATGGGGAAATGGCTCTAATGTTTTCAACTTCTGCCCCAAATAAACTGTGATGTTCTCCATTCATCAGTAGGCTGTGTGGCAAACTGACCTGTCATAAATTCACCCTGCAGAAAAAGGTGACAGGGCTTGAGCCAATCTTCATGAAAGAATTAAAAAACTGGCACAGGAACCCTCCCCCGTTCCCATTTCTCTCTTCAGCCCACTTCAACCTATGCTTACCCTTTACCCTCTAATAATAATTTAAAAAAAAAACCTTCTCTCCCTCTCTATCTCCAAATCTATTCACTCTTTCATTCTTCCCTATCTTTCCCCAAGTGTCTCAGATTCTCCCTTCTCTCTTTTTCTCCCTCAACCCCCCATTCTCCCCTTATTTTTTTCTCTCACCCAATACCTTTTTCTCTCTCTCTCTCTCACTCTCTCTCTCTCTCTCTCTCTCTCTCTCTCTCTCTCTCTCTCCATGGGTAAGCAGGTAATCATGAGCTGTCACAGAAAGGTGACCCATTAATGTGATGGATACGGTGTGAAAAACAAATGGTGTGAAACGTGTGGATTGCTGTCCTTACTGCACCTTGGCCTTTTGTTCTGTCATATCAATATCCACACAGGGCCTCATTACACTGCCGCACTACACAATGAGCGCCGCACCAGGGTCAGGCTCCCAACGCCACACTCCCATTCGCTGCCTGCCACAGGCACCCGTGCCATGGGCCTCCTCCTTTTCCTCTCCTTTCCTCTTCCTCCTCCTCCTCCCCACAGGACCCGCAGGTAAACAAGCAGCTCAAAAGGTAATTTCTGCCTTATGTTTTTTTTTTTTTTTTTTTGTTCAATGACTATTGTTGTGTGGTTTTGGAAAGGAAGAAGCGCTGGCAATTCCAGTGTGCAGTGTCTAGAGACAATAGCATTGGTGTTGGTGATAAGCAGATGCAAAAGCTGGCTTTTGTTAATGGTCTCTGTGCTATTGTTTCTGGTTTTGTTGTCCAACTGAATTTCATTAACAGCTTGAACAGAGAATGTTGGGAGATACGCAGCTGCCATTGTGTGTGAATGCTTTGGTTTGAATAAAGAGGTGAAAAAGCTTAAATGAGTGTTGACTGTAACTAGAGTGCTGAAGACTAGGACAGAAAAATAAATGGTATTGATCCAGCATTGAAAAAGGCCACTGAAAAGTCAAATAATACCACCATCTTACATATTGTCTTGTTAATTTATTTTGTTAAAATAATAGAACAAAATGAACATTGTCTTTAAGAAATTTTCAGACCTGCCTCATGTCCTGCATTTTTTTTTTTTTTTTTTTTCATTCCTCCAAACTGGAAGCTCAAAGTATAAGACTAAAGAAATGGTCACATAACGTGCATTATAGACTGGCAGTATGATTAATGGACTTATAAACACTGCAACCAAATTCTGTCATTTACTCACCCTCATGCCATTCCAAACCCTTGGAAATTTCGGTCCATTTCACACAAAAAGCTCTGGCTTCAGTAGATTTGGAATGTGTAGCGCACTAGTCGTATGGACCACTTTTATGATACATTTATGGTACTTTTGCATAATTTTGATGCTTGAAAGCTTCAGTTCCCAAGCATTGTAATTGCATGGAAAAAGAGCTTCAATATTTCGAGAATATTCCATGGAAGAAGGAAAGTCATACAGATTTGGAATGTCATGAGTCTGAGGAAATAATGACAGAATTTAAAAAAAAATTGTGTATTAGTCCTTTCATTTCCTGTTATCTTTCTACTGTCTCTGTCAATAAAATGGTTAAAAAGCATATTGAATAAATATTGCATTAAATTAAGAATGGGCCTGAGCCCACCTAATGGTTAGAAAGAAAGAAAAAAAGAAGGATTTACAGAAACCTAGAGAGATAGATAGGGCAATTTCTAGACTCAGCTAACAGCTAACCTCTCCACCAGCTATTACATCTCCACAGTGGTGTGTGGTCAAACGTTTATTAAAGACAGAGGCTAATTTTCCAGCCAGGGCCTGTGATCCACAAAGTACCTACTAATCACCAATTAAGAAATATTATAGATTGCAGTGCATTGATTTTGAGGGTTGAATCCAGCCCCTGGGATGGAGAAGAGGAGTGAGGGTATACTAGCGTCTGACAGGGCTGAGTAGCGAGGTCTCCCAGCCACTGATGAGCCATCAGACAGGACATAGAAATTCTGACAGCCCACAGTTCACCTCAGAGCATTACCTGACAGAAACTTTTAGACAAAACAGAAGCCTGTAAGTGAGGATTAAACAATAATGCACATTGATGGTGTTTTTGACCCCCAAATTTTGGATGCACAGGGTGATATATTTCTCCCCTGACATCAGAGTAAGACACATGTCGAAGCCGTAGCCTCATGGACAGAGCTCTGACTTGTGCTGGAGTAGTGTCACAGGTGACCCATGATGCTCGATGTCCTTTCCAGATTCTATTCCCCTTTCATCCCTGTCATTTCCTGTTTCCATTACCACATTTTTTGTCTAATAAAAGCAAAGGATACACCAAAATTGGAAAATCTGACAAACTAAATGGTGGAGAACTATGAGCTGGAGCTTTTCAAGTGTAAGTGCTAGAGGTATCAAGATTGTTCCTAATGGATAAACTGTACTTGCTAAACAACACCCAAGGAAATTATTGAGTTGTCAAAGGTCAACGAATACATAAGTCAAAAGTTAATGCTAACATGGTAGATGTAGTACGTCTAGGAATGTATTCATATTACACATCTGAATACCCACAGAATGTACTTCATCAATGGTCAGAAAGTTCTTCAAATTCAGTATATTCTATGAAAGTACAGGAATTCGGATGCAGCCTCGGACCAACCATAGTATATGTAGAGGTGGTCCAGTGGATATTAGAGCTGAGAGAATGGAGACTCTATTAAGGATAGTGGTTACAAGCCACAGACTAATCTAGTATGACAGATCAGAGGTGTCCTGTTATTTCTTCTGCTCGTGATGAATGGACATCCAAGGTCCCACACGCTGTTATGTCAGGCCAGACCTGGAACAGATTGAGAGAGAGAGTAGAATAGCCAGATTGATGGGCCTGGAGCTTCACTATTCCACTCATTTGAGAAGAAACAAGAATACATGCACAAATACACATTGTTTTGTAAGAGTCATCACTCATTTGCTTGATGCCTCCTTTCCAAAAAAAAAAAAAAAAAAGAGAGGCCTGTTTATTGTTCAGCTTTAGAGAGAGAAACACTGACTGTTTCAAACATATCATGCCATCTCTGTCTAACATTATCAGAGCATCAGAATCGGAGGTATGTGGTCAAGGTTCATATCAGATTTAATTTAAATGGATCACTGCACATTCAACAATCACAACAACATCAGCATGGTAAGATCCAAGGTCTGTTGAATCAGCTTGACCTGAACTCTACCATGAATCTCCAGGTTGCTGGCCACCCTGCTTAAAAGACCATTGTGGCTGATCACAGCAAATGTTGTGTTTTGGATGCTGGTGTCTTCATTGGGGTTTTTAACTAGTTTTAGCTGCAAATCCCGATGAGGATGGTTCACCATTGAAGTTTTGCTGGTAAAATGGTTATGTTGATCCACCAGGAGAACCAACACCTGTCAGAGCTGTGGATCAGTGGGCTGTGCATGTGCTCAGGACATAGTGCTATTGACTCATGGGGACCCAGGTTAAAATCTGACCTGGGCTATGTCTCGATCTCTTCTTTTCTCTCTCAACCCTAGGCAAAAATATATAGTAAATAATAAAAACCAACTTACAAAATTAATGCTGATCTAAGCTGAATTTTTCAGTAGTGAAATCAGAGCTCAGAGAGAAGACCTAGAGGAGATGACGAGGCACCGCAAAGGCTTTGGTTTCTGGTTGTGTCCCAACCTTTTACTGCACTAATGGGAGTGATGAAGATGGTGACACCTCCACCTGTCACCATGGTGACCTTTCAAGTGTCTACGTGTCTGTATATATGTGTGTGTCCCTTGTGCCCCCTGTCCCCACTGACCACGTCCTCTCTGTAATATACCTGTGTGTACGTTTGAAGGACATTGTGGCCAGCGGAGCTATCACAGACACAATCTCAGCCTGACACGCGCACACACATACACTCTAATAACTTTGAGAGCGGTCAGCAGCCTGTGCTTTAATAACACCCGCTGTCATCTCGCCTAGCGCTCCGCAAAATTGTCTCGTTGGAATTCTTTATGGTGTTGAGGCCAAGCAACTCTGGGGATGGGGGAATGGAGCACAGCCATGCTCAGCCTATTCACAGCTCTGAGATGGCTTTCCAAGAGCATGCTTTTATCTCTGGGGGGTCAAAAACACACAGGCGAAAAAAAAAAGAAAGAAAAAAAGACATTTACTTGCTCTGCCATGCAGCAATAAGCTTTTAAAATCAGAGCTTGTCCGTCGCTGGCAGTGGATGGGATTATTGAAGAAAAGTTGAGTTGAGATGAGCAAACCTTCTACTGTGATAGAGCTTTTGAGTTGACAGGGCCTCTCACACATGACGTAAATGCAGTGGAAGAGGCCGAGATCTTGTGCAATGCATGCAGAGGGGAGATGAGAACATTAGGAACAGAGAAACACTATGGTGCCTTAAGACTTATAATGGAGATGCATCAATAAATGGACCGTCTAAAATGGAAGCTCAAAGTATAAGACTAAAGAAATGGTCACATAACGTGCATTATAGACTGGCAGTATGATTAATGAACTTAAAAACACTGCAACCAATTTTAAGTCAAGGCTAAAATAGGCTAAATCCAGAATAATGCAACATGATGATACAGAAATTCAAAATGTTGCTACCGAAAGTTCTGGTACCCTGACATTGACAACATTTTGCTAAATTACTGACAAGCGGCATCTCCAATCAGACATCTTTGCATCAATTCAAATGTGTTTACCTTTTCCTGTGGTGCTACTTATAGCATGTTATGCAAGCAGGCACAGATACATGGGTTACGGTCACATGGATACCAGGAAGTAATTTTTGCATTCACATAATCAATGACAAGCGTTATTCGGAGGATGCATTGTCCGTCTAAGATTACATTTTTAATCCATTGACGGTTAGGTTTAGGATTGGGGTTTGGGTTAGGGTGTATGGTTAATAAAATGTGCATTGCTGTTGACATAATTTATAACTTAAAAACCGCTTTTGCCGCCACTCTGTGGACATTTCACTGGGAAACTGGAGCTCACATACATTCAACAACACTTCCAGAAGCACTCTCTCTCTCTGGCATGTATATTGTTAGGAAGTCTGATTCAGTTTTGTGAATCGATTAATTCAGACAGTTCAATTAAATGAACTGGTTCAAGAACTATTCAGTCGCTGCACAAAAGTCCCTGTATAGCATTTTATTTATTTTTGGTTGTAGCAATGAGTTTGTTTATAGTTTTAATAGTTATATTTTGTTTACAATTATCTGTTAAACTTTAATGCTTCCACTCTAATTGAGATGCTCATTATTTTTTTCTAAATATATAATAAAATATATCATATCATATCTGAAAGTTATGTAATAACAAATATTTTGCCCCTTTAAATAGCATTATTGTAATTACGTAGCTACTTTTAATTGGTAGCTTCTGGTGTACTTGTAGTGTAGCTTCCTGTTTTTTCAAACAGGTAGCTTGATGGTAGTTTAACTACTTTAAATTATGAGAAAGCCACAGTTTCAAAATAACTTCAAAGTAGTATTAAATATTATTAGATTATTAATGCAATAGTATATTCTATATTAAATTATTGATGCACAAATAAAATCATGTTTACAACAAATATCAATAGCCCTGTATTAAAAAGTAATTTTGATAGCACTGCAAAAAAATAACCCTGTACACCTTTTGAACTCATCCAGTGGCCCCAAACTGTAAATTTCAGAACATCTTGAGTGCTGCGATCTGCTTTATTTCTTAGAGCACATATGCACATGTCTGTTTAATGAACATCAGTGCAGTGGCGGCAGCATTTTTTCTTATATAAAGAAAAATCAGTACTTTAAGCCTGTAGCATTAGGCTAAATAAGCCAGTGTTAACTGGAGGCTGTGTGTGTGGATGTGGGTGGGTAGTTTGGGTTGGGCCTGGTGGCTTTTCTTAGTTTGTGTGTGTGTGTGTAATAATGGGTTTGGGGCTCTGTTTGGAGATGCTGGGATTATTAGACTCGTCTCCTGTACCACGGCAACACTCCTGGTCATCAGCGCTCGGCCCCCGCGATCGCTGATTAACATAATCAGTCGTGCATTAGTTATTCATGCGTGACATGGAGGCGCTCAGGGGGTCGCAAGCTCACTCTGTCTAATAACCTGTGTTAAATATTAAAGAAGAACATGCAAAGGAGAAAGCATTAACATGGCTATCTGCTCTGGCCCAACCAGCCACTGGCTGCAGGCCTGGATATGTGTGGCTGAGAGGGACTCAAACTGCCTGTGGCAGTTCTAGATGCTCGTAGCTTTGTAAACTTGCTCTCTGGCTATGTATTCAGAGGGACACAGAATGCATGGTAGGCATGCTAATGTGAATTGCTCAGCCTTGTGTGAACATAGAGAAGCACAGGTAATATTAGGACATGCTGATACCTTGCTATATTTGTCAGTTAGAGTGTGTAGTGTGTTTACTTGTACATGTAAGACAGTATTTCAGATCTTGGGGTATGCACAGAAACCTCACCATCCTCAAACATTGAGGATGAAGGGCTAGCCCCACACAGCAAATGAGAACAATTAAATGGCTTTTACTCAACTACCTTAATATAATAGAATTTCTCAAAATAATATATACTTTTTTTTTCTTGTATAATGGAAATAAAACACGTTTAAGCTGCGGAAAATATATTATTTCTTAAAATACATTTATGATGCCATGCAATTTGCACAACAGCGCCACATCTGGCGGGGTTTAGCCCCACTTGCCCCTAATGTAGAAACGCAGCTGGTATAGAGGCCATGGGCCGTAAGGGAAACCATGGAGAATTATATTATAAAAATATTCAAGCACAAACGGTACACACAATTATGGTCGTACAGTTGCAGGTGCCACTGATATAAGAAACAAACAACATTAACATTGTTGGTAGCTGATCTATGGAGGGATTAGAGATTAGGGTCTGGGCATGAAGATGTTTGACAGCTATATGGACGGATGCCCACAAACATTTATATAAAAATGTGAGACCCACATGCTGTGTACTAGAGATTGGCAGACGGACAGACACTTAGGGCCTTATACTGTATATAGACTTAAAAGGGGCTCTACACATACTTGCCTGCTCTCCAGTGCTGGCCACACAGTAAGTACTGATGTGAAAGTGGTTTTATTTTTCTTTGCCTCCACTTTGGCGGGCAGGGCGAGGCACTTGCTGTCTGAAAATAAAGACCCTGCTGGGCGTTTAAGAGCTCACTGGCCCTGTCCTTCTGCCCCCAATTCTCGATTAAGGCCAACAAGCAGAGCGTTAAAGCTGAAACCAGCCAGACAAGAGAGAAGAGCGACCGAGGGGGAGTTCTCTCTCTCTCTCTCTCTCTCTCTCTTTAGGCCAGATAATGAGAAAAAAAAAATGAGCAAATAAGAAAGAAAAGAATAGAAAGTCTTGATACCTGAAAGAAGTGGAGGAAGAGGAGAGCATAAAAGAAGTAAATATGGAGGGAGGAGAATGAAAGACTAAGCCTGAGGAGGTCATTAGGAGACCAGTGACCTCACTGGTGTAGCCCTCCAATAGGCCACCCACTGGCATGATGTCATACTTCACATGTCAGCCCTCATCAGATATCCACATAACCATTGGGATCTCCAGGAACTCATGTGGAATTCTGCCCCTGCTGCACAGTACACCTGATTATCTCACTGTAGCCTCCAGCCTCACAGATACAATCTGCAGCATTCTCACCACTTGGGGAAAACAAAATGGGCCCATTAGAAGTTAATTCAATCAACCTGTCATGTAGCCTCTTCAGCAACAGTGCGACTGAATTTTCACCGCTTTTGGGGGACTATTTCATTGTCTAAGTGCATGTGACTTATTAGAATTATGAATCAAAAGCTAATAATTGGCACACTGACACACTTAAAGGGATAGTTCACCCAAAATGAAAATTCTGTCATCATTTATTCGTTCGTTCTGATCCCCCATGGAGCACTGAAGGAGTTTTTAGGTGGAATGTTAGGGATTGATAGCCTCAGTCACTATTCACTTACATAGCATATTTTTTTTTTTTTTTTTTTTTTTTTTTTTCACACAGTGAAAGTGAATGGTGACTGTGGCTAACATTCTGCTGAACATCATCTTTGGTGTTCCAAGAAAGAAAGTAATATGGGTTTGGAACAACATGAGGGTAAGTAAGTGAACTATCCTCTATCAAGTTTAGCGGTCCAATTATATATATATATATATATATATATATATATATATATATATATATTTTTTTTTTTTTTTTTTTTTTTTACTACTACTATGTACTAACATTAAAATACAAATAATACAAAGTATTTACTGTGTAACTATATGTTGTTCTGTAAAATTCTCATAAGATTTACATTTGCTGCTACTGAGGTTGAGGTATAGGTAGGTTTAGGGGTTAGATTAGGGTTTAGGGTTAGGCTTGGGTAGGGTTAGGTTTAGGATTAGGGGTAAGGTTAACAGTGTAAATGCATGATGTAATTAAATGCAGGTACTTTAAATGTAAGTACAATGCAACAACATGTATGCACATAATAAGTATAATGCTTAAGTGTTATAGACACCTAATATAAAGTGGGTCCAGTATGTCAGTTTATCTCAAACTATTTTACTAAACATATTTTGGAATTTTTGTCAATGTAAACATTTTTTTAAATGTCTCATATCAGTAAGCAATGCTTAGAACTGCTCAGTCAGACTACGATATGCTCAAATGTGAGTGCTGAATCCAGTGTTTCTGAGTCATATGCTATGTTGCTGAAATTAGAATGGGAAGGCAATTAAAAATAATAATTTAAATAATTTATATTTTTATTCGGGCCATTCTTTTGTGTTAACTGCATTTTTATTGTATTTTTGAATAACTTGTGTAGTAGATCCGGACAGGAAAAATAAATAAAAAATAACAAAAATGAGTGTCACGGTATTGACCCATATAATATTAATATGTTGTATACCACCTGGGGACATTCCATGTACTACCAGTACCATAGAGGACCTCTGCTTTAACTTATTTCCAGAATTCCTATTTCTGAGAATGAGGCAATTAGACAAAACTTTTACGTAGTATTAATCACATGTATCTTTTAAGGATATCACCTCAAGACAATGGTGAGCACAATGGCTGGGTGAGCAAGGGAAAAAGTGAAACAAGAAGAAAGTCCTCATTAACAACAGTGGCTTCGCAAATTGAACGGATGCACAATTCATCACGTCCTTTCTCCCCAGCCGGTGGAAGCAGGAAGGCCAGCCGAGCCAACTAATGACCTGGAAATAGTTCCTCTAGGCTTCCTGTAATGATGCGGCTGCTTGGGATTTCTTTTTTAATTTGGTCCTTAAGAAAATAACAATCCTCAGTGACAAGTGCTCATTATGAGCCGGTTGTCGTGGGTGACCATTAGGAAGTGAAAATAACCTTGCTCGTTTACGGCCAGCAAAAACACTTAAGTTGGAAGGCCCCGAGGCCAGGCATGTGTGTAAAGGATGAAATGTCCGAAAATAACTGCACTTTTTCAATTGTAAGAGCTGCCAGTGTGATTTGAGTGGAAAGAATGAATGTGTATCGAGTTTGGTGCTAACTTTAAATGATTCCAGGGGGCATTACGAAGAAATGTTACATTCAGACACCTGAATAAAAAAAATAAAAAAATAGAATATATATATATATATATATATATATATATATATATATATATATATATATATATATATATACACACATATATATATATATATATATATATATATATATATATATATATATATATATATATATATTCTGTGATTTAAAGGTTATTTTAAGATAAGCAAAAGATACATCTTTATACATTTCTAGAAAAAAAGGCAAATTATTAAATTAAACATTATAAATTTGTATGAAATATTTTAATCCCCAACCACATTAGATATTATTGCAGCTTCTCTATATAAAACTGATTTAAGTGACATTTAAGATTAACAAGGTGTTTCCTATCATGGCATAAACACTATAGGAATAATCTCTATAGTAATAAAGAATATACTAATAATTCACAAGAAATGTCCTAAATTCCCATGTGGCTAGATGAAAAGGCCAGTGATGAGGTTGTTAGTATATTGTGGTCTCCTAACACTGGCGGGAAGGGGGCAGCTAGGGGCAGAAGGGCTGGTCACACTTGGTGTGTACAGGAGCACTGAGGCATGTTAAGCACAGATCCGCTTGTCTCTAACCACTGTTCATACCCATGGGCATGCTAATCAAATCTCAGTCCATCGCACACACTCACAACACTTACAGGCCAAGAAGACACCTGCACACAAAAACACACATGCAATATAATTCCAAACAAAATTCCTTACACCTACACACACACACATACATTGTGAGCCTATGAGCTTCTATTCCCTCACCTCACGGCTGTGACATTTGAGTATTTCCATTAATTTCCTCTTGCAAAATTAAAACATGTACAGCAAACAGCTGGTGAATTCATAAGGCTTAAACATGGTGAAAGGTTTATGCTAATGCATAGTATAATCGCCATGATTTACTGTTTGTTCACAAGTATTTTTTTCAGTGTAGCCCTCATGTTCTGTTTGGGGACTGAGAGACCTCAAGGCCCTTTTAAAATCTCAATAGACATACTTATACACAAAGTATGAGGTTGAAACTTTGAGCTTTCCTAATTTCATGAGAACTGATTATGAACAAAATTTCAACTTGATAGCATGCTTCAACCATTCCTCCAGGAAAAAAAAAAAAAAAAAACACTTTATTTTTGGGGTCTCAGAGATATGAAACATGAATAAATGCAATGCATTTGTACTTGAGATTCTCTGACTGGTTAACACTGTAGAAATAGATCCCTATTAATTGTGATTTCGCTAACACAAGATTCCATTTGTAAATATGAATGATTTAGGCATCATCAGGGTTGGGGAGTAACTGAATATATGTAACGGGATTACGTATTTTAAATACAAAATATTAGTAACTGTATTCCACTAGTTACAATTTAAAGCATTGGTAGGCAGAATAGTTACATTCAAAAAGTATTTTGGTTACTGAAGAGATTACTTAGTTGTTAGTAGTTTCATTAAGATTTAGTCTATTTTGTTGGAAAACGTTTATCCATATAAATTATGCATCCGATGAGCGTTTAAACAGCAGTGAAACACTTAAGATGCATTACAGTCATAGAACCAAACAGAAGTTTGAAATAAATTTGGAGCAGCAGAATGGAAATAAACCTTGTACAAATAGTCATGTGAACATTTAGATTTATGCTAAGCTAAAATGCAATTTCTAGCAATTTTTCATGCACCTGTTACCAGACACTATCATGTCAAGAAAATCCAGGTTAGATCATATTTTCTCTCAAAGACCTTTGATATTAGGGCAAAAATCTTATTCTTGATGAGATTTTTATTTTCAAAAATATCAAAACATCCTTGAAACAAGATCTATTGTTTTTTTTTTTTCTTGTTTTAGAAGCACACTGCATAACATATTTAGGCCTTTTACAGAGAATGTATTTTTAATATTGTTTTTAGTTCCAGACTAGGTTGGGAAAACCATAACAAGGTTCCATTTCTCCTCTCCCATCCCAGCACTCAAGTTTAGAATGCAAAACGAGGTATATATTTGATGAAACGAGAAAGTGAAAGGCTTCAGGAGGGGGCAAAGGCCAAAGTAACAAACAAAAGTTCTCAGTTTCCTGAAGGGGGGGGGGGGGGTCAACTAAGTTAGAAAAGAAAATTGAAATACGTACTTTAACTCCCTCTCTACCCAGAAACAAGAGAAAACAGATATTAAACAAAATGGCATCCACCTCCCTACAAAGAAACAGTCCAAGGAACACTCACTTAGGACAATACCTTTTAATAATAGCTTGCTCACTCACATGAACACAATCTCAATTGATATACAACAAACTCTCAATAGAGTATAACAACACATTTGAGCCAGGAGTGGGGAAAAAGAAAATGATGCTTTCCAGCAGCTTTTATCCTCCAGCAGCTCACAGCCAGACCAATCAGGAGAGCTCTTCATTAGTGCTCTCACCTGGTAGTTATTAGAGTGAGAGGGAGAAAAAGAGAGGAGAAAAGCCAGGGGAAAAGCAGACATGCAAAGCTAGACATTCCCACCCCAAAATACATAACCAAAACAGATACAATTTCAGATATGTTACACCACAATAAATACATCTTACGATGTAACACCTCCCCATCAAAAAGATACAAACATAAATGTTTGTAGCTACTACAAAAGATTACTCATTACAACAAGCACCTGTCAGTCTTCAGCACTGTGGGCTCTGGACAGCATATCTGCAACAATGTTTTCAGCACCCCTTCTGTGGTGAATGTCCAGGTTGAATTCTTGAATTATGAGAGACCAATGCATTAAGTGTTGGTTCGAGTTACACATATGGGAGAGAAAGACAAACAGGTTATGATTAGTGTACACAACAATTGGAAATTAACTACCACCCAAGTAGATTTCAAAGTATTGGAGTGCCATCAACGGGGCAAGAGCTTCCTTTTCAATGGTGCTATTCTTACGCTGGCACTGGGAGAATTTCCTTGAAAAGTAAAAAATTGGGTGATCAACATTGGTGATGCTCTCTTGTAACATGACTGCTCCGGCGCCAGTAGCACTTGCATCAACCTCTAAATTAAATGGATGAGCGAAGTCAGGCGCAGCCAATACTGGGGCATTACACAGGAGTTACTTGGCCATGGTAAAGGTATGCTTACACGCAGGTGTCCATTTAAATACTTGGGAAGTACTGAGGAGATCAGCTAAGGGTGACACAATGGTGGCAAAATTGTGACAAAACCCTCGATAATATCCTGCCATTCCTAAGAAGTGGCACAGCTCGCGCTTATTCACTGGCGTGGGAAACTCAACAATGGCAAAGACTTTTGCATTTACTGGGCGTACCTGATCATGGTCAACTTGTTTACACAGGTAGGTGGCCGTTACCTTGGCAAATTCACATTTGGCCAAATTTAATGTCAATAGACCTTGGCAAATCAAGAAAACACTGCTTGTAGTGTTTCTACATGTTCTTCCCAATTGGAAGAATAGACAACAACATCGTCCAAGTACACTTCAACACAGCAAACTAAGGAGGGATCAGACATTTGTGCAGCACCAAGCTGCTCTCTGCCAACTTTCAGAGATGGGTCTCCTTTAACAGTAGAACCAAGGTCAGCTTCCACAACACTGCTGTCTAAAGATAGACCGAGCTCAACAGGGGGCCCAGTGGAAGTGAGAAAATAATCAGATAGGTCAATCACATCTTCATACTTGCGCACTTGGGAGCACGTAACTGCACACACTGGGCTGCAAGAGGGGAGACATCTGGGCATGTCCACCTCACATACAGGAGATTCAGCAACAATTGGGTAAGGAAATATTCTGCCACCTGCTAGATCATTTCCAAGGATGCTGCAGTTTTGAGTGCACACCCACCTTCACTGGCCCAGAGCAGCCTGATCTCACAGTGAAATTGGAAAGAGTAGATAGACTTTTCTTTTGTCAAAATCAGTATACGTTGACCGAAATTTCGAAACACAGCCCCCAGTGGCCAAAGTGGTTAGTGCTGTAGGGCATATGGGCACGTGTGAGCTCCATTTATGTCCAGGAGAGGTCGCCAAAAGCTAGCAGTGAAGAAAGTTGTTTTCAGCTTTACAGGACATTATACAATGAAGATAAAAGCATGTATTTATTGATTATATCCCCCATCCCAAGCCTTACCTTAACCATTAGATCGGAAACTTCTGAATCATGCTTGTCATTGATTATTCAACTGTGGTTACTGCCTGGCTTTGAACCCCAGTCTCCCATGCAGCTAATGCAATGCACTGCCAATCGCACCAGGTGGAAAGGTAAACACTTTGAAACCACTGCAAGCATGTCTAATAAGAATGCTGCATGTCAGCACGTGGCATACAGTCGCTGATCCTAGGGTACTGGAACTATTGGAAACATCAAGCCGAATTAACGTGTGATCATGTTGCCCAGAGACCAGGTCAGAGATTAAGAACACCCTATGGATTGGAACCTTAACACAGCCCAGTTCAATGCCACAAATTAATACTTCAGTTCCAACGTATGTCTTACTTGAAAGGGGCACAGTATTCTCAAGAATAAACGATTGTACAGCACCTGTATCTCTTAGAATTGAGAGGTTTTGCAGTGGAGTTAGGAGAAATAGAACACTACACTTCAATAGATAAGGATTAAACACAGAGGAATCAGACAAATCATTATCCTCCATACTAGGCAAAGGACTGAAAATGGCATTCACAACGCTTTTAGTTTTAGGGGTGGCATTTATTTGTTTCCATGCCTTGCAGTCGGAGATAAAGTGACTGGGATCAAGGAAGTAAAAACAATCGCGCTTATCTTCGTAGCATTTAGACTCATCCTTGCATTGCATTGGGTGGAGCTCGCTTTTAGGTGAACGATTAAACACAAGAGGTTTTTCGCCCCATGGGAAAACTCTGACGCACAGCAGGAGAGAACACAATCTTATGCGTAAGGACATACTCATCTGCCAACACAGCAGCAGAAGAAATGAGAGGCTACTTTCTGTTAATTCAAATGCATGACTAGGCTATTAGGCAAGCAGGTTTTGAAATCCTCTAACAGGACCAGTTCTAGGAGTTGTTCGACTGTTGTGGTTTTGGAAGCAGCACACCACTTCTCTAATAAAGCTCTCTTGTCACGAGCGAACTCAACAAATGTCTGTTTGGCTGATTTACTGTAACCACAACATTTTTGTCTATAGGCCTCAGGGACCAGCTCATAGACTCTGAGAACAGCAACTTTAACAAGGTCATAATCAAGGGAATCTTCGATAGGAAGGGCAGAACACACCTCCTGCACTTTGCCAACAAGGCTACACTGTAACTTTAACGCACACATATCGTTTGGCCAATTCAATTTCACAGAAATGCAACAAAATAAGCATCGACTTCAGGCTCTCTGAATAGAGGGACAAGTTTAATATAACTGCTAGGATCAAAGGGAGCAGAAGCGCCGTCAGATGTATTCTGTAAGTATATTTTGTCTTACTGTACTGGCAGATTTTTTTCACTGTTATTAACTTGTATATAGGCAAAACAAGTGAAAAAGAAATATAAAAAAAATCTGCCAATGCTGAAGTAATCCAATGTATTTTGATTGCATTACTGACCTTCAGTAATCTTATGGAAAACATTACAAATTACATTTCACAGCATGTTTTTTGTAATCTGTAGTGGAATACATTTTAAAGGTAATGTAAAAGTATCATAAACTAACAATGAACAATATATTTTTACAGCATTTATTAATCTTTGTTAATGTTTGTTAATAAAAAATACAATTGTTCATTGTTATTTCATGTTTATACTGCATTAAATAATGTTAACAAATACAAATATTGATTTAAAAAATGTATTACTATATGCTGAAATTAACATTAACCAAGATTAATTAATGCTGTAAAAATACATTTTTCATTGTTAGTCCATGTTAACTAATGTTGTTAACTTATTGTAAAGTGTTACCAAATATACAACTTTTAATTTTATAAATGTATTATCATTTGTTGAAATTAACATTAGCCAAGATTAATAAATGCTGTAAAAGTATTGTTCATTGTTAGTTCATGTTCATGAGTTAGTGTACCTAATAGAAATTATGTGGCATTTCAACCATAATCATAACCAGAGGCCCAAAAACATCATGTTTTGAGAGACAGAAAAGTATTGAAATTTTAAGTTAAACCAGTGAAAATCTAGCTTTTTATAAAATCCTGAAGTAAACTCGTCAAAACATTTCAAAACAGTGCTACACTATAAAAGAAAATGTTTTCTGAGGTAACCTAAAAATATGCTTTATGTGGTAACATCTAAATGTATTGCTTTTGTTCAAGTCAAAGGGTTTGTAGCTCTTAAGGTAACGAAAGTTACCTTTTTTTTATTTTATTATTAATATTATTAAATGTTAGCATAAAAATGTGGTCCATGTGGTAACGTTTGATTCAAGACAAAAATATTTAACATCAATGAATCAACCTGAATACATTAGGTTACACCAACAAAACTCATTTAATGGGTTAGATCAGGTAGAAATAACACCTTAAATTAACAATTGCAGATTACCATTTTTTTGTATGGTCTTGTCCCCACTGATTTAAGTGCTAGTTTATTATTAGTCTTTATAAAAAGAAATTCCCCCCCATTTCCTATTTCCCATGTCTTTCAGTCTGGCTTTTCAAGCACTTGTATTACTAAGCGATAGCAGGCAGTACCATACATTAAATGAAACACCTTAATGCACTGTCATTACTTATACAAGCAGTAAACATAATAAAATCAAAACATACAGACACTATATTGTGAGAGCTCTCTATTTCAGCCATTGATCTGACCCTGTCCCCTCTTATCATAAAGCATGTCCATAGTGTCTCCGTCAACAGCTTCCTGCTTAATGTGATATCTCCATGATTACTATATCCACTCCCCGGCCCTCCCTCCAACCCTTTAATGCACGCAGCACTTTCAAAAAGCATTTGTTTCTCTCAAGATCACAACGGGCCATCTGCAGGGAAAGAGGTATTATGGTTCCTTTTTTTAAAGGTGCTCTTCGGGGACCAAAATTGATTCATTAATGAATGGAAGTGGGCAGACAAAATGGATCTCTTCCCCACCGCAGATATGTTTGCATGCCTCCCCTTTAACATGCTCCCTAGTAGCATTGTGTTGCATGTGATTACACAGCGGGAAGAGGGAGATATTTGCATCTTCATAAAATATTCATTGCCAGGGCTAGAAGGGTTGCTGGCATTGATCAACCCACACAGAGAGCAGGATTAAGCCAAAGATAATATGAAGGATATATATACTTTTGAATTGCATGACCTGTGACGAAACACTAGAATTGATAAAATGCTTTTATTTATGGATTTCCCAAGGGCTAACTTTACGTGTGGCTTATTTACAATTAATAAGTTTCCTTATAAGCACACATTACACATCTTTCAGTGGATTATGAACAATTATCATGCATCAAAGCATTCCATTCTAATGTGTGAAACATGTAAACCTATTTAGACCTCTACATTATAAAGTCTGAAATTGTAAAAACTCTGATTTAACCACACTGCATCCATCTATATTTACTCACATAATTTAGTGAAAATAGACATAATCGTTAATGAGTTTAAATATGTGCCTTTAACATGTTTTAATGTGTCTTTATTGAGTTGTTGAATATTTAAATGTTAAACCTAATTAAATTAATTGCAAGTTTCCAGTTGATGACCATAATTAAATGGAATCACAGTTACATCATTTGACAAAGCGAAACATATGAGGTTGGCATATTCTGTGGAACACTGTTAAAGGAATATTGTAGGTTCAATAAAAGTTTTGCTCAATAAATAGCATTTGTGGCATAATGTTGATTACCACAAAAATTATTTTATCTTTAAAAAAAAGCAAACATCAGGGTTACAGTGAGGCACTCATAATGGAAGTGAATGAGGACAATTTGCAAAAAACTTTTAAATACTCACATTTCAAAACTTAAACATTTAGTGGGATACAATTGCTTACTAACCTTTTCTGCGTAAAGTTATACCAATTTTACAACTTTGTTTTCATGAGTATGTAATGCTGTAAACCCTAAAACGACTGTAAAAACAATGATTTAAACATCTTTACAGCTCAAATAATACACTAGTTTTAACAGAAGAATAAATGTGTGCTTTTATAAAATTATAAGTTCCATATTTCTGCCTTAATCCCTCCAAAAATTGCCCCCTTTCCCTTCCATTGTAAGTGCCTCACTGTAACCTCGATTTTTGCTTCTTTTTCAAGAAAAGGAGGGAGGAATTAAAATGATTGTTTGTGGTAATCAACATTATGCCACAAATGCTGTCAATAGAGCTTAACTAGTATTGAACCTGAAATATTCCTTTAAGTCTCCTAACATAAAAACACAACCTTTCAGTAATAAAATGTACTTCTGGCTAAGCTTGTCTGTGTGTTTAACAAAATATGTTCAGAACTGAAGTTTATTAGTAAGTTTAACTGTTAAAAGCTCCAGATTTAAGCCAGTCTGTAATTGTATTTTTTTAAATGGGGCCTGTTCCCAGCAGTAAACCTCTCTGAGTGACCTTGTGCTCAAGTCCATCACTGCGGAAGGTCGTCGCCGCACAAATGAAGAACATGAGAAGTGGTCAGAGAAGTAAACCCTAAAATGACCGTAAAAACAACTATTTAAACACCTTTATAGCTCAAATAATACACTAGTTTTAACAGAAGAATAAATGTGTGCTTTTATAAAATGATAAGCTCCATATTTCTGCCTTAATCCCTCCAAAAATTGTCCCCTTTCGCTTCCATTGTAAGTGCCTCACTGTAACCTAGATTTTTGCTTCTTCTTGTTCTTCTTGTTCTTCTTCTTTTTTTTTTTTATTTTTTTTATTTATTTATTTATTTTATTTTTTTTAAGAAAATTAGGGAGGATTTGAAATTGTATTTTTTTAGATAATCAACATTATGCCACAAATGCTGCTAATTGAGCTTAACTTGTATTGACCCTGGAACATTCCTTTAGGTGTTTTTGCAGCTCTGGAGTTGTTAAATTGTCTTAGATTTAGGACATTATGTTGGATAATCAAGACTTATTTTAACACTCACCCCCCAAAAAATGATTTGAAGCGTTGTTCCATATATTGATATTACGTAAAATAAAAAGAAAAAAATAATACAAAAATCCACTTCTGGCATCTGTCCTATTGTATAAATATTGTAAAACCAGCTCTTGTTTCTTATCCTCACCAATTTAGCTTTAGTGTGGGCGGAATTAATTGTGTGTGGGTATGCTTAAAAGGCACCTTTTTTTTTTTTTTTTAAACTGTCTGTTTTGAGGAAATTCCAGTAGATGTCACTGTTCCAATAACAGCAAAAAATGCTGTCTTGACCTTTTGTGTTCCAAGACAAATCTAAATTAATATTGTGGGGTAAATATTTATTTATTACTTTTATTAAAGTTATGGGCGTTGATTTGAATAATCTGAATGATTATTTAAAACAATACAAACTGTGAAAGAAGACTTGTTGTGCTATCACTGCATGCTCTTACCTTTGACAGTGAAGAGAGGGATACTTGATGGAGGGAGGGAGTAAGAGGAAGAAAAAGAAAGCAAGGCAGAGGAGCTTGTCAGAGGAATAATACTGCTGCCTTGGTATCTTCCAAATTGACTGGGTGACAAACATGTCTGTCAGTACTGTGCCAATATAGTTTAGGGCCTCTCGTGATGGGGCACACACCCAATGACAGAAACAGGTCATTTCCACCGGCTGGCCACATAAATCCACAGTCTGGCCCCTGTCCTAGTGCTGAGACTGCAGAACACACACTCACACTGAACACACATACACGCACACAGACATTGTGTGGAAAAAAAACTGTAAAGCATCATTCCGAATGCACACACTTCCAAGGGTCTTAGTGTCCACTGCTCACTACACACTGAGCAGGGGATTTCACATTATAAAATTAATTAATTTAAAATGCCCTGCAAAGTCATCAAAAACAGGAAATATACAGCCTATACTTCTGTAAATTAATGTAAATATAATATGATATACAGTATATATATATATATATATATATATATATATATATATATATATATATATATATATATATATATAATAATTGACGACGGATCGTTGAATTATTGAAACATATTGCACACCCGAGTTGGTAATGCGGTCACGACGCGCAGCAGAGTTACACCTCGGGTGTGCATTATTTTTTCAATAATTCAATGAGCCAGAGTCAATTATTCTGCTTATACCACGGTTACCACACCTGAAGACATCATTCAGGGTTTTATCTCAAGACATTTTCTGGTTTTCATTCCCAAAATGCTCTTTTGAGTGGAACGACTTTTTTCCGCCACGGATTCAGTGTCTTGCTTGGATAAAGTCTGAGCCTTCGTTGCTAGTTCGAAAACGTCACTTTATAACTAGCAGCGGAGGATAGCGAGGCTTGCACTGCTTTACTGGAGCACTTACTGGAGTGACAAGTTAGTGTGTGTGTGTGTGTGTGTGTGTGTGTGGGCAGGTTTGGGTGGTTCACGAGGAATTTTTTTTTTAGGTTATAAACTGGTAATTACAAGGATATTATGCTATAAATGTGGTTTATGAGGACATTTGTAGTGTCCCCATAATTCAAATAACTTAAAAAACATAATAAACAATGTTTTTTTTAAACAGGTTTAGGGGTAGGGTTAGGGATATAGGATAGAATCTATACAGTATAAAAAAGCATTATGTCTATTCAGAGTCCTCATAAGGATAGCCGCACCTGTGTGTGTGTGTGTGTGTGTGTGTGTGTGTGTGTGTGTGTGTGTGTGTGCGTGTGTGTGCGTGTGTGTGTGTGTGAGAGAGAGAGAGAGAGAGTTTGTTTTTGAGTGATCGAAAGAGAGAAACTCAGAAACTGAGAGAGATCGCTTCTGTGATTACCTTTTTTGTTGCAGCTCTCGTCAGAAGTAACTTCGCTTCAAAATCACCAAAATGTACGTTTATGCACTTCTCAGCAGCAGCGAATGTCGCTATTTTTGCACATAGCTTCTTCGATGTAAACCTTCACAACTGTTTTCAACCCTACTGAGATGCAGGTGTGCGCTGACATGATGGCTCTGTTTTTCTCTCATGAGTAAGTGTGTGCATAATGCGTATTATGTATGTGTATTTATGTATGTGTGTCCACATGTGTGAGAGCTTAAGAGAGGTGGAGGGGAGCGCGAGGGTGTTTCCCACAGATATTTCAGATAATATAGAAATTGTTGTATTGATCAAGTGTATCTAGCTTTGATACAGCTCAAGCCTTCGTTGCTTGTTCGAAAACATCACTTTAGAACTAGCTACGGAGGATGCGCTGCTTTTCGGCATTGGAGTAACAAGGTACTGTGTGTGTGTGTATGTGTGTGTGCGCGCGCGCGCGCGCATGTATGTGTATGAGAGTGTGTAAGTGTGGGTGAGATGAGGAGCGCGAGGGTGCTTTCAAACGAAATTGAAATAAATATAGGATATTATAGACATTGTTTGATGTCCTTAACAGATTTATTTTAACCAATGTCTTGGTTTATATGTTTATTTTGCTGTGGTAGCATGTACAGTGTTTGTGTGTGTGTGTGTGTGTGTGTGTGGCTGAGATGAGTGCGAAAGAGAGAGAGAGAGAGAGAGAGAGAGAGAGAGAGAGAGAGAGAGAGAGAGAGAGATTGAAATAAATTTAGGATATTATAGACATTGTTTGTCATTCTTATCTGATGTGCTTAACTAGTGCCTTTGTTTTAATTGGTTATTTTGTTGTGGTAGCCTGTAGGCTCTTTGAAATTACTGAAATAATTTGGCGAAGTGATATGGAACCATTATACGGTCAAGGCCTGGAGCTACTTCATAGCCGTGCGTTTACTTGAAAAATAATTGCATACCTTAGAACGTCTTTCAGCCAATCAGAATCAAACATTCAACAGACCTGTGGTATATATACAGGGTTGGAAAGTAACAAAATACATGTAACGGGATTACGTATTTAAAATACAAAATATAAGTAACTGTATTCCACTACAGTTACAATTTAAATAATTGGTAATTAGAATACAGTTACATTCAAAAATATTTTGATTACTGAAGAGATTTATTTGCATTTTATTGTCATTTGTTTCATTTAATATTTAGTCCTTTCAGATGGAAAACATTTATACATATAAATGATGCGATCCAAAGTGCATTTGAACAGCGGTGAAACAATTTCTTATGATGTGTTTCATTCATACGAGCAGACAGAGAAGTAAGTTTGAAGTAAGTTTGGAGCAGAAGAAATAGAAATAAACCTTGTGTAAATTGTCACCTTATTTCTAGCCATTTTACATGCACATGTTACCAGGCTCGATCATATTTTTTTATCAAGAAAATAATAATAATTTAGTTTTCTAGTAAGACCTTTGATGTATAGGGCAAAAATCATATTCTTGATAATAATTTTTGTATTGTAAAAATATCAAAAAATCCTTAAAACAAGATCAGCTTGATTGATCTTGTTTTAGAAACAACACTGCATAAGATATTTAGGTTTCTCAGAGAATGTATTTTTAACATGTATATTTTGTCTTACTGTACTGGCAGAGTTTTTATAGTCAAAACAAGTGAAAAAATCTACCAGTGCTGAAGAAGTAATCCAAAGTATTTAGAATACGTTACTGACCTTGAGTAATCTAACAGAATACGTTACAAATTACATTTTACAGCATGTATTCTGTAATCTGTAATGGAATACATTTCAAAAGTAACACTCCCAACCCTGTATATATATATATATATATATATATATATATATATATATATATATATATATATATATACGCTGATGAGCCAAAACATTATGATCACTCACAGGTGAAGCGAATAACATTAATCATCTCCTAACAAGGCCACATGTCAAGGTCTGGGTAGATTAGATGGTAAGCGAACAATCAGTTCTCGTAGTCAACGTGTTGAATGCAGGAGAACTAGGCAGGAGTAAATACCTGGGTGATTTCGACAAGGGCCAAATTGTTATGGCCAGACAACTGGGTCAGAGCATCTCTGAAATGGCAAGGCTTGCAGGGTGCTCACGGTCAGCAGTGGTGAGAACCTACCGACAGTGGTCCGATGAGGAACAAACCACAATCCGGCGCCAAGGCTCATCGATGAGCGAGGGCAACAAAGGCTATCCCATCTGGTCTGAACCAACAGAAGGTCTACTCTGGCACAAGTCACAGAAAATTTTAATTAGGGTTATGGGAGGAATGTGTCACAAACACAGAGTGCCCATGATGACCCCTGTCCATCGTCGAAAGTGCCTACAATGGGCACGCGAGCGTTGGAACTGGACCTTGGAGTAGTGGAAGTAGGTTGTCTGGTCTGATGAGTCCCATTTTCTTTTACATCACATGGACGGCCGTGTATGTGTGCGCCATTTACCTGGGGAAGTGATGGACCCGGATGCACTGTGGGAAAACGACAAGCCAGTAGAGGGAGTGTGATGCTCTGGGCAATGTTCTACTTGACCATTCATGTGGACGTCAATTTACACGTGCCACCTACCTAAACATCGTTGCAGACCAGGTACATCCCTTTATGGCAATGGTATTCCCTGATTGCAGTTGCCTCTTTCAGCAGGATAATGCTCCCCACCACACTGCACACATTGTTCGGGAATGGTGTGAGGAACATGATGAAGAGTTCAAGGTGTTGCCCTGGCCTCAAAAATACCCTGATCTCAATCTGACTGAACATTTGTGGGATGTGCTGGACCAACAAGTCCGATCCATGGCGGCTCCACCTCACAACTTACAGGACTTGAAGGATCTGCTGCTAATGTCTTGGTGCCAGATACCACAGGAAACCTTCAGGGGTCTTGTAGAGACCATGTCTCGGTGGGTCTGTGCTCTTTTGACGGTATGCAGAGGACCAACAGCATATTAGGCAGGTGGTCATAATGTTTTGGCTCATCAGTGTATATGTGTGTGTGTGGGGGGGGGTGGGGGGGTGTATACTAGGTGTGTGTGTGTGTGTGTGTGTGTATATATATATATATAATACAAGTTTTTGTATAAAATATTTATGGTTATATTTTTAAAGTTATATAAATTGTATAATTTTTCATACCCAAAATTGGTAAATGTATGTGTCTTCTTAACGTTGATGTGACTCCATGGTCATTATTATGCCACTGTAACGGTCACATACCTGATGCACTTTATATTAACGCACAGCTGTCTATATTCACTCTAGAAAATGTTTTAATTCTCTCATCATTTACTCACCCTCATGCCATCCCAGATGTGTAGGACTTTATTTCTTCTGCTGAACAAAAATTAAGGTTTTAGAAGTATATTTCAGCTCTGTAGGTCCATACAATGCAAGTGAATGGGTACCAACATTTTTAAACTCCAAAAAGCACATAATCCATCCAACTCCAGTGGTCAAATCTATATCTTCAGAAGCGATCAATATTTAAGTCTTTTTATTTATTTATTTATTTATTTATTTATTTATCTCCCTTAACCAGTAGGTGGCGATATGCACAAAGAATGCAAATGGCCTAAAACAAAAGAAAAATAATATGAAAGTAAAAGTGAAAGTGTATGGCTTCTGAAGAAATGGATTAAAACACTGGAGTCTTATGGATTACTTTTATACTGCCTTTGCTTTTGGAACTTCAAAGTTCTGGCCACCATTCACTTGGATTGTATGGACCTACAGAGCAGAGAAATTCTCCTAAAAACCTTAATTTGTCTTCAGCAGAATACAGAAAGTCATACACATCTGGCATGGCATGAGGGTGAGTAAATGATGAGAGAATTTTCTTTTTTTTTTTGTGTAAACTATTCCTTTAATAAAATACCAGAGACTCACGTCTCAAGTACTTTAGCCAAAGTTCACTTCCCGTGAAATGATATATGAATGTACACTTGTTCACTTTGTCATCTGCAGTGTCTTTAAGACTAAGTATACAGCATCCATGCCCTATGATTTGGAATCTCACTTAAGATGGACAAATATCCTGTGAAGTCAACTTCACTGGATGATTAGGATACTCTTGGACTTGTAGATGGAGTCAGAATGTGGCAAAACTGATGTGCATTGATGGGGTCTTGACAGGTACACACTTTATTTGAATCAGCATACTCTCTCTATATGCATATATATTTAAAATATACTGCCAGTATTAGTTGAGTGTTGGGGAAAAGAGGCATAACAAACTTAGACTTGCGCATTTTTTCCCCCATTTCAAGGTGACCAAGCAAACCTAAATCGGAATAGTTAAACCAGAATCCTTTCAACTCAAATAATGCATTATTGAAAAAAAAAGAAAAAAAAAAAAAAAAAAATGAATAAATAAAGAAAGCACAGATAGTCCCCCATAATTCCTGTCTAAAATACACACATGTGCACACACACACATACACACCACTACCTCTCTCTGAAATGCTAATACCTCTCCAGGTCTCATCCCCCTCCAACAGTAACATGCATTGACAGTCTGTGTAGCTCCTTTTCTCTGGAAGGCGGAAAAAAGCCCAGTGCAGCGCCTCTGTTTAGAGAGGAAATGTATTAATGTTTCAGTATGTATGGGCCATGATCAAATATGCACTTAAAAGATGCCTGAGCCAGGAGCTGGTGTGGAATGTTAAAATGCCATGCATCTTCAAGGTTAGCTGGGGGGACAGGGACCCTTTTCCTGTATCCTATTTTGCCTTATTCCTTTGAACGCATGCATTAAGTCGGTGGCTGGGTTTGCACAAGACGGTTGAAGGTGACTTTTAAAAGGCAAAGCCAAGTTCCTGTCTGTGCCTGCTGTCTCACACACTTTTTTAATGGCACGGAGACTGCGCGAGTGAGTCGTTTATGGTGTCGGGTTGCTGTTATGGGGTTTAAGGGTGGGTCAGCTTCAGGCGGTTCCATGTACAGTAACTGTGCGGCTTTCACCCTACAATAGCTGTCATCAGAGCGGAGGTCATTTTCTCAGCTTGTGCCGTGATATTAAAATTAGGTCATCATCTTTGAGGCACGGGCCACTTTTCCTCCGCTATAGATCACCACAGGCACACTCCCAGCTCCTCATTACACCATATTTGGTCAATAAGCCATTAACATGCCGCAAAGGATGTTAATAAGCATTCCGCACGAGATGAGAGCAAAAAATTTGCTTGTGTCAGTGTGTATGGTGGGGCTGTATGTGTGTGGAAGTATGCATGTGGAAAGATTGTGGGCTGTGGATGATTTCCTGTAAAAAAGAAAAGACATGCTGTACCGTAGTCTTACGTAGCCAGACCTTTGACAAAACGGCAAAAGGTCTTGTCCACACTGCAGATTATTCTGACCAAGAAATGAAAAATTAGATAGAAAGACACTGTCTGACGGACATTTAAAGCAACAAATGACGGTTTGCTTTGTTTTGAGGTGTTAATTATTTTATCCTCAAAACTGTACATTGTGTCAATCTTTGTGTAAAGTCAGGCAATCAGATTAGAGCTAACCAAATCGAAAAAGTGCACTCTAGTCTGTGGGTTGAGACTAAGTCTAACCTCTTTGGACAACCACAAAGTGTATCTGAGGTAAAATCTGACAATAAGTAGTCACATGATGTGACTGTCAGTGGATACAGTGACCTTTCACCTTCTTTCATGATCCATGACACATAATGGAATCAGACCTCCCAATCAAATTCCCCAGTTGGCATCGTTATCAAGAGTGCCTTTGTAGCATTTTAATTTTATCTTGGAGAAGCGGAGTTCTGAATAAACAAACAGTGCCCCAGGCTAGTGCAGACTGCCTACACAACCCCAGGCTCTACTAATTTAACTGCACTTTCACAGTTTAACCACACTGCACTTCAAATTTGGAAAAAAATACTGTGCAGTCGAAGCTTAAAGGATGTTTCAGAAGTCCAGTGTTTGGATGAAGGAGGCAAATCACAACTTTATATTAGTTACTTATATGCAGGGTTGGTAGGGTTACCTTTGAAATGTATTCCATTACAGATTACAGAATACATGCTGTAAAATGTAATTTGTAACATATTTCGTTTGATTACTCAAGGTCAGTAATGTATTCTAAATACTTTGGATTACTTCTACAGTAAGAAAAATATACATGTTAAAAATACATTCTCTGAAAAACCTAAATATCTTATGTTGTTTCTAAAACAAGATAAATCAAATTGATCTTGTTTTAAGGATTTTTCAATATTTTTACAGGAAAACAATACCAAATTTTTAATCAAGAATATGATTTTTGCCCTAATATCAAAGGTCTTACTAGAAAAAAAGAAATTATGATCCAACGTGAATTTTCTTGATAAACATATATCATGCCTGGTAACATGTGCATGTAGAATGGCTAGAAATATCATTTTAGCTTAGCATAAAGCTGACAATTTACACAAGGTTTATTTCTATTTCTTCTGCTCCAAACTTACTTCAAACGTACTTCTCTGTCTGCTCGTATGAATGAAACACATCATAAGAAATTGTTTCTCCGCTGTTCAAATGCACTTTTGATCGCATCATTTACTTGTATAAATGTTTTCCATCTGAAAGGACTAAATATTAAATGAAACAAATGACAATAAAATGCAAATAAATCTCTTCAGTAATCAAAATATTTTTGAATGTAACTGTATTCTAATTACCAATTATTTAAATTGTAAATGTAGTGGAATACAGTTACTTATATTTTGTATTTTAAAAACGAAATCCCATTACATGTATTTCGTTACTCCCCAACCCTGCTTATATGTAATTTTCAAATCATACTAAGGCTTAAAGGAGTGCATGTATTGCACTACAGGGCTTAGTAAAACCGCCAGTTTATGAGGGGATGGTGAATACAGTGCATCCGGAAAGTATTCACAGCGCTTCACTTTTTCCACATTTTATGTTACAGCCTTATTCCAAAATGGATTAAATTCATTATTTTCTTCAAAATTCAACAAACAATTCCCCATAATGACAATGTGAAAGAAGTTTGTTTGAAATCTTTGCAAATTTATTGAAAAAAAAAAAAAAAAAAAAAAAAAACACATGTATATAAGTATTCACAGCCTTTGCTCAATACTTTGTTGAAGCACCTTTGGCACCAATTACAGCCTCAAATCTTTTTGAATATGATTCTACAAGCTTGGCATACATATTTTTGGGCAGTTTCTCCCATTCTTCTTTGCAGGACCTCTCAAGCTCCATCAGGTTTGATGGGGAGCGTCGTGCACAGACATTTTGAGATCTCTCCTGAGATGTTCAATTGGGTTCAAGTCTGGGCTTTGGCTGGGCCACTCAAGGACATTCACAGAGTTGTCCCGTAGCCACTCCTTTGTTATCTTGGCTGTGTGCTTAGGGTTGTTGTCCTGTTGGAAGATGAACCTTTGCCCCAGTCTGAGGTCCAGAGCGCTCTGGAGCAGGTTTTCATCAAGGATGTCTCTGTACATTGCTGCATTCATCTTTCCCTCGATCCTGACTTGCCTCCCAGTTCCTGCCACTGAAAAACATCCCCACAGCATGATGCTGCCACCACCATGCTTCACTGTAGGGATGGTATTGGCCAGGTGATGAGCGGTGCCTGGTTTCCTCCAGACATGACGCTTGCCATTCAGGCCAAAGAGTTCAATCTTTGTTTCTCATGGTCTGAGAGTCCTTCAGGTGCCTTTTGGCAAACTCCAGGCGTGCTGTCATGTGCCTTTTACTGAGGAGTGGCTTCCGTCTGGCCACTCTACCATACAGGCCTGATTGGTGGAGTGCTGCAGAGATGGTTGTTCTTCTGGAAGGTTCTCCTCTCTCCACAGAGAAATGCTGGAGCTCTGTCAGAGTGACCATCGGGTTCTTGGTCACCTCCCTGACTAAGGCCCGTCTCCCCCGATCGCTCAGTTTGGCCAGGCGGCCAGCTCTAGGAAGAGTCCTGGTGGTTCCAAACTTCTTCCATTTACAGATGATGGAGGCCACTGTGCTCATTGGGACCTTCAATGATGCAGAAATGTTTCTGTACCCTTCCCCAGATCTGTGCCTCGATACAATCCTGTCTCAGAGGTCTACAGACAATTCCTGGACTTCGTGGCTTGGTTTGTGCTCTGACATGCACTGTTAACTGTGGGACCTTATATAGACAGGTGTGTGCCTTTCCAAATCATGTCAATCAACTGAATTTACCACAGGTGGACTCCAATCAAGTTGTAGAAACATCTCAAGGATGATCAGTGGAAATAGGATGCACCTGAGCTCAATTTTGAGTGCCATGGCAAAGGCTGTGAATACTTATGTACATGTGATTTGTTTTCATTTTTTATTTTTAATAAATTTGCAAAGATTTCAAACAAACTTCTTTCATGTTGTCATTATGGGGTATTGTTTGTAGAATTTTGATGAAAATAATGAATTTAATCCATTTTGGAATAAGGCTGTAACATAACAAAATGTGGGAAAAGTGAAGCGCTGTGAATACTTTCCGGATGCACTGTAAATAACAAACAACTATGCACATCTGGCTTCAAGTTCGTAACACTTATGTTGCCCGGAACCCTTGGATCAAGACTCTCAATAGCCGCGTTTCCACTATCAGGGCAAAGAAGGGCATCCTAATGCTTGCCAGAGCCAGTTGCATCTCCACTGTCACTTCTGGGGCTTCATCGTGCCGCCTCGAGGCTTCCCCAGTATAGTGACGGGGGACACTATACTTTAAAAAAGCACCGTCTTTCAGATGAGATGTTAAACTGAGGTCCTGACTGTCTGTGGTCATTAAAAATCCCAGAGATTCCCCCTATACTATGTAAAGCACTTTGAATGCTTAGAAAAGCACTATATAAATGTAAGGAATTATTTTTATTATTATTATTGTTATTATTATTATAACTGGGGATTGTGGCGGGGTCAAGATCAAAATTGCCGAACTTGCAGGTTGTGTATCCAGCACACAACGGTACAGGCTTGTGAAAAAAAAAAAAAAAAATGCAGTGCAAATCCGTTAAAATGCACAATGGACAAAGCGGTGCCCAAAGATCATGGTTCGAGATCATGGACGGTGTGCTGGGACATCATCCTTCTATTAGTGGAGAGACCACTCGGGACAGTTGCCAATGCTAACTTATCTTGCTAGCTAGCTAATTTTCACATACAATATAAACTCGATATTCTAGGTACACGATACCTCAACTTGAGTTTCCCACTTGCTTGTGAAATGGGCATGTGTGACCTTCGCTGGGTGATTAGGATACTCTTAGACTTGTAGATGGAGTCAGAATGTGGCAAATCTGATGTGCATTGATGGGGTCTTGACAGGTACACATTTTATTTGGATCAGCAGACTCTCTCTATATGCATATATATTTAAAATATACTGCCAGTATTAGTTCAGTGTTGGGGAAAAGAGGCATAATGCACTCAGAATTGCTAAATTTGTTTCCCCCCATTTCAAGATGACCAAGCAAACCTAAATCAAATAGTTAAACCAGACTCCTTTCAACTCAAATAATGCATGATTGACACACACAAAAAAAAAATGAATCAAGAAAGCACAGATAGTCCCCCATAACTGTCTAAAACACGCACACACACACACACACACACACACACACACACACACACACTACCTCTCTCTGAAATGCTAAATTAGTGGAGAGACCACTCGGGACACAGTTACAGTTGGTCAGTTGCCAATGTTAACTTATCTTGCTAGCTAGCTAATGGTTACATACAATACAAACTCGATATTCTAGATAACTAGATAACACGATACCTCAGCTTGAGCTTCCCTCTTGCTTGTGAAATGGGCGGGGTGCGTAACGTTGGCACCAGGGCGGCATATTAAGGGTGGGTTTTAGGGCAAAACTGCAGGGCTATTGGCCCAATGGTGGGAATGCAGATTGATTTTGGTCTTGCGGCTCGAGGTCCGAAGCTATTGGCCCCAGCTGGCCAGTTGATAGCCCTGGCTCTCACTGGCCCGATAGTGGAAAAGTAACTAATGTGTGTAGAAGGCATAGATATAGCTGAAACAGTAGATTAGACCCACAATAGATTAGAACTTCTATGTACTGAATTATTTGATACAATGTACTTATTATGTGCATCAGTGTTTGTTGTTGCATTGTACTTACATTTAAAGTACCTGCATTTAATTACATATGTAGTTAACTGTTAATCTTACCCCTAACCCTAAACCTAACCCTACCCCAACCCTTACCCATACCCTAACCCCTAACCCTTACTCTAAACCAGGGGTTCTCAATGAGGGTGTTCAAAGGATGCCAGGGGGTGCTGAGAGCAAATTAGCAGAGAGGGGTGCGTTTATCTGTCATAATAATCAAATCTATCGTCAAGTTCCTCTTTGCATTAAAACGTTTATCTAGACTTGAAGTATATTAGTTGGGGGGGGGGGGGGGTAATTGTTATTACAGTAATAATTACAGTACTAAAATTGTAAAATGAAGACACTGTTTTTGTCAAAAAATTACATTTATTGTATAACTTCATTCAACTTTCAACATTTAAAATTTTAAAATACATAGGCACTAAATAGATTTTATTTTGTATTTTTTTTACATTTTATTAACATTTTCATTTTGTGAACATTTTTTTTCTTTTGTAAACAACAACACTACTTTCCTGAACATACAAATCCTTCCTCTTTGTTCAAGTTACCCTGACAATGTAAACTGCATGGCCTGAAATTCTTTTGTTAAACTTTCAGGCATATTTAGAGAGTTTTAAAATGATTGATGTATTGTTTGAGGAGTTTTTGTTAATTTGACTGTATTTCTAGAGACAAATATAAAAGAAAGAAAAAGGGAAGAAAAAGGGAAGGATTTGTTATTCATAAAGATGTGTGCAAGACCTCTATAGTTTTACATTTGCTTTCTGAGACTCACTGACAGTCACATGTATCCTAGTAACATTGATTCAATGTGAAACACACACACACACACACACACACACACACACACACACACACACACACACAAAAACACACACACAAAAACATAACTTTGTGGAAAACACAAGATATTTTCAAGTAATTTTTACAAGCAAAACAGTAAACTCCAAGCACTGGAAGCAATTAAAATGTTCAGTTAAAAGTGGAAATGTATAAAAACAAATAAAATATGAGCCAAAAACTGTAGAATTTTAAACAATAAAATGTCTAAGACTGACTTTATTGTTCCTGAACTGGATTCTGCTTCCTGAACTGTATTCTTCTTCCTAAACTGGACACTTCTTCCTGGGATGGAGTCTTCTTCCCTGCAGTGGAAGGAATTAGTTACTAATGTAGAAATTTATAGGCAAGACTGATGGCTCTATAACAATTGTGTTGACTCATTACTTCCCATTAGAAATACCACAATATGTTTCTACTACTGACAACACTACATAAAAGGGCAGTAGCATAGTACAATGGTACACACACTCACACACACACACACACACACACACAAGGGCATTATAAAGTCCCACCGCCCTGTGTTCTGTGTAACAGTGAATAAGCGCTATAAATAAACTTGAACTCTACAGAGTAATGTCTTTGTATTCAAGGTAAAAATTAATTAACAGTCTCACCTGGTAACAGTTGTTCTGACAGTCATACTCAATGAAGTCCCTGATGAACGATGCCACATGTGGATTGAGGGACTCATTCTTTCGTTGGACCATCTCGTCAGTCCTTCTGCTCACCTGGACCTTGGAAGCGCACTTACTCTGCTCTGGATTTATCCTTACAAAAATTCTGTAAATATAAAAGACATCATACATTACCCTAGCCAAGGAGAAAAACAGTGATAGTTTTGATTCTTACCCATATAGTGGTATTTGCTGCTCCATGGGAGTGTAATACATCCACCAAGTTCCTATCCTATCAAAAATGTTGTACTGTTTAAAAGTCTTACTCGTTGTTGCGTTTCGTTTTGCCTCGGCCCGCTTCAGTACTTGGTAACCCATGCCTCACGGTAGCTAGCAAGAGAAAAACAAGTGACAAGCTTTTCCAAACGGAGCTAGCTAGCACACCAACACTCACACATACACGCAGGCACACACACACACGATTCCAATTTAACTTATATCCAGTAATGTTACTCCTACACCAGACTGATGACGTTATCAACTAAATGTTGCCAGATAACAAAATCCATCAAAATGTCATGTGCAAATAGTTTCTTTTTGTAAATTATGCACACTAGCTTACTAGCTAAGGAGGGTGCCTCTCTCTACTTCTCTCTCCCAGTGCACTCGGGACACACACAAGTTAAACACACAGGTAACTTTATATGAGGAAACTGTGCTAAATTAACGTATCATTGCAAAATAATGAGCAAAGTTACCTTGCTGAAGTCAAAGGCTGAAGAAAGTGTGGAATCTTGTCAGTAAGCTCTTGCAACAAAATAGTGTGGAGAAAAGCAGGCGGCCATCAGCATATCGTTATACTCCCATCATTTGTATAACTGTTTACATTATAGAGGATATAAACATGTTGGGTCCTCCTCTGTCTGCGTGATAACTAAAACTAGAAAACCTCTGTGTTGGGAATAATGCAAAGTGTACCATCAGTAAAGGCAGATTATTGTTTCTACTGGTGAAAAAAAAAAAAAAAAAAAATTGTTTTTGTGATTCACAGAAAAAAAAAAAATAGTGTATTGTATGTATTTTAATGTTAGTACATAGTAGATAAAGACACCTAATATAAAGGGGGACCATAGCTGGTTCTTGCAAACACAAAATCAACATAAAAGGAGATACAGTAAGAGACTGAAACATTCTAGTTTCTAATGATATGTTGTCAAAACAAAGTGACACTACGGTGAGCTGTATGGCGATTCTACTGTTAGCAAATGTTCAAAACATGTTGATATCTGTCAAAAGCATCTGTGGTCTGCTTTATGCACAGATGATAATAAATATACAAACAAAATTGTGTTTACAGTGATGTGCTTAGAACTGAAGTATTTGGGGCAAGCGGTTTAAGAGCAGAAATGTGCAGCTCCTTTTTTTTTTTTTTTAAAGCACACCGCTCACATTAATTCTTCTCTACGAAATGCTGTTGTTGTTTTTTTTAGCTGAAAAGATAATGTTTTAGCAGTGTGGGTGTAAACAGTCCCATCCTGATATCCTTAAAGGGTTTACTGGCTTTACTTGGTCGTCATGTCAGGAATTGAAATACTGAATAAAACTTTGACAAGGTTAGTAAGCAATTTCATCATGCTAGTCTAATTTTAATATGTATAATAAGTATTGTGACTATACATTCAAAACAGTGTGCATTCTAATGTCTATTCTAGTGTCCTGCCCTGTAGACTTCAAATGTAAGTGAATTACTGTACTGTAAATGCAACTACTGCATCAGAATTATTTGTAGTTTTCTTAAATTATGCTTTTGTTGTTGATAGAGCTTAACTTGTATTGAACCCAAAACATCCCTTTAAATCTCTTCCTTCACAGTAAAAGAAAAAAATAAAATCATAATTTTATTGGAAAATTAATGTACTGTACTGTTTTAGTGCTACAGTAAAAAACAAACAAAAACAAACTGTTAATTGGTAAACTGGTGAAACATATACGGTGAAAAATTATATTAACAAGACAATATGAGTAATTGTATGGAAAATGATGTTATAATTGTGGTGAAAAACAATATTTGGCCATTCAAAGTCCTTGCAAGACCCATCACATTTTAATATATTTCACTGAAATAGTTTCTTCCTATTATCAGTTATGTACATTGGGGTGTAAGATGGCATATTAACACTATCATTAAATCTAAATAAAACTATAATATACATGTGAACTGTAAAATATACAGACATCAAAATTACTATTTGTAATGCCTTTAATGTTGTTACTGTACTGTTTTCTGTAAAATATTGGCAACCACAGTTCCCCCTTTCTGCCGTAAATTTAACAAAACATTATTACCATGTTTTTTAAATATGTTTTTAAAATTTAGTAGCTTTGTACCAGAAGTTGGTGTTATCCATTTCAAAATAAATTGATTATGCATAAAATGACACAATAATGCGTAAGAGCAGCTGTAGGAATTAGACCAGAAGCAGGCATGGCTTTAACAACTGTCATTGCCACGACCCATGTTCGCGTTTGCCATAACACAGTTACACATGTGCAGCATAACATTTACGACCGACTCCATCCAGCGTGGATTACAGTAAAATCAACCCAAACCTGGTTTCCCGACTACCCTCATCTGAAGACTCGCTCCCAGAACACAACACAAGAACGAAAAGCACATTATGAACACTGCCCCGTTATTTTATTATATTTTCTTCTCTTTGATTTAATTTATTTTTGCTTGGTTTTTTTTCTTGAGTGCCTTCTTCCTGCTTGTGAAAATGGGGTTTATATTGATGAGCTGGGCCCCAATATTGATTTCCCATCACTCCCGGTGTGGACATTTTCTGGTCTATTATACTACACTTGCAGCATATTCCCACAGCAGCTGTAAACTGGATATATGGACAACCTGACCTTGGCAATATGGAGATAATGAAATATCCTTAATGACCCTCTCACAAAGATTTTACAGGCAGCATTATAGACTGCCTGCCCATGTACAATAATAGCAAAGGCAACATTGGCATTCTCTTCTAAAAGCCCTACAAAAATCAGATGCTATAAGTACCCTCATAATACTTGTTTGAGTGTCCCAATATCACAGAACAAAGTTGTCTGTGAAGGATGGGTAAATACTGTAGGTCTAGGTTGTATGTTTATCATGTATATATATATACACTGGCGGCCAAAAATTTGGAATAATATACAGATTTTGCTGTTTCAGAATGAAATTGGTACTTTATTTCACCAAGTGGCATTCAACTGATCACAAAATATAGTCAGGACATGACTGATGTAAAAAACAGTACCATCACTATTTGAAAAAAGTCATTTTTGATCAAATCTAGACAGGCCCCATTTCCAGCAGCCATCACTCCAACACCTTATCCTTGAGTAATCATGATAAATTGCTAATTTGGTACTAGAAAATTGCATGGCATTATATCAAACACAACTGAAAGCTATTTGGTTCATTAAATGAAGCTTAACATTGTCTTTGTGTTTGTTTTTGAGTTGCCACAGTATGCAATAGAATGGTAAATCTTAAGGTCAATATTAGGTAAAAATGGCAAAAAAGAAACAGCTTTCTCTAGAAACTCGTCAGTCAATCATTGTTTTGAGGAATGAAGGCTATACAATTCTTGAAATTGCCAAAAAACTGAAGATTTCATACAAAGGTGTACACTACAGTCTTCAAAGACAAAGGACAACTGGCTCTAACAAGGACAGAAAGAGATGTGGACGGCCATATATACAACTAAACAAGAGATTAAGTACATCAGAGTCTCTAGTTAGACACCTCACATGTCCTCATCTGACAGCTTCATTGAATTCTACCCACTAAACACCCGTTTCATGTACAACAGTAAAGAGAAGGCTCAGGGGTGCAGGCCTTATGGGAAGAATTGCAAAGAAAAAGCCACTTTTGAAACAGAAAAACTAAAAGAAAAGGTTAGAGTGGGTAAAGACATTGGACAACAGATAATTGGAAAAGAGTGTTGTGGATCTTAACCCCATTGAGCTTTTATGGGATCAGCTAGACTGTAAGGTGTGTGAGAAGTGCCCGACAAGACAGCCACATCTATGACTAGTGCTACAGGAAGCGTGGGGTGAAATGTCACCTGAGTATCTGGACAAACTGACAGCTAGAATGCCAAGGATCTGCAAAGCTGTCATTGCTGCACCTGGAGAATTTTTTGATGAGAACTCTTTGAAGTAGTTTAAGGAGTTCTGATTTTTTTTTTTTTTTTTTTTTTTTTTTTTACATTGTAATAGTAATTTGTCATGTTATTAATGTCCTGACTATACATTGTGATCAGTTGAATGCCATTTTGGTGAATAAAAGTACTAATTTCTTTCCATAAGAGCAAAATCTGTACATTATTGCAAACTTTTGGCCACCAGTGTGTGTATATATACAGTGTGTGTGTGTGTGTGTGTGTGTGTGTGTGTGTGTGTGTGTGTATGTGTATATATATATATATATATATATATATATATATATATATATATATATATATATATACAGACAAATAGGTTGAGACTGGGGCTAGTTGTCACTTTTTACTCCAGTGAATAATTCTCAAGGTTTATTTTTTAAAATCAATTTCAGGAAACTACCAAGACAACTAGTATCCCCTGTGTGATAGGCTGGAAATACACATTTGTATAAATTGTAATAATATGTGCAAATGAAATGCCCTGGTTTTCAAAATTATACCTTATTCCTTAACAAGTATTGCTTGAAAAAACAGGAATGATAATGATAAGGTATCTCCGATCCCATTACCATCGGGAACCTCTGAATGAGCAGCATGTTGAACGTGTCTGTGTCTTGCTGTGCGAGTTGAAACTTCAGCATCGGGTGTATAGATCATTACATGTCTGACTGTCTGACAGGCCTCTTCACTGCTCTGTGCCTATGGAAGATAATCATCGGCAGAACCGGGTAACAATGAACTCGTTCCCGCACTCCAGTATTTCCAGGAGAGCACTTCAAACGCACCTCTTCTCCAAACACAAAAGAAGCCATCTCCTTTGATGTCACTGTCAAAGACAGAGTTTTGTTTCCTTAGCTTTGCAAAACTCCACCCCTTCTCTCTTTCTCGTTCTTCATCTCGGAGAGAAGTACAGAGCACGGTTTTGAATCGTGAGAAAAAGATTTTCACATGAAAAGCGCACCTGCGTTGTTGCCAAGGCTCCTGTATACTCCACCGAGACATAATCAAACAAATACTTCACTTTTAACGTGATCGTCAAAGGACTGCACGATCAACTCTGTCATAAAAAATTTACAGTTCAGTGAGAGAATGTTGTTTTTGAGACAATTAAACCTTCTGCTAATTACTCTCAGCATGTTATGTGTGGGGGGGAGGGGGTATTTGCCAGATTACTGCTGCTGAATTTTCACTTCTTTTGATGGTAATGACAAGGAAAGCCAATTAATAGCGACAGCTGACTGAGAAAGTCAGAATGCATGTAGGCCTATCCCCTCAGAAGATCCAGTGGTGTTACCATCACAAACAGCAGACAGATCCTCAGTGAAGAGGATCGACACCAGATATGGCTGCCATGTAATGACTTTTATCGCAGTAGATAAGCCACTGAAGAACTGGGGTCCATAATTAATACAGTTACTTGCCATTTGGCTAATAACATTATTAGTAATTGCAACAAGCATTGTTTAAAACACATTTTAAGAATCATAATCTGACTCTTGCTGTTGTAAGTGATGTGCATGATTCAAATCAAAGACAGACAGACTATATTCTAAAAAATAAAATGTCGCGACTCACACTTCTAACAATTTTTACCTCAGCTCAGTGGAAAATTTACCATCATACGTTGTGGTAACATTTGACACTAAAGTCCGCTTTGTAAAGGGTTTATAAAAGGGTTCATTAATGACTAATGTCTCATCAACACATGCATTATAAATCTATGCATATGCAGTTATAACAACATGAATAAAAAGTGTGACTTTCATGTGATACTTGCCAAACAGTGAGCCAATTTATCTCACATGTAATAAATGCTTAATAAAGGCACTTATTTTAATCAAAATCATGAAATGTCATAATTCATGATTTATGTCATGATGCAGCAAAAATAGATGAATAGAGAATAAAAAGTGCTGTGTTTGTATTCATTACTCTTATATCTTGACTCCTGTCACTTTGCTTGTCAAATTGATTACAAAAGAATGCCGCTACATATCTACATATCAAAGTTGGAATATCTTAGCCAAACACATTTCAGATCTTCATGCTTATCCACAGCAATAATGTATACCTGTAACTTTGATTTCTCTTGCTTATCAAAATTATATCTATATTTTTTTTTTATTTCCCTTAGTGTTATTGGTCATTTATGAATTAAGTAACAGTATCTGTACCTTGTACTGTAAGTCTTGATGTAAGGTGGATTTACAAACTTACAGTATGTAACAACCTTAAATAAATGTACCATAATGCAAGCTGGACATCCATGGCCTGTTTAATAAAGTTAGCTGTGAACCATTTACTGTATTTATGACTTACCAACATTAGTAAGCTATGAAAGTGTACCTTAATGTAAAGTGGACATCTGTGAACCATTTATTAATGACTTACCAACATTGATATGAACCCTAACCCTAACCCTTACCCTTTCCTGAGGTCTTAAACACAACACATTTTAATCTTACTATAGTAGTCTGTTTTTGAATCATCATTACATAAATCATCAATTATTACATTTCATTATTTTGATTAAAATAAGTATTAATAAGTACCTTTATTATGCATTAATAGCATTTGAGTTTAAATTGGCTTACTGTAAGGCAAGTATGGGATGAAAGTCACCCTTATTACTAATGTTGTTATAACTATGTATAAATAATTTACGATGCATTTGTAGTTAAGTTATTAGTCATTAATTAACCTGTTTATACACCCTTTACAAAGGGAACCTTAATGTAAAGTGTTACCAAAGTTTTTTTTTTTTTTTCTCCATTGCAAAAAGATTAAGTTTTATTTGAGAAATCAGACAATAAATTATCAATCAATAAGCGTGTTTACATGCACAATCTTACATCATTTATGATTAATAAGCCGACAATGCACAGGTCATGTAAGCACCTTAAAGCTTGTTCTTTTATCAGGGTAAGGTTATAAACTGTTTAACCCTCAGAGACCCAAGCATAGAGACTAGGGGTGTAATGTTCCAATTTTCATGGTTTGGTATGTATCACGATTTTAGGGTCATGGTTTCGGTACGGTTCGGTATTTTTTATGTTCAGGGGGATAAAAAGAATATTACTGCCAAATCCAAAGTAAAAATATTCTATTTGGTAACAAACACTTCAAGAGATTTGCCCTCACTACAAATCACCATAGTTTTACAACAGTAACCATAGTTTAAACATTGTATTTTTAGTTAAATCATAGCAACCACAAAATTAACATGGTTACTGTCATGGTTACAATATTATAGTAAAATCAAGGTTACCATATGAAAACTACAGTATTACTGTTGTAAAACAATGGTTAATTGTATCAAAACTATGATTTCAGCCAAGAAAACAATGGTGACAGCAGTCATTGTTACTTCAGTCATGGCTACTACAATATTACTATAGTAAAACCATGGTTAATTTGAGTTGGTCTTTAACAAAAAAAAAAACAAAAAAAAAAACAAACAATTTCTCTAATTACTAACTCAACATTTTCAAATAATACCTGCATTATTACGCTACATGCATCAACATAAAGTGCATTTCAAACTCAACTCAATGTATATTCAATGTTCAGAATCTGTACATCTCTATAGAAGAAATAAACTTGCTATTAAAATTAATATGAGAAAAGATGTCGTTAAGGCAACTTGAGTATTTTAATCATACATGGAAATCCCACATCTTCATCAATGGAGTAAGGGCAACATAACTTTTGCAATGAACACCCCAAGCGCTTTAGTTCTTGTTTCATGTCTGTCTGAACTAGCACTGAGAGCCTGCTTAAAGACGGAAAGGAGTGTGTCTGTGTGCACCTCGCGCTATATGTCCTCAGGTAATGTCAGCGTAAATAGCTAATCAAATATCGGTGTATTACCAGTATACGGCACTCGCGTCGAGCAATGTCTGCAAACAGTGCCTGTGTTGTAAATGTTTTTTGACCATCGCTGTTGTAATTGATTGCATAAAGAAAAAGTTCCCAGACAGGAGACTTAAATGATGCAGGAGCTTCTCTCTTGCGGCTTGTTTTCTCCGCTTGCCATTTTGCCAACTAACACCTGCAGAACTGTGATGTCATCAACATCAGCACTTTATTTCTTCGCCAAACTGTATGATCCAGGTGCGTTATTAAACTAGAGATGAACCACGGAGCAAATGATTACCGAACCATGGTTGGCATGGTTGTTTTTTTACCGAGAACCATTACACCACTAATAGAGTCTGATTATATATACTATATATATATATATATATATATATATATATATATATATATATATATATATATATATATATATATTATTTTTATTTTTATTTATTTATGTATTTATTTTTCTCCTTGAACATGTTTTTTAGAAAGCTAATGATTATAAAAATATAGATTTTTAAGCATATTTTGTTTTGGGGTGAATTTTGTGGGACTTCAGATTACAATGGCAGTCTATGTGAAAATCTTGAGGTGATTATTGTGTAACTTTATCAAACTGTGACTTTTTTCCCCACCAAAATTGTTGTTGTGATGCCATTCAGAGTGTCTGCTTCTGTTGTGTAATTTTTCTTTAATAATTTTCAGTGAAAAATAGGTATCGTTTAATTGCATGAATAAGCCGATCAGCACACCATTTATTTTTATTTATATATATATATATATATATATATATATATATATATATATATATATTTTTTTTTTTTTCTTTTTTTTTTTTTTTTTTTTTCCTCATTACACCATTTTTATATATTTATATTTCTAAGGTTAACCAGTGTTCTTACCGGCTTATCTAGTGTTTACCTTACAATTTACGTTTTGACATCAAAAGCAGAGAATAATCAGATGGTTTCAAATGTCATGTAAATGTTATAGTCCTGTCACTCTATCAGTCTGGGTTTTTGTCTGACAGGACCAGGGCCGTAGCAAGGTAGTCTGGGCCCCCTGAGTGCATCTTGCTTTGGGCACCTTTCCTATTAAAAAATACAGTTTAGAATTTGTTGTGGGGCCCCCTGGAACTTTGGGGCCCTAGAATCGTTACCACCTTTCACCCCACAAGCTATGGCCCTAGACAGAACCTTGGCATCATCGTCCCATGTCTGTCTTGTGTTTTGTTGTCTGTCTTTGTGTGAGCGGATGGTTTCGGTTGTATTCCCTGCCATGCACTCTTTGGTCTGTCTTGTTTCATGTCTGGAGCATGGGGTCTGGATCCTGAATTCCTGTCTGGTTCGGTTTCAGTCTGTGTCGGGATTCGGATACTAATGCTCCATGTTCTGTCTGTTATTGATTTTGGTGCATTGCACTAATGTCATCTTGGCGGCATGCACTCATGTCAATAGTTTATGTCTGTCTCTCGCGGGTCGCGAGCTGTCTTCACGTTGTGCTGAGGTTCAGTCACTTCGGTCTGAGATTTTGGGTTTGTGTGTGTCCGAACTCTCACACAGGTGTCCTGTCTTGTTTTTGTCACTTGATGCGTGCATCGTGTGGCGTTTGCATCACAACGTATGCTCAAGTTTCCTTTAATGTGAGAATGCGTGGCATCGCTTTGTTTAGCGTTGTTACTCATTCTCTCATCTTGTATGTCGGTTGGCATGGGCATATATTGCCTTATTGTCTTGGCGATGTGCTCTCATGCCATTCGGGTGTTTTGTTGTCTTGTGAGAGCATGTGGCTTTGTTTTGTTTCTGTATTGCCACATGTCTCTCTGTCTTATGTCATACCCCACCTCCTTGTTTGCCCATTATTAGTTTATTAGTAACACCTGCCCTGTCTTGTTAACCTGTTGATTTTTCTCCCTGTTTTAGTCTCCTTGTGTTTGCTGTCCAGTGCCAGTTCGTGTTGTTTCCAGTCTTGTTTGTTCTCCCTTGTCGGCTCTGCCAGTCAGTCTTGTTACCTTTCCCCTGGTTCCTGTTTTCCAGTCCGGTCGGTCCTGTTCCTTGTTTCCCCTGTCCAGCCTGGATTATTAACTTTTAGTATTTAAGTTTTTCACCTTCGGGGTAGTTTGTGTTTATTTTTCCCCCTCGTGGGAGTTTCAGCTTGTTTTTGCTCCTTTTGTTGTATTAAATACATTTCCTTTTATTTTTCAACTCTGCATTTGGGTCCTGCCTCTGCATTCCTGACAGTAAAACATGGTTTTATTGCTTTGTCAGATTTTTTGGAATAAGCAGATTTTTGGTAGTTATTAGTGTATTGCTGTGCATGTAAACATGCTCAATCAATCAATCAATCAATCAATCAGTCAGGTCATGAAACTGTATTTTGCTTGTTTTCTTAATGCGAGGAATATTCTACAAATGTTTCGCTACATGAAGCTTTGAAGAAGAAGGGGGAAAAAACAGTCTGACGATGCATGTATGGCTGGGACATTTTCTCAATTCACCCACCATTAGCAGGTGTGATCAAATGTTTATTCTGGGCCTTGTGAAGAAGAAGGAGTGGTGGATGAGATATAAGTAAAAAAGAGATATGGTAGCGGAAGAGGTAGTAGATTAATTGATTCTTTCAGCTGTGATTTAGGATGAAAGAAGAGGTTTTGGGAGGCAATGGCATTCAGATTGCATGGGTGCCATGTTCTTGCTGATGTCGATATTACGGTGAGTACTGTGTTCAGCCCAGCGGGCAGGATGAGTCTCTGCTAAACTGGGTATTATCTCAGAGCAGTATTGTACAAAAAATAGCTCAGATTAATTAAATGCTTTGAAAAGGTCTTCTCAGTTTCCAATGCTTAAATAGTGACTCTTAAAATACACACTTTTAAATGTGGACGTGCCCATGACTCCAAAGATTTTGCTCCCAAACAGTTCTCATTAGTCTGTACGACACACACTTTCACCTCCATTTCTCTCATTCCGCTTCCCCCCCAACCCTCAATCCTTCTCTCTCACCATGTTTTGAGCACAAAACAGCCCGCTGCTGATATTAGAGAGATCACATATCGGCCTGCTGACATATTTCAAATGTATCACAGATTAATAGCATATCACTGTGAGAGATCTACAAAAACCATTAGTAAGCCTGACACTTTGACGTCAGATTTTTAAAAATTCCCAAGTAATCTTTTTGATTTATGAAAGTGTGTCCAGGTTCATCGAGAGTGATTTCAGATTTATCACGTCCTGGTTAGAATTATTAATGATTTTCAATTTGTAAATCTGATACTGCCGGTGTCCGTGGGAGCTCGCTTGAATCAGTAAGAGCTGACACCGGGGTCTGCTGCTTGTTCCTGGAGCGTCGATTACTTTATCAAACTATCGCCCGCATTGATTTACATTTCACTTCTATTCTGCCATCTCTACATTTCTCCAACCTTTCCATCGCTCTCCTCGCTCGCTCTTTCATTCATCCACCCACCACCTCAGTGTACTCTGCTCTCTACTCCTCTCTTGTGCTGTAATTTAATTGTATCTCCAAGTCTGTAATGTCAAATGTCATTCTTCAGAGTCTTGGTGATAAAGACTGGCTTTTAAATTCTTTGGGCATATAATAATAAAGATTTCCTAATGAACAAACTCTACTCATATGCATACACATTCATAGGTAACAGATAATTGTACAGATTAGGAATGTATTTCAATGAAATTATTTAATTGAAGCATTTAACATAAATTGACTGCAGTGTAAAAAAATGTCTGTAATTTTAATGGTAAAAGACTGTAAAGATGCTACAGTAAAAAAAACTTAATTGGTTTATGGGTAGTTACCTTAAAATATACGGTAACATTTTTAAAATATATTTAAAAAGACAATACATGTAAAAAGCAGAGGTGGGTAGAGTAGTCAAAAACGTCCTGGTCACTCTGTTCCCTGATGGAGGGAACGAGATGTTGTGTCGATGTAGTGACAATAGGGGTCACTCTTGGGAGCCCAAAACACCTCTGATCTTTGAAAAAAGGTAACCTCCCCCAATGCTGTTATGAGTGTCGAACGGCCCTTTGGGGACAAGTAGATTGCCCAAAAGATAGAGACAGGCTAGCCCAGTCGTGGCCTCTAATCTTTTTTTTCTCTCCCCCAAAAAAGAGTGAAATTTGTTAACCGACTGGGGCCACCAGGTCTACGTCGGGGTTGGGGGTCACGGGGTGTCACTCCCAAGGGAAAGACACTGCGGAGACCACACCCCTTCCAGAGGGAAGGGGGGGGGGGGGGTATTTTGAGTGGAAATACGTCACATGGTCTTGCCGAGCTTTGTTGGAAGTATGTCATGTGGAGAAGTCCCATGGTAGGTCCTACCCTATGGAGGAGGAGTTTCTACAAACATGGTGACTGGGGTAGAGGGGCCTCTACCCAAGGAAGACGTAGTTTATCAACAGGAAAACGAATTAGCGGAAGATATACGTTGCATGGGGTTACCTATGGGGAACCAACACATGCGGAGCACCTACCTCAGTACAGGGCTTAGTTAGCACACGTACTGAACCGGCAGCAAGTTTCTCCACAAACTGGTCTGCCACAGGGCTCGGAGGAAATCATCCAGGGAACACAGTTTGTGAACACTACTGGGAGTCAACAGCGCATGTCTTCAGCTCGGGGGAGGTGAAAGGTGCTATGCGCAAACGATACACCCGGCCAGCTGTCCCGGACTTACCTACTTGTGCCTGCCACTACACGGGACGAAACCGGTTCCACCCGGAGACTGTAGAACTTCGCAAAGGTTTTGGGTGTTGCCCAGCCCGCTGCTCTGCAAATGTCTGTTAGAGAGGCGCCACTGGTCAAGGCCCAGGAGGCCGCCACACTCCTAGTAGAATGGGCTCGTAGCCCTACTGGGGGCGGCACGTCCTGAGCATGATATGCCATTGTTATGGCATCAATGACCCAGTGGGCGATCCTTTGCTTGGAGATAGCGCTTCCTTTCCGCTGTCCACCAAAGCAGACAAAGAGCTGCTCAGAGACTCTAAAGCTCTGCGTGCGATCCAAATAGATGCGTAAAGTGTGCACTGGACACAGCAACGTCAGGGCTGGGTCTGCCTCCTCCTGGGGCAGCGCTTGCAGGTTCACCACCTGATCCCTAAAAGGGGTTGTGGAAACCTTGGGCACATAGCTCGGTCGGGGTCCCAGGATCACGTGAGAGTAGCCCAGACCAAACTCCAGGCACGTTTCGCTGACAGATAACACTTGATGGAAGTGAGCGCAGTTAGGAGGGCAGTCTTCAAAGAGAGTGCCTTAAGCTCAGCTGACTACAGGGGCTCAAAGGGGGCTCTCTGTAGACCCTGAAGAACTACAGAGAGGTCCCATGAGGTAATGCTGACAGGAGGAGATGGTGGGCGAGTTGTGACATACAACGGGAGTGTAAACCAACTTGACAGTTGATGTATGCCACCATTGCCATGTTGTCTGTCTGACCTAACACATGCTTGCCCTGGATCAACGGCCGAAACCTCCGCAGGGCGAGCAGAATTGCCAACAACTCGAGGCAGTTGATGTTCCAACGTAGCCGCGGGCCCGTCCAGGAGCCGGCGGCTGTGTGCCCGTTGCATACAGCGCCCAAGCCCATTTTGGAGGCGTCTGTCATAAACACGACGCACCTGGAGACCTGCTCTAGGGGAACGCCTGCCCATAGAAATGTGAGGTCGGTCCAAGGGCTGAACAGGCGGTGACAGTCCGGCATGATGGCCACGCAATGTGTCCCGTGGCACCATGCCCATCTCGGGACTCGAGTCTGGAGCCAGTGCTGAAGCAGTCTCATATGCATCAACCCGAGCGGTGTGGTCTCCGCTGAGGATGCCATATGCCCCATGAGCCTCTGAAACAGTTTCAGTGAAAGCACTGTCTTCTGTCTGAATGCCTTCAAACAGGTCAGCACTGACTGTGCGCGCTTGTTTGTGAGGCACGCCATCATCGAGACTGAGTCCAATTCCAAGCCGAGAAAAGAGATGCTCTGAACCGGAAGGAGCTTGCTCTTTCCCCAGTCGACCCGAAGCCCTAGTCGGCTGAGGTGCGAGAGCACCAGGTCCCTGTGTGCACACAACATATCCCGAGAGTGAGCTAGGATTAGCCAATCATCGAGATAGTTGAGGATGTGAGTGCCCACTTCCCTTAACGGGGCAAGGGCTGCCTCTGCGACCTTTGTGAAGATGCGAGGGGACAAGGACAGACCGAAAGGGAGAACCTTGTACTGATACGCCCAACCCTCGAATGCAAACCACAGGGAGGGTCTGTGTCGAGGTAGAATCAAGACGTAGAAGTATGCGTCCTTCAGGTCTACCGCCGCGAACCAATCTTGATGCCGGACGCTCGCTAGAATGCATTTTTGCGTCAGCATTTTGAACGGGAGTCTGTGTAAAACCCAGTTCAGTACTCGCAGGTCCAAGATTGGCTGCAACCCACCGCTTTTCTTCAGTACAATGAAATAGGGGCTGTAAAACCCCGGCTTCATCTCAGCCGGAGGGACAGGCTCTATCGCACCCTTCCGTAGGAGGGAAATGAGTACATGACCCATCCATGAACGCTGTCTCTGTGTGGGCAGCGCCATCAGAAAGCAAGAGATAACGAGCGCAACCAGGAATAACACAAAAACGGAAAGGCATCTTTAAAAAGATGCGTCTTTAAAAAGACGTTCCATGTGTGCTGCTCTTTTAGAGAAATATACTCTTTTTTTAGAATATACTCTTTTATTTCTGCCGAAGCACCCAGGGGCGTTCTCTGCAGTGCACCAGTGCAGAGGGGGAGAAGCCGCTGAAATGCGCCATCAGATCCAGCAGAGGTGAATGAACAGCCATGGGAATTCAGCTCAGTGAGCATCGACCGTTCGGCTCCGAAGAGAAAATCTGAATGAGTGGTTGCATACCAGCTCCTTTTATACCCGTATGTTCAGGGGAGTGGTATGCAAATACCACTCGTCAATTTTCATTGGCCTTTTTTCAAAGACCAGAGGTGTTTTGGGCTCCTAAGAGTGACCCCTAGTGTCACTACATCGACACAACGTCGAGTGAGTGACAGATAGGGAACTGTACTCAAGTAAAAGTACAATTACTTTAAAAAAAATAATTACTCAAGTAGAAGTACAAGTACTAACATAAATAATTACTTTATTAAGAGTAAGAAAGTATCCAATTAAAAGAGTACTCAAGTAGTGAGTAACTCGTTACTTTCACAAATGACACAATGGATGTTAACTCCCCTATATTCCATTACATAATACACATTTAATATGTATTTCAGAATTATTATTATTATTATTATTATTATTATTATTATTATTATTATTCATGTTGTTTCAAACCCTTATGACTTTATTTCTTCCATGCAACACAATAAGGAGATATAAGACAGAAAGTTTGCCTGGGTCACTATTTACTTTCAGTGAATGTTTTTTTTTTTTTAATTATTTTATTTTCTCTCCATATTTTGAGTGAATGGTGACTGAGACTGTCAGTCTCTAACATTCTGTCTAACATCTTTTGTGTTCCACGGAATACAGAAGGTCACATGGGTTTGGAACAACATGAGGGTTGGGAAATGATGACAGAATATTAAATTATGGCTGAGCTATCACTTTAAAGGGATAGTTCACCCAAAAATGAAAATTCTCTTATCATTTACTCACCCTCGTGCCAACCCAGATATGTATGACTTAATTTCTTCTGCAGAATACAAATTAAGATTTTTAGAAAAATATTTCAGCTCTTTAGGTCAGTACAATGCAAGTGAATGGGTGCCAAAATGTTGATGCTCCAAAAAGCACATAAAGGCAGAATAAAAGTAATCCATAGACTCCAGTAGTTAAATCCATATCTTCAGAAGTGATATGATAGGTGTGGGTGAAAAACCCTCAATATTTGTATTTTTTGCTAGACATTCTTCTCCCTGCCCAGCAGAGATTTGGTGAATCACCAAAAACACAATAAGATGAATGTGAAAGTGATCTGTTTCTCATCCACACCTATCACATCGCTTCTGAATATATTTATTTAACCACTGGAGTCTTAAAAAGTATGATTTTCCCATATAATTAAATTTATATTATGTTTAACAAGAGAGTACATGTACTTTGTTATGGTAAATTATTGTTAAAATTACAGTAAAAAAAATAATAATAAAAAAAAAAAATAAGTAATAATAATAATCGGGCGTTCCCAGAATTCCCTGCATGACCCATCATATTTCATTATATTTTATGGGAATAGTTTAGAATATTTCTTCTTATTTTTAAAATCAGCCATGTACATTGGGGTGTTCTGTGTTATATTTGATGTAGTTTAGTTAATGTTTATTGCATTATTTTAATTTCACATGTGTTACCCTGAATGTGTTTGTGTGAGTGACACTGAGCACTATCTCTACATGTTTATTGGTCATTGCTCCTGGAAGAGCCACTATTGATGAATTTCATGTCATCATGTGCCCTTCTGTAATTACTACGGTGATTAACAATACATTATAAATTAAAAAGCAGATTTTTACAGTTTCAGAAGGTTAATATCAAATTTAACATTTAATAAAATAAATTATTTTAATGCACGGTAAAATATACAGGCATCAAAATTAAATTTTTATTTGCCAACAGCCATGTCACCCTGTAGCTCAAGACTGTTTGCTAATGAAGCTAAGCAGGGATGGGATACCTGGATGGGAGACCTGGGAAAACTAAGGTTGCTGCTGGAAGAGGTATTAAGGAGTCCAGCAGGGGGTGCTCAGACTGTGCAGGTCCTAATGCCCCAGTATAGTGATGGGGACACTATACTGTAAAAAGGATTTTTCTTTTGGATGAGATGTTAAAACTGAGGTCCTGACTCTCTGTGGTCATTTAAAATCCCAGGATACTTCTTGAAAGAAGTAGGTGTGTAACTCTGGTGTCCTGGCCAAATTCCCCCCCATTGGCCCTTATCAATCATGGTTTCATACATCCATTAATTGGAAGTATCACTACACTCTCTCCTCTCCACCAATAGCTGGTGAGTGTACTGGCACACTATGGCTGCCGTTGCATCATCCAGGTGGATGCTGCACACTGGTGGTGGTTGAGGAGAGTCCCCTGTTCACTGTGTAAAGTGCTCTGAGTGTAGTGTCAGAAAAGTGCTATATATATGTAACATTCATTCATACATCCTGTAAAGCCTGAAATGTGCTTACTGTATTTTTTTTACAGTAAATTTCTGGCAACCACAGCTGCCAGTGTTTTTACCATAAATTTAACAAGATTGTTTCTTTTACAGTGTGTGTGTGTGTATGGTTTCGATGGTTAGAAAAACAACAAAAAAGGTAATTGCTGATACTGATCCACAGTGCGCCTCAGTGGAATGTCTCATCAGTGTGAGTACAGAAAATAAGATGGCAGCTAATGGCACAGCACCTAGTCAAGAGACAGACGATGATGCTTATGACAGGTCAACATATTCGTCTCTCTCTCTCTCTCTCTCTCTCTCTCTCTCTCTCTCTCTCTCTCTCTCTCTCTCTCTCCTCAGTTTGTGACTTAGTGGTGTATTTACTGGTGATGAAACATGCAGTGCAAAAGTGTTTACAGTGTGATCGTGACAGATGCAAATGAGAATGACACTTTAGCGAGGAGACATTTTTGTTTTCTTCCATTCTGGAGTCTTGCATTTTTGTGACACTCCGGCTAGAACGAACACTTGGAACCACACGGCGCTAGTTCCACAGAGCTAATCAAAGCTAATCTCTCTTCTGGTTATCTTAATAGGTTTAATTGCAGATGTTCACTGCGATTAACTGCAGATGAGTTGACATCATTGTATCGTTTGACCTTAAAGTGAACATTCCCATTTTGAAACATATTTTACTTCCGTAATCTGACATATTTAAGAGTTAAACTGGATATTCAATAAAAAACAAAGTTGGAAAAATTACTTGATTTCATCCACTGATTGAATCTTAACATTTTAAGCCCAAGCACATTTCACCCCTGCTGGAAAAACCTTTAACCCACCTAAGAACATTCGCTGGTCTTAGCTGGTCTCCCAGCCTGGTCTGGCTGGTCTTTTTGCTAGACTAGTTTAAACCAGCCAAGACCAGCAAAACATCTTAGGTTGTTTTTTTTTTTATTTTTTTTTATGCTGGGACATTTTGATAAAAAGATTACAAGAACAAATATTTGTTTTATTTGGAGTAGCTCGACCGGGCCCAGACTCAAGCAGAAGATGCAGATCTGGAAAGAGCGCCTGACCAATTTTGGGCTACACCTGAACATTGAGAAAACCAAGTACTTTGAGTGTGGAGATCAAGTGGATGGGTCAATCACTGTGGGTGGCCAGGAACTTAAAAAAGTCACCACTTTTAACTACCTCGGCTCCCATGTCTTGGGAGATGATGATTCCGTCCAAGACGCCTGACACGTGTCAGTGCCGCCTGGCTGAAATGGCGCCAAGTCACCAGAGTATTATGTGACTGCAAGATTCCGTTGCACTTAAAGTCGAATATATACAAGTTGGTATTCCAGCCGGTTGTGATCTGAATGCTGGCCTGCGACGAAGAAGCACAAGGCGGCATTAAACGCAGTGGAGATTCGATGGGCACTGGGGCTTGCAAGAATGGATTGTGTGGCCAACACGGATGTAAGGAAGGTGCTAGGTGTTGCTCCAATCCAGGACAAGATGTGTGAGGCACACCTACGTGGAATGGGCATGCCATGCGAAGCAAGGAAGCGTCTGTGGCAAAAACGGCAATGAGGTTAGATCCAGCAGGCCAGCGTCCCTGTGGCCGTCCCAAGAAACATTGGATGGACTGTGTTAAAGATGAGATGCGTGCCATTGGAGTTGACCCGGAAGATGCTCTGGACCGCAGTAAATGATGAGTGGCTTGCAAAACAGTGGACCCTGCACTACCTCGGGAAATGTGCTAGGAAGAAGAAGAAAAAAGATTTGGAATAGCATACACTGATAAATCGTTCACAATAACCCTTACAAAAATTGAGAGTACATGGCAAATTTGCGACAAATTCGACACTGATTATTTTCACATGCAAATTTGTTAGAACTGCAAAAGAATTGCGGGATATTCTATCTGTTGCAAATCTGTGGCAAGTTTGCCAGAACTCTAGATTTTTTGTAAGGGAAAAGCTGTGTGTTAAGAAAGCAAGTAGGGTCCATTTTGATTTCATGCTGACTTTAAGGACTTTTTTTATGCATGTAGTGTTGTTCAAAGTCATAAATAAAAAAACAAAATCAAGGTTGTGGTAACCCATAAGTCCTTCAGCTAATCAAGCAAAGTGTTTTTACAAAAAACATCATCTGTCAAGTCGTGGCTGTTGTGAAAGGAAAAACTATGTGATGTCCAGCTGTGAAGAATTCATTCCCTTTTTTTTCATCTGTGGCTTGCTTTTCCATCCTCATGCATTTTTTTCCTATGTTGCATTCACTCTAGGAAGTGATGCACAACCTCAAGTTTCAGGCTGTGCTGTTGACGTGAGCCGCTTCTTTTTCTGCTACCCTGTTCATGATGCACATGAGTCCATTCTGAACAGAATCAACTATTTCAATCAGACAGAGCAGGCTTATACAGTCTTGGGCCAGAAACATACTTTACACAAAAATAGGAATGCAGACGCGAATGCTAGGCCAATGCATTTACTTTGCTATAATCATTTAAATGTTTTCCTTTTATTTTAGTGCATAAAAGTCGAAATAGGTTTCTCGGACAAAGTGACTCAAAATGATGGAGCAGGTCACATATGCTTAGGAAGCGTTCCCCTCAAACACATGCTAAGACAGTTAACACAGTCCCTTCGTATTAGAACTTGACTGACAGCTTCCCCCCGATCTTTTCTCATTTTTCTCTTTCTCTTTGCTTGAATCACTTACCGTTTTTCTATTCTTGTACTTTCTCACTTTCACTCATTTATTTTCTTTTTCAAGTGTGCCTTCAGCCTCTTATATACTGTGCGATATGACAACACAACCTTGTGTAATGAGTGACGGCTCAGGAGGTGGTGTGCATACAGAGATTAAATGAAATTGAAGGCATATTACCTTCTAAGACTGACTCTCATTGAGTGCATTTGTTAATTGTTTTGTGTGCAATCCAATGCATCATTTGTCTCTGTTCATCTGTGTATTCTTTAAATGGAACAGCGATGGCAGTGTTTACAGGGCATTTACTGTAAAAATGAAAGCACTTAAAACTGCTCTCATGCTGCAAGGATCCACAACATATATTTATTTGCAATCATCCTGACTTGAGCCCTCAGCATGGCAATTGAAAATGGATTGGTCTATTGTTCAAAATTTTACCCTTTATTGAACACAGATGAATTTAACTTAATGGCGAAAAATGGATTGCATTGTATGTTTCTGATCTAGATAGACAGACAGACAGACAGACAGACATAAAGAGCTATACACACAGTAGAGAAATCATCTAATTCTGGTTGTTTACTTGCATTAGCATCTGGCCATGTAGATGCCAAGACAGCATCTTTAAACAGCAGAGTGGAAAATAATAGCCTCACTGTCAAATGTGTATTGCATTGCCTGTGGGGTATTCTATCTGGCATTGGCTCTCCCAATAACATTCACACCTGTAAATAACAACATATATCCTTCATTCACCTTAGCTAAATATAACTACTGTACACCACATCTCCTCTAAAGCTGTAGGAAGAGAGAGCAAGAGTGATAGACATTTTCTCGTTAGGGTGCGCAGACTCACTCTTCGTTAGTGCTGGGTTAATGAAAGACCCTCAGCCTTCCTCATATCCTCTATGCAATCAACTATTCATGAGACTAATTTGTAATCCTTAATCTACATGGTAATTTATTTCACATGACATGTCAAGGTGATAGTGATATTTACATGTAAATATAAAAATCAATGCTATGTACTCAGTGGCAGTATTGATGAATTGCAAATCCAATTATTCAGTACACATGACTGTACCAAAAACACATGCTTTTGGGGTGCTTTTGTACTCTGCTTAAAAATGTACATGAATGTGCTTTTGCGACAACTTTTGTGTGTGTGTGTGTGTGTGTGTGTGTGTGCTGTTTATTCATAAATATAACTGGTCTGGGCAGCATTTCCCAAAAACATTGTAAGCTTAAGTACTTAGGCTTGCGATACTTTTGGCAAATGCAGCCTGATCTGTAACCACCCACATGGATGGCGTTTGAAACAGACAAATAGCCAGTATAACACACACACACACACACTCACACACACACACACACACACACACACAAAGTTTCATATTGTGGTCTATTAAGTACATTTTCTTTAAAGCTTTTATGCAATATTATGTCAAAACAGTACAAGCTTATACTACTCAAAAACAAGAATTAGGTCAGAAGTAATCCAAAAGTTATCCAAAAGCAATCAGATTATATTACCTAAAATGTAATTGAAAACATTGATTAACATGTAATTTGTTATCAGCACCAGATTGCAATTCTGAAGTAATCTACCCAGCATTGTGGGTAGTTGACAAATAAGTATATCAGAGATCATTTAAAACAGGTGTCAAGTTTGTAAAAATTAAATCTTTGTTGGCATCACAAATCTTTGAAAACATTTATAGCATTTTCCTCAATAAATAAACAAATAAATAAATATTTAATGACTTTAACAATGTGGTGGAACCATCAAGTAAAATGTATTAAAACACCTTTCTTGCACTTTGATTACATGTGAGTGTACAACAACTTAATCAAGTTTTCAAACATATTTTTCAAGGGAAAAAATATATATATATTTTTGTCACGAATATCAAAATGTTTTCTTAGGGTTACTCCATTTGTCCTCAACAAAATGTTCTTTTTCAAAAAATGTCAAAATATCTGATATTTTATCTGAAAATAATCACAAAACAAGAAGTTACCAAACATGGTGTAAATCAACTTGCAAACATTAACTACATTTCAGTCCAAGGATTTTTTGCGAAAAAATGTTTTAGCGCATCAAAATAAAGCTGATGGAAATGCAAATTATTATTACTCTTTGCAATTAATTTAATCGTGGTAGACATCCGTTTATTTATTAAAGTTGCTTTTATACACCATTCAAAATAATAGACAGCAGTCATGGAATTAGCCCACAATACAAAAAATAAAATAAAAATACAAATAATTTCTGTGCACAAAGATTTTTTTTTTTTAATTAAACATACGTATATGCACAATACTAGAAGAACAGCTTCAGTTTGCTTTTTTTGGAACACTAACATATAGCCCAATTCTATTAAATTATTGTTTAGTTTACTTTTGAAAAAATGCTGGCAAAATTCCCTGTATTAAATTAAATAAATTACCAAACGAAAAATGCATTAAATTAAAAAAATAAATTACCAAACGAATTTTTCTTTATATTTTTAGACCTATATATGCCTTGTCTTCACACAAACTTAAATTAGCTGTACCCTATTCTGTAGACGAATAAAGACATTTTCTACACTTCAAGACTATAAACTATCAGAACTATTTGTCCAATGCGGAGTTCACTCTCAGAAAACGAGCTTTTGTACCTTTTAAAACTTTTAAATATTTTAAATCTAACCCTCTTTACCTCAGATCGCATTTACTGAGCTTCTTCAGAAAATGTAAACTGCATTGACGCTAAAATTAATTTTAGATGACAATCAAGTTCAGTTGGTCGTTAAAAGTTGCTGGACAAATATGCGGGACATAATGCAGTTGTTATGGCAATACTTTAGATGATTGTTCAAATAGCCTATTGAATATCAGGAATGTATCATATATGTAAACATTGATGTGCACACAGCATATACACATCGATAGATGGTCCTTATACTAAGTCCGAAAGTTTCCCCCACTACTTGGTGCAGGTTGCCAGCTTGAACAGGGCCATGACGATTCGCTTTCGGGTCGGAACCGGTGGCAACCTGCGATAGGAGCAACATCAGGACCAATAATACAGTCCTATCAGAAGGGCAACCGCTCCCTTTTGATTGCAATTCCTCATCTCATCTTTTATTTGTGAAATTAAAATGACAGTAAGCTGTCTAATTTCAATGAATTGTCTCAATACTCTCCCCATTTTACCAAAACTTAGGAGGAAAAAAATTTGGGACATCTGGGAGGCAAATTAGCGATACACACATTTCTGAATGGAAACGGCTTAAGGGCACATTTCTTTTGCGCTAAACCAAAACTTATGCGACAAAGTGTGTTTTTTTTTTTTTAGGTATGACGTCATCACGCACACAATTTATATCGATACAAGGCTATTTGAATGGAAACAGGCAGAAGACGGCACATTTCGCAATGTTTTTTTTTTTTTGTAATTTTATTTTATTTTTATTTTTTTTATTTTTTTTACGCATTTTCACTTTGTCGATAACAAAATAGCGAGAAAAGTGGATGGAAACTAGGCTATTGAAACCACGCAAGCTCATATATGATTCAAGCCCAGTGCATGCTGGGAACACCAGCTTTGAAAAGTTAAGTAAAATTTACTTGTTCATTTACTTGTAGAAATTACTCAAATTAGCAAATAAATATGAAAATATTTTCTAATCTAGGATTGATAAATGATGATGCATTGTTAAGATAACAAACAATCATAAACAATATTTACTTATAAGCTAGAGCATTAATTTGTACGTGTTTGAATTTAGGTACAAATGTAGAATTTACTAAATATTTTTAAGTTCACACTTAAACTGTGGGGCCTGGGTTGCTCAGTGGTAAAAGATGCTGGCTACCACCCCTGGAGTTTGCTAGTTTGCTAGTTCAAATCCCAGGGCATGCTGAGTGATTCCAGCCAGGTCTCCTAAGCAACCAAACTGGCCCAGTTGCTAGGGAGGTTAGAGTCACATGGGGTAACCTCCTCATGGTTGCTATAATGTGGTTCGTTCTTGGTGGGGCGTGTGGTGAGTTGAGTGTGGATGCCGCAGTGGATGGCATGAAGCCTCCACATGTGCTATGTCTCCATGGCAACACACTCAACAAGCCACGTGATGCGATGCGTGGGTTGATGGTCTCAGATGCGGAGGCAGCTGGGATTCATCCTCTGCCACCTGGACTGGGGTGATCATGTGTGACCATGAGGACTTAAAAGTGCATTGGGAATTGGGCATAACAAATTGGGTGAAAAGATAAAAAAATAAAAAATGTGTTCATGCTTAAACTAACTTATTCAATGAATAAAGTACTTAAGGATTTGTACTTAAAATATTTTCTTCTTTATTTATTCATTTTTATTTATTATTTTCAAAACCTTTTTATTTTTATGTTTTAAGTGTATATGCGCGTGAGTGCATTAATACATTAATACTTTTGGTCCGTTTTACAAGAAGAGAAAAACTGTAAATTTTCAATGTGTATATCTGCTAAAAGACCTAATCCTAATTGTTTCAACTTTGAAAGCCCACTAGCATATTTAACAACAAATTTGGACTAAAAGCCACAAAACTCCAGTTTGATATCATTGGGTCTTTTAATTGGGTCTTTAGTTGCAATGACATCTTACGTACAATATTTCAGTAAAGATATTTTGAACATTATTAGATCAACAAACTGATATGTGCCTATTTGAAGTATTCACACAGGATAATGGATTCAGGTATCAGTGTGCAGTTCATTCAGTCTCTCTTTCTTTCTCTTTTTCTCTGTCTCTCAGTCAGCCTGGGGACATGAGGCCATTAACCTCCTGCAGCTGACGCCTTCTATCCTTAATGAGGGGCTGCTGGTATGACCCACTATGTTGTTCATATTTCTCCTCTCCTCAGTCCAGCACTCTGAGGTGATCTGTCGCTCCTCTGAAGAGGGGGATGGGATGTGTGAATACGTATGTTCGAAAGAGAAGGAGAGAAAAAGAGCTGTTTTCAGTGTCGGAATGAATGACGATACCTTCTATACACAAGGACTTTGATTAGTAATTGACCAGACCGACACATTAATGTTCTGTTGATTGAGGATTAATTGTGTCATGTTTATTTGGGAATTTATCATGTGGCTACATCCTGCATGTAGAGTTTCCTCTATATCTAATTTGGCCTTTCATGATGGATGTCCCTGATTTGTCCTCTGGTGTGGGGACCACACACAGTATAGGAACATTCTTATTTGAATAGCAGATGCCTTTTGAAGATACATGCAGAGTGTCTGCATGAGAGGAAATTGGATGTGTTTTGAAACGGGACTTGCAGTTGTTTCCGACAATGGCTTTCTTTGTTTTCACCACCTGTAGATGTGAGATCTGTCACTGATTTTTTTTTTTTTTTTTTTAAAGAATAGTTCACTAAAAATAAAACATTCTGTCATTACTTACTCACCCTCATGTTGTTTCAAACCCCTCTGCTGTTATTTGTCCTGTGGAAGTGGAAGATAAGCGGTGACATTTTTGCACCCTGGTCTGAACTGTAATGCATGATTTGAAAGACGATACATTTTGAAGCTTGCATCACTTTAACTATATGTACAAGCTTTTTCAAATTGTTACAAGTGTGATCAAATTGCATGGTAGCTCAGCTGATAGAGTGTTGCACGTTAAACGACAAAAACATAGGTACGAGTCTAGCAAAGCAAGTGAGTCGACACGTGAGCCGAAAGTGTCATAGAAGCACTACAAAATTACATATTTACATGATTTGCTTTAACACTATTAGTTATTGGTTAAAATCTATAGTTCGTACAGTATAAAAATCATTATGTCTATGGAGAGTCCTCATAAGGATAGCCACACTGACATCATGGTGCTTTTGTGATAGTTTGGCTGTCTGTTTCATAAAACAAACATATTATATGCCTGAAAAGACTGTTTGAGTTGCTTTTTGTGTGAATGAACCGCATCTGCACCTAATAAGTAGATGTGGCTGGTGGCTGTGTATATACAAGCTGTGAACTGTTATCGTAGTACTTTGGTGACCATTTGGCTGTTTTTTCACATAAAATAAACATTTTATGTACTTGAAAAAACTCTTTGAGTAGCTGTTTTTTTTGACGAATGACTACCGCTACTAATATAAACCAATGGCAGCACGCATCAGAGGAAGATTGCGTTTAATGTCTTGACTGTGTGTATAAGAGATGTAAACTTTTTATCGTGGTACTTTGGTGACGAGTTGAATGTATGCATATAAAATAAACTTATTCTGTGGTTTAAAAGACTGTACGAGTAACTGTTTGAGCAAATATAAATTACAGTTGCTTGACTAGTGCAGCCTGTGTTGGCGCGAAAGCCGATTTGAATTTGGCAGCTTGTAATGTAACTGGCTGTTGCAGAAACACATATGTGAGACACAGGGCCCAGTTATTAACCGTCACATATGGGTTAACAATAAAGTTTATTCGGAACTCACCTTTTAGGTCATTTTGATTTGGAAATTTAGTTTGAAGTAATCTCACAGAATGGTTATCATGTTATTCTCCCTTCGAAGTGCCCTTTGGAGGCTGATTTGAAAAACTGTCCCATTTGGAAAGCAGGGACATTTGTGTTGTTGTTCTTCTTCTTCTCTGCTTTGTGTTGCGTTCGACTTCCAGGTTAAATACTTGTAATGCGACACCTCTGTTTTTTGGTGCATGCTTATTACACCGTGGCCAATTGTGGTTCGATTACAGGTATTGGCTACATGCTGGACAAAGCTGAGATACAATCACATCATCTATGTCTGTTAGTTTGATTTAGCAAAAACCGGACTGTGGAAGCATTTACATGACATTTTAAAAAGACGAATGATTGCTTTAGTCCGACATTTAAAGTGCATTTAAACGCACTCAGTGTCATACTACTGAAAAATGTGAAGTTGGTAGAGTCGCTACTTTTAGTTTGCTACTCCCCAATACTGGATTCAGTCCTTCTCACTTCTTCACTGTCCCTTCTTGAAAACATTTGACAAGCAAAGGTAAAGCTGACCCTTCTCCCCAAAAGTGTTTCTCCTCTCCTCTCCTCTCCGCTCCTCTCATTCAGTCATTACTGGCTCTCTGACAAAGAAGAAAATCTAAGATGGCTGATGATAAAGTATTGTGGTTTGAGAAGGTAGGCTGAAAGTGCCCGGACTTCATTTGTGTCAGATGCTCCATGATGGTAAGGAATTTCTGTGGTAAGCCTGGGAGAGACTGAAAGAAACAGAGAGGCTTGCTAGGGGTACTTGCAAGCAGTACTAGTCAATCTCTATAAATCCCTTTCAGATTTTATCTGCATAGCCCTGCCACTCCTCATAGCATCACTACCATGGTGTATACCTGTGTCATGCTTGCATAAGTGAGAGCAATACTTTGCATATTTCCAGCATGGCCAATGATCTTCTGCCCTGCCAGATCACTCTCAAACCTGGATTACATACAGAGAATCAAATTCATGTGTGATAGAAAGACTTTAAAGGTCTACTGGGGCAGAGAGAGTGGTCCTTTTATCTATCTCATAAAACCCTTTTGATTCATAATGTCAATTGAGCATATCTGGTTACTTAGGTGGAATCGGAGCAGCAGAGCAGGCTTAATTGCTCCCAGCGAGTGCAGTCAGAGGACTTGATTAGACCCCGGACCACTTCTCATGTTCTTAATTTGTGCGGCAACGACCTTCCGCAGTGATGGACTTGAGCACGAGGTCACTCAGAGAGGTTCTCATCTGGGAACAGGCCCCATTTAAAAAAAATACAATTACAGACTGGCTTAAATCTGGAGCTTTTAACAGTTAAACTTACTAATAAACTTCAGTTCTGAACATATTTTGTTAAACACACAGACAAGCTTAGCCGGAAGTACATTTTATTACTGAAAGGTTGTGTTTTCATAACTTAGGAGACCTAAAGGAATATTTCAGGTTCAACACAAGTTAAGCTCAATTGACAGCATTTGTGGCATAATGTTGATTACCACAAACAATCATTTTGACTCCTCCCTCCTTTTCTTGAAAAAGAAGCAAAAATCGAGGTTACAGTGAGGCACTTACAATGGAAGTGAATGGGGTCAATTTTTAGAGGGTTTAAAGGCAGAAATGTGAAGCTTATAACTTAACAAAAGCCCTTACTTTAATTATTCTGTTAAAACTCATGTATTATTTGAGCTGTAAAGTTATTTAAATCATAATTTTTACAGTCATTTGAGGGTTTTAGGGTTTGTTGACAATACATCGTTATGGCAATGAAGTTGTAAAATTGACTATAACTTTAAAAGGTTAGTAAGCAATTTTATCACACTAAAATCATGTTAACATGTATATTGTATATGTATTGTGGCTATACTTTAGTGAATATTTTAACATTTACGGATTGGCCCCATTCACTTCCATTGTAAGTGCTTCACTGGAACCCAGATATTAGCTTTTTTTTTTTTCTTTTTTTTTTTTTTTTAATTAAAGGAGGGGCAAGACAAAATTTATTTTTGTGGTAATCAATATTATGCCACAAATTATATGAATATGAATATATATATATATATGGCAAATCTGAGCACAGTTTGAGACATTGTTCAGAAACTCTAGAGACAAATGTGAGATTACTGGAGTCTACCTCAGAAGAAACATCTGAGAAGAAGAAGACCCAAAATCTAAATTTTCCCTCCATTTAATCTCATTACTGTCTGGGAGAAACATTTGCATTTTTCCTCCTATTGGTAAGCTCTAAATTTGAATTAAATGTTTTTAAACTCACATACTAGTTTAGCCAGAATCTTCCATCAGCAAAACTTTGCAAGCTTTAAATCTGGAGCTTTTAACTTTTTAATTCACTAACAGTTTGTACTGAAAATCTAGTGCTATTTATTACAGTATATCTTCAACATAGAATATTAAAACTGTCAAACTCATAGGCTAGGCTATGAATATGTTGGCTGTAAAACTCTTAAAGTTTCCACTGACCTTGAACACTGTAACAGATGGTGCCCCTCCCTAAAGGAACTTTGAAGACTTCTTATAAAATGTATAAGATTATATGAAACAAGTCAAACTCATGAATTGTTTATTCGCATAATCTCATTCAGAAATATCTGGGAAAAACACCCTCTTTAAGAACCTTTTGACCATTATTGATGTTACACACACAAACAGCTTTTAATGACAGTTTAAGATCACTTAATATCAGTGGAATAAACCATGGAAGAACAGCGGCCATGTTGAAAAGAATACGTAAGTGAAAAAAGAGGGGAGGAAAAGCACTATAATTGCGCCCAACTTAGCCGCCTGTCATTAGCGAGATGAATTAGCCAAATACATGCAAGTGACAATGGCTACAGAGGGAACCTGATCCTGGAGCCTCTACAACCTGAACTCCCAGACGCCACCAAGCAGACAAAGTGCAGAGCAGCCCTCCGGAGACCCGGTCAACACACAGACACACATTTATTTACGCAAGCAGACACACATACACACAATTATGCACATATGCAATACATAAACACAGCATTATGGATTTAGCTAAATACTAGAAATGTAAAAAAAAAAAAAACAAAAAAAAAAACAGCATGGTGAAATTCATTAAAGTAAGATACAGTGTAAATGTACAACAAATGTGCAAACAAGAAAGAAAGAAAGAAAGACGAGGTGATCAATTTCAAAGCATAATTGTCTTGTTAGACATGTAGAACATCAGTGAATTGATTTTAGATCAGCTGAAGCATTTGTTGGGTGAAATGAATCCAACCTTGACTCTTGTATATTTTGCATTAAGGACTAAATATAACTAAATATGATCCTTTGATGTCTATCTAAAGCCTGCTATTCTGCTACTGTATAACAAATGCAGTGGGATAACAGTTGAATACTCATCAAATCTTTAAAAATTAACTTTACGTCTTAACCTGACAACTTAAAAATATATTGTCGATTTACAGTCTCTCTTTCTGCCATTTAAGGATGTCTGTGACATGCAGCATCTGTGACATGCAGTCATTTACAACAGAAAATAATTTCCACTGTTTGTAAAAACAAGCAAAATTTTAATTTACAGTAATGCACTTCAAATGGAAGTCTATGAGGCAATGCTTTTTCTTTTTTCTTTTTTTTAATCTTTTATTATTATTATTATTATTATTATTATTATTATTATATTAGGGTTTAAAGCACTTTCAAAACTTCTTCTGTACTAAATAAATACATACCTCTTTGTTATTTGAGCTGTAAAGATGCCCAAGCATGGATTAACATAAACACATTTTTACTGGTTTTTGGGATGAGTCGATGAATGATTATTTTCTCTGGTAATCAACAGCATGCCACACATACTGTTGACAGAGCTTAAGTTGTATTTAACCCAGAACATTCATTTAACACTGAACTGTGACACGTATGATGTGCTGTGCTGTGTGTGCTTGTGTTTGGATATGTCGACTGTTCATCTCAACTGAATGTGAAGCAAGTAACACTGCTTATGGGGCCTTCCTGCTGCTCTGCACTGCTGCACATGCAGGGGTGGTGACATTGACTACAAATGAGTTTAAATATTGGATTCAGGGCTGGCAGACCCTGGACCCCACTTCATTACGCCTGGGAGCCTGGCAGTCACATGTAGACATGTGTATCAGATCACATAGGAGAAGATTTGGAGTGAGGGAGCAACATGGAGAGGTGTGCAGTGAAGTGAGTCAGTGAATATTTCGTAGGAGTCGAGACTTCTCCCACAAGTGCTGAACAATATGACCTTTGAAGGGATATATAAGAGGACTGTTCATGATAGCTTTACAAATAATACTGGATGCTTTTGAAGACCCCATGAAATCACTTAACAAAATTACAGTTTTCAGTCTTTCCCACTGATAGTTTGTCTGGGGCATTTTGAAGGGCTCATACCCCCTTTTTTTAAAATAACCAATATTCTTTAGCCATGATTGTACTTGCTAGTCAGTTGCAGGTTGTGTAAAGCGCAACAGTCTGCTTCCAGAAGTAAAAATCCAATTTATGTTTTCCATAAGAGATTTGATTTTTAATGATTACTTATAAACCTTTAAAGACAGACCTACAATGAGCTCTGAGGTTGTTAATTAATTTTATATGCGTCATCAGTCCATGTTATTCCATCTTCATTTGAAAAAATAAACTAGCGGAATTAATGTGGAAACTTCACAACCTATGATCCTGAAGAAAAACGATCTACTAATCAGAGAATTGTGAGGAACAAAGTGCGCCAAACAAGCTCTGCAGCAACCGCCCACTCCCATGATGCACTGTGCATGACACAGTCGAGTCGGTCTTCCTACACTCTCAAAATACTTGCATACGTGCAAATATCTGAATATTTTGCAATCAAATAAAAAATGATTGTTTATATACTTATAATTAACAACTTTAGAGTAATACTTTTATATTTATCCATCATTTTTTATATGATTATGTCATTCACTTTGCTTCAAGTTCATGGGATTGTAGTTCATTCCCCCAATAAAGACGTTAAGTACATAGTCTTGTACCTTTGTCTTTTGTTGGATTTTCAAATACCTTTTTGCTTCAAATCAAAGTTTAGAATGTTGTGATTCACCTCAGAGCTGGTAAGTGTGGTTCATGACTTAGAACTCTTTTATAAAAGATTTTATGAAATCCCTATGGAACAAATGAATGGGAAAAATACTTCCGTAACCAAGACAGCTGAAAAAGTGAACGGGCACTGTTGCACTCGTTTAGGGGGAGGGACATTTTCAATCTAGAGAGTATTTAATTGGACACAAATATTTGAAGCGCAGTATGAGTTATCAGTATTTTTGGTCTGTTTTCCAAAACTAAAATGTTAAATGTGCTATTTGCTTAAATTCAAATTTTGTCAACTGTTAGAAGTGCATGTCTTGTTAAATGACTTGCTCCTCCCGAACCTTGTTAAATGAAACTCCATTTCAGTAGTTTGCAAGTAAATGTAATCCTGCATTGAGGATAGTGTAAACATGTGTGGCTCGCTGTTCTGGGTGAAAGGGGCTCGAGGCTCGAGACTAGACCCCAGCTCGAATACCCCCAAAAGTGCCAGAAAATGAGATAGCGAGATGTTGTCTATGGAGCCTTTGTATTTGAGGTGAGATGAAGTATTTTATGATGCTTCTTATACCCTCTAAAAAGAAGCGTGTGGGGGGGGGTGCTTGCTGAGCCCTGTGTGCGGTGGGCAGAGGTGCCAAAATATGATAGAACGAGCAGGGGCCGCTAGTGGGAGCAGCCTCGCACTAGGTTCCGCTCGGGGGATAGGAAACTGGGAGGTATAGAATAGGTAGAGATGGAGAATAAAAATAGGCTGAAGCACTGAAGAGACATTGGCGGTTGCGGCCGCATGGAAATGAGCTCTGCGAGAGCTGAAAAGTGCTGGAGGGATCGTTACACCCGAACGCGGGGGCCACCCCCATGGTAGGGCAGGGTCTCCCCGGATGGAGGCATGAATTCTAGCCACCTGGACTGACCTTAAGTATCCCTCCAGGCTTGGTGGGTTTGGCAGATGGGCCTGTGCAGTGAACGGGCAAACCCAGAGGGAAGGGGCACAGCGGCTGCTCGAGTAGGTGAGCCCAACCTGTGATTGAACGGGGGCCCTTGCTGCATTCGACCAGGAGAGTCCTCCTGAGCTTTGAACGGGAGAGCCCACGATACAAATAAACATGAATAGCTCACTCTGCGTTTTGGACGGGAGAACCCTCACTGCAGTTTGAACGAGAGAGCCCTTGATGGATTGCACTGGAGGAGTCTGCCACGCCCGTGTGGAGGTGTGAATCCTAGCCACTCGGGTATATCGCCCCGAGTGTAGGTGTGAATCCTAGGCACTCGTAAATGACCTAAGCCTTTCCTCCTGAAAATGGGGGCCCTCATGGCATTCGAAAAGGGGAATCCTCGCTGCGCTTCGGACGGGGGAGCCCACGATACAAATAAACGTGAGTTAGCTCGCACTGCATTTGAACGAGAGAACCCTCTGCTGCGGTTTGAACGTGAGAGCCCTTGAGTGTTTGTGGCATGCCCATCCAGCAATTTGAGATGGGGGGGGGGGCTCCCGGACCGGCCAGGAGGGACCCGCAGCATCTAAACAGTGGGGCCAGCCTATTGAACAGACGAGGATGAAGCAAGTGTCCCCCTGACCCCGATTGTCAGCATTGTGATTAGTTAATTGGGGCTTGTTGTGCTTTCCCGATATAGAGATGGTTGGTGCGGATGTAGCTGAGATATGCGTCGGATGACCAGTGGCCCAGTAATCATATTTGGTGCTCGGGCAAGCCTTTGTGGGCTGCATACTCAAGAAATGGCTTGAGTATAGTTTATATGAGATTCCAGAACTGAGCAGTACAGATTTGAGGTGTTTTTGGAACCAGAATCGGGAAACTGCTTGGTTTTTGTTGTCTACGAAAAGTGGATCGAGAGGGGTTCTGGTTAGGGACCCTCTGTAATGGAGATAGTGTGCTAATGATTGAAAGGGCTGGATGGGAGTTGACAGATTAAAAATTAAAATTGAATGCCCTTTTTGGTCTGATCTGTTTTTCTTTGTTTGATAAGGTATCTGATTGTCTTGTTGTCTATGGTATGGAGGTCTGAAATGGTGAGATGGATTCTTGGGTCGAATTTAGCCGTGGTAGTGAGTTCTGAACAGCGAAGGAAGTCGAAGAAGGCGAGGATGAACATTTCGTCTAGCGTTTTTGAGGTGTTTGGAGAAATGTAGCCATGGCAGAGTATTTAAGCATCGGATTAGCAGATCAATAGTGAGGGGAAGCCTGGTATCTGTTCTGGTGGGTAGGGATTTGTGGATACCTTTAACAAGAATTGAGGTCTGAGGTGGCTTATTGTGAAGGAGTTTTTGCCAAAAATGTATTTATAGAAGAAATGGATGCCACTTAGGTAACCGTTGATGGTTCCTGGATGGAGGTTTTTGGATTGATTGAGGTGTGAGGTGAAGGAGGATGTGGAGAGGAGATAAAAATCTGGAAATGGAAGAGCCTGTGTTTTTGTGTGAAAAGTTTATGCTACGTATGAGTGAGAACTTGCCCTGCAATACAAAAGGTGGGGTCGCTGAGCACGGCATTGGACGTGAGGGCTTATAGAAGGCTATATTCAAATGAAATTGATTGATACGGAGATGTGGCTTGTGTTGAACTGTTTAGGTAAGACCTGAAACGGCCTGATTGTTGTCGATCACCAGGTGGGTAATGGTTCATTTGGAATGAATGGCATAATATGAGTTGCGGAGACACGTAAGCTTAGACGCATGGCCTGAAAGACGTGCCACGATGCATTGCGCTGTTTGCGGTGTAGAGGGAGTTTGTTGCATGGCCCTAAAGATGCCACAGTTGCAGTGCTTGGAAAGCAAATTGCACTGTTTGCTGTGTAGTGGGAGTTTATCGCATGGCCAAAAAGACGCCACAGTTGCGGCAATTGGACAGCATGTTGCACTGTTTGTAGTGTAGTGGGAGTTTGTCACATGGCCTGAAAGACGTCGCAGTTGCATCACTTGGACAGCGCATTGCAATGTTTGTGGTGTAGTGGGAGGTTTAGTTATACGGTCCGAAAGATGCCGCAGTTGCACCTGACGCATTCTAAATTTAGAAACAATTATTTTCTACGAAGGTACACACCACCAACGCTCACGTCAAAATTCTGCAATACCACGGAGCGCAACTCACATAGTTTTACATTAAATTCGACCCAAATCATTATCAAAGGACAATGATTATTTACTCTTGCCATCAATGGATGATATACTGTGTATATGTATCTTTCATATAGCCTACACAATGTATTTGCAGTTACAAGTATGTCGTTTTGTGGTTTCACAGCTTAAATGAAAGACCTGTTCAAGGCTACATACAAAAAAAATTGCATAATAAATATATAAACAATAAACATAGCCATTTCTAATCGTTCAGTTTGCGCAGTTACACCAGTTTCATACACTAACCTGCAAACTTATCAATGTCACTTTGTTCATTCTTGAAGAAGTACAAAAATATTTGTAACTTTGGACTGCCATCAACTGTGCCACATCAGCTCGTACTGTGTGTGTGATACCTGTGCCTTTCCTACCTGCTACCATCTTAAGGAAATGTTATATTTGTGATCTCCCAATCCTATTATGCCAGACTGTTAAACAGGCCAACTGAGTGAATTGGAAAGCACGCAAATTAGGCTTCTAATTTAAACGTTGGCTAATTTTAATATATCAATGCCTCAAAAATATATTGATAAAATAACGTGCCGATCAATAATCGATATATTAATATTTTATGGCATACCTAATTAATAGTGAAATAGATATCCTATTTTTTTTTATTTCACTTTGAATGTCATAACACTAACACAATAGATGTGCTAGCAAACAAAAATGTTGTTGATAACAGGAAATCCTGGCACTTTGTCTCATACTGTGTTTAGACTCTGACACATTGTGTCTTGGGGCCAGTGTAAAGCTTCAGATGTCAGTTGCAGCGTGTTTGATATTAACACATTGTCTTTGTCATAATGGCGTCCTCCTGGTTTGTGCCGCGCTGCTCGATCATCTCGAATGGCCAGCAGAGCGCTGATGAGGCCTGACATGTGAAGTGTGACATCATGCCAGTGGGTGGCCTGTTGGAGGGGCTGCATCAGTAAGGTCACAAATCCAGTTATGACTTCCTCAGGGTTCGGCAGCAGCTGCAGTAAGAGCGTTGAGCCATAGATGCTTCTCTCTGTGTTTCGTGATTCTCTTTTTCCCAACTCAGGTGTTGGGCTTCCTCCTACTAACTTGTTCTCTCTCTTTCGTTAATGAAGTCATGCGGAATAAATACCCATCTCTAGCGCTCTCTTCATTCGTACACCTTGTGTGGCATAAACAATGTTGTTTGTTTAATTGAAAAAGAGGCAAGCTTGACAGAATGTTAACTAACCCCAATCTATTGTAGCTAAATATTACTTATAAACAGAAATGCATGATGATATCACAAATAACATGGCAATATACAGCTTTCCCAAAAAAGCATTTGGACACTTAGGCCACACTTAAAAATACATGGATGTCTTTGCGTTATATACCAAAATATCAAACCAAACATCAAAAAGTGTCATTTATTCTAAAGAATGATAGCACAAACTCACTTATATAAAAAAAATAAAAAATTAAAACATTAAAATAAAAAGTTTTAAATGATAGATAGATAGATAGATAGATAGATAGATAGATAGATAGATAGATAGATAGACTGTAAAAAATTAAGACAAATTTGGACACGTTTTGCTTGCCAAACTTCCTGTAGTTAGTTTTAAATTGATTTAGGAACACCTTCAAAGATAATTTTAATTCCCTCTTTCATTCTGCTATGACACCTGTAGGAACTTGAGAGTAACTTGAGATCAATTTTTAAGTCCTTTTTAACATCAATCTCCACTTTTACTTTCACTTTTGTTTTTGGCGATTCACATTCTTTGTGCATATCACCACCTACTGGGCAGGGAGGAGAATTTATAGTAAAAAAAAAAAAAAAAAAAAAAAAAAAGGGCTTACATATTGATCTGTTTCTCACCCATCTTATCACTGCTGAATATATAGATTTAACCATTGGAGTCATATGGATTACTTCTATGCTGCCTTTATGTACATTTTGGAGCTTCACAAATTCGGTACCCATTTACTTGCATTGTGAAGACCTACAAGGTTAAGATATTCTTCTAAAAATCTTTGTGTTCAGCAGAGGAAAAAAAGTCATACACATCTGGAAAGGAATGAGGGTGAATAAATGAAGAGAGAATTTTCATTCCTTTAAGTCTGAGAACAGGTCTAGCATTATTTATTTGCAGATGCCACTTGGTTTTCTGTTTTTGTATCTAATGCAATTAAATTGACACATTTCTAAATGTGACTTAAGTGTCAACATTTTTCAAATACTTTTTGGGGCCACTGTATACTAAAAATGTTTCTATATTAAGAGCTATTCAAAAGGATCCAAAAGATGGTTTACATGTCAGCAAGTGCATGTGACATTTGCAGTGGAACTGCATACAGTACAGTTCACGAATCTACATTGCATGCTTTCATTCAGATTTATTCTGGACTGAATCATAGCAAGCCCCAGGCTGTCTAGATGAATAGCTACTATGGGCAAATGGAAGAGTGTGCTCTTTGACTTCATAGGTCATGCTGCCTTTTTGTGGGGACATGGAATAATGCGATCTGAAGTGTTAAGTTATTATGGTGAAAACTAGACCGGCGCTCTGTAAGCGAGGAAGTCAGGTAGGAGGAGGAAGGTGGAAAGAGGAAAGGGGAAAAAGAGAAGGTCACCAGAGAAGGAGAGATAGTGAACAAATGAGCATCTGAGGAGGACAAGTATTGCTGTTATGGTATTAGAAGGAGCTGAAATTGCTACCTGATGACTGCTGGAGGAGTGCGAGACAGATGATCAAGGGATGAGAGAGAAACAGTGAGAGATAAAAGAAAAAAAGGAAGGAAAAAGTGGGAAAGTGGATGCAATATCCACAGAGAAAGGTGGAGATGTAGGAAGAAAAAGTAGTTACTTTTGAAAATGAAAATTGTGAGTACAGCTTCTAGCACAGGGGCCTGTACAACACAGTGTTACCTTGTTAGAGCACATTGTTTGGCGGAGGAGCGATGTTTGTTTATCCAAGCTCAGTTGAATAATGCAGTAGTAACTCAACTCTCTGAGTCTCCTGAGCAAAAGCCTCAGCACCTGTCAAAGATCTGCTTTGCCTGTCGTGAGAAATGCAAAGACAAAAACATGCCATTGTTACAAAGCCAAATAAAGTCCAAGTAATCGCTTACAGATGGCAAAAACAAATCGCAGCTGTTAATTCTGCGTGAAACATGAAATATGAAATATAAATGATGCGCAAGGGGAATTCTGAAAAACATTTACAGAGCCAACCACCTACATCTCGTTATTACAAAGGACAAAAACGTGTCTAACTGAGAAACACAATTTTCCCATGCTGTCTTGGTACCCTTAAGTGCCTTTTTTTGTGGGGGTTGGAGAAAAATAAAATTTATAGAATGATTGAATTGATTAAAGGAATAGTTCACCGCATGTCATTCCAAACTCACATGCTGTTAGTTTTTTCAGTGGGATGCACAATAAGAAATGGGGCAGAACGGGCGGCGATAAGCTGAAACAGGCCACTGCGTTATGCAGAACGGGCCGCGACTGGCTGAAGAGGGCCGCAAAATGGTGCTGCGATATGCCGAAGGGGGCTGTGATACCCCCTCACTGTCATTTTTATTGAAAAGATCTTTGTGAAGATTCTTTAAAAAATATGTTTTATTCAACAGAAAAAAAAAATAAAATAAGAAAAAAATAAAAATCCCAACATATGGGCAAATAATGTCAGAAGTTTCATTTTGAGATTTCAGTGATGTGCCTGTGATGCCACTGCACTTTTACTGCACAAAGGCTTTGCTGTGCTGTCTGACAAGCCTCTGTTGAGAGGTAAAGAGAACACCTGTCTACTGTCACCAGTCTTCAGAGATTTGCCATTGCCCAACACTCGCAAATAAGTCTCAATGAACGGTCTACATACAGTAGGAGTACACCCCAACACACACACACACACACACACACACACATAAAATGTAATAGAGATCAGGGTTGAAGGTGAGAGATACTGGATGGATTGTTGATGAAGGATTTTGTTAAAAATGTAACATAACACGTCTTGCATTACGTTAAGAGGAGGGGGAGCTGTGGCATGTGATAATTAGTCCAGCTATTTACATAAGCATGAAGAAAATAAAATGTGGTGGTTTCAGAACCAAAAAGTTTTAATTGGATTTGAAAAGACAACTTCATGTTAATTGTAGGGGCATTAGCAAGTGTTTAAAAACCATTTATCAAACAATCTTTGTTTTGAAGCTGTGAACACCTGAAGAAGAAAAAAAAAAAAACAGGTAAACAAATCAACTGAATATTTATTTATCACCACACACATAAGGCCAGTGGAATTGGCTTCTATGACTTTCACACAATACCACCATAGAACAGAACTGTGATGCAGCCTGGGACTTCTTGTATGGTGGGGGACCTGCTTAACCTTAAATTACTAAATTAGGTGTCCTAAGAAATCATACCTCTCTCTGTGACAGCTATAGACTTTTGAAACAGCAAAAAAAGAGTCGTCGGGCTAGTCCTATGTTTGTTTAGCCGATCAGAAAACTACCCAATGAGAAACGCTCTCTCAAAATATTTAGATATATAAGTACAGTATACAAGCAGTTTGAGAATTTAGGGAGACCATCTTGATTGCACCGTTCAAAGTGTGTCATAGAAGAAGATTGTCTCTGCATATCTTTTGCCATGCTTTGCTGCGGTTCTGTGATTGGCAGATCTTTATCTGCAGGATAATGGGTGCTGGGTAGTGTAGTTATTCACCACAAATTCCACAATAAAAATGTTTTTAAATGAAGTTGAGAAAACTGGGACTGATGGCTTCAACAGAAGCATATACCATCAAGTCCCATTGGAAATAATTAATGGGATTTGGGGGTTTTGAAGAGAGGGCAATTGGTTGAAGTTGGCAAAACTTGCCCTTGGAGCTACTTGAGATTAACTGCCTTGATCAAGAGCACAATATTGATAGCAAGGACTTTAACCTGTAACCGTATGCTTACCAGCCCTAATTGTTAACCATTAGGCTATGCTAAAATTAGCCCATTCAGATTATTTGCCTGAGCGTGCCTTTTGGAATCACACCTGTCCATAGCTGCAACCTTCCAAACATTACTTTATTAGACATTCTTTCAATGTCATTGACTGAAACTCAAGGATTATCACCTATCATACTTATACACCAGCCTGGATCCCCTCCATCACATTAATCAATCAGTGACAAGCTACAACAGTGAGTAAAGTGTGAATTGAACCACAGCATTAAACTTTAGAGCTCAGTCGAACTCCCAACCCTAAAGTATACTTAATTTGACAAAGTATCTGTAATAAATCATACACTCATTGTAAAATAACCAGTCCATTTATATTCAGATATTAAAGGGCTGGACATTCTCCTTTAAAATGTAGAGTTCACTTTGGTTGGAGAATAAGAGAGACCACTGTAATGACTTCCAGATAGCTGTACTCTTTGAGAGAGCCATACATCATACTTTAACAAGTACCAATCAACAGATCTCCACTCTGTTCGCTCTCCCTGTCCCCTTCTTCAGTCTACTAAGGTGGAGGAAATATTATGGAATACTTACATGTGGGCAAGTGGGAAGTCCAGCTGATGTCCTTTGTGATATTGCTTTTGATATTTTTATAGTGGCAATGAAATTGTATGAGAATCAGCACCTGTCAGAGATCCGCTATATTTTTGAGAGAGATGCAAAGATAAACACATGACATTGTTAAAGTCAGAATTATTAGTTACAGATGGAGAAATGTCAGTGAATGAAGATGAATCACTCTAAACTGTATCTATTTTCAGCTTAAAGTGGTACATTTACATGTTTTTGTTAAAAAAAAAAGAGTTGTACGGAGCCCTGGTACATAGCGCATTAAATGGTGTACGCGTACGGTATGTCCTATAACTGCAAGGTTTACAGAATACAGCTTAACAGCCTATTTAAAGACCCCATGAAATCACAATTGGTATTTTAGTCCGTTAACTTTGAAACCATATACACTCACTGAACACTTTATAAGGAACACTATGGTCCTAATCAGTGTTGGGTGTAATGCATTACTAAGTAATTAATTACTGTAATTAAATTACTTTCTCATTAAAAAAAGTAAAGTAAGGGATTACTATTAATTTTTCAGTACTGTAATTACAGTTACTTCTGATGTAATTGTGTTAAATACTGTGTAGACTATAGAACAATTCTATATAAAACAATAGTGAATTTAAAATTGAAATGTAACATCTAATGTTAAAATACATGTTTTCTAATTTAACACTGCCCCCTTAAACTCTTTGGCCAATTTGAAAGAATTAATAAGAGCTTTAGAAACCCTTTTGATAAGGGTTTTAGAAAGTAATTAGTAATAAGTAATAAGTAAGGCAATTACTTTTCAGACAGAGTAATTAGTACAGTAATCTAATTACACTGTAGAAGATGTAATTATTAATTAACAATTAATTACTTTTTAGAGTAACTTACCCAACACTGGTCCTAATAAAGTGCCTGACGTGGTCTTCTGCTGTTGCAGCCCATCCGCCTCAAGGTTCGACGTGTTGTGCATTCTGAGATGCTATTCTGCTCACTACAATTGTACAGAGTGTTTATCTGAGTTACTTTAGCCTTTCTGTCAGCTTGAACCAGTCTGGCCATTCTCCATTGACCTCTCTCATCAACAAGGCATTTCTGTCAGCAGAACTGCTGCTCACTGGATGTTTTTTTTTTTTTTTCCATTTGGAATAAATTCTAGAGACTGTTGTGCTTGAAAATCCCAGGAGATCAGCAGTTACAGAAATACTCAAACCAGCCCATTTAGCACCAACAATCATGCCATGGTCGAAATCACTGTAATCACTTTTTTTTTTTTTCCCATTCTGATGGTTGATGTGAACATTAACTAATGCTCCTGACCCGTATCTGCATGATTTTAGGCATTGCACTACTGCCACATGATTGGCTGATTAGAGAATCACATGAATAAGTAGATGAACTGGTGTTCCTAATAAAGTGCTCAGTGAGTGTACTTTAAAGTTGACAAAATTCACTATTAGCAAATTAATTTACAGCAAATTTACAATATTTCTTCCAGGAAAACAGGCCAAAATATTGATGACTCATGCTGCACTACACAGATTTTTATCCAATCAATTGCTCAGTAGAATGAGAATGCCACTCACCATAATACCACCTGCAAGCAGTAACCAAATCAATGTTATTGGTTCTGACATTATTAAAGCCTATTATTTTATTTTTATAAATAAATGAGCCTTTATATATGTAATTTCCTGTTTTAATAGGAAATATGTCAATATAGGAAAATATAGAACTGTGCTCAATAAGCCATTTTATGGCATTTACATTTTATAGTGTATATGTTCAAATCTCTAAAATTACATATTTAAAAATTACATATTTAAAAATATAATCTGTAAAAACAAAAAGAAGAAAATTACAAACCTATACCTGTCCTATATGTACATGTTTTTTGTAGATTTTAATAGAGGGTTGCCCATAAAAATAATAATAATAATAATAAAAAGTAAAAGACTTATTACAGGCTAATGGGTGTGAGTTTGTGTGAGTGCATGTGTGTGTGTGTGTGTGTGTGTGTGTGTGTGAGAGAGAGAGAGAGAGAGAGAGAGAGAGAGAGAGAGAGAGAGTGAGTGTGTGAGTGAGGCAGATGAGAAAAAATAGAATCAGCGGGTTGAATGAAATATTAAAGCCCTTTAATGAAAATTATGGAGGTTATAAGAGGTTTTCTTTCTCTTATTTACACTTTCAAATGTGTTTATTAATTTATAGTTTTAAATCACAGCCATTTTTTTGTAGCCGAGGAGCATCAAGCAAAAAGAATGGCTTAAAATTTTAATGAATAAACAATGTCCTTTCACTGAAATGTTACATGGGTCTTTGAACAATGTACCACCAGCAATTAATCAATAAGAGAAGAAAATTACATTTCATATTTAACAGAATATGAACTCCAGCTTAATAAATGATATCTTCTTTTAATTTAATTGGCGTCAGCTCATATCTAGCAGATTGCTAATAAAATTCAGGATTTCCATATTTAATGATGCATGCTTTTCACTGTATATTTTACAGGGGAAATGTTGTCTTTAATGAACCTTAGAGACTATCCTAATAGACATTGTCTTTAACAAATGTAACTTCCCTTACATTAAAGGTCCTTTGGTCGATTCTGCTGATTTAAACACATTTAGCCAGTTATGGTGGATCAGAGAATTATGATGTTGTGCCTGCTGTTTTTATTTGCTGTATTACTGCTGCATTATCCATTATTCAGAATGGCAAAAAAATAAAAAAATAAATAAATAAACAAACACTCTTGCAAGCTACTTCCTCCTCTCCTTGGTTAGGTTAAAAGGCATGGTTCATTTTGGAGGAGTCTGCAGCGAAAATGGGAATAAATTGATGTCAATTTCCATTTTAAATTGGTAGCCAATGACCTATGGAGAAAGCCCTTTCCAGCAAAGACAGAATAACTCGAATTAGAAGCACCTGACATTTCAGTTAATTGCTGCGAGTGTGGCCGGCTTTTGCAGTCACCTCCAAACTAGGTTCTATTAAGTTCTTACCTTTCCAGCAAAGGGTCTGGAGGGGAGGAGAGACTGAAGACAGCGGAAGAGTGATGCTCTGAAAGTGGATAGTTTCTGACACAATGAAGTCTCAGTTGTTTTGAAGTGTAAATCTAGCTTTATGTTTGGCAGAGGGTTGAATATGGGTGGGGACAAAAAATTTATGTCTTAGACCTAGCAGTGTTTTTTAATCACATTTTAACTTTTTTGACAGCATATTTTCGACATAACAACATTCATCACAGTTCTCAAAACTCAGACATGGTGGAAGTAAAATGCTATCCACAAACAGTACTGTGGTGTTTCCCTGGTTCCACCCACATGTAAGAGTATTTGAATTATGATGCAATAGCATTGCAAAGATATCTACCATATATTATGCTTAATAAGCTACTGCACTAATTTAAAGAGATTGAATTATGCATTTAAGGATGTTTCCTTACTAATGTTCAGCGTTCAGTCTAAAATAAATAAATAAATAAAAAACTCTGCACACACCCATTTCCTTTCAATAAGAGCAAACAGACACAAATATCCCCTCATAGCAGTCAAACCCCTCTCAGTGCCCACATTACATTACAAAAAAACATCATTGCAACAAATGAGACTATTGAAGCCTCTCATTGGCAAGTAAATCATTCTAGTAGGATCAGAGGGGGAATTGTTTAAATTGGCTTTCATTATTCAATGTCTGTATATGATTTGCACTGCCCTTCTAATTACTGGGGGTACTGACCACCGGGAGCAGCTGACTGAGGCGATGCTAAATAGGTTTACCTGAACAAGATCTGAAGGTCAAACTGTTTACCGCCATGCCTCTCTGACTGCCTTCCAAAAATGAAAGAAAGATTATGTCTCAAATCTGTCAAAAAATTTGCAGATGTTCTTATACAGTACTTCAATGGCAAACTATTGAGACATGTACATTAGAGTTAGAACGGAAGACAATATACAAGGGATTTGGTGGTAAAATCATCAAAAACAATCTAATTACTTATGGCACAAATGAGACTTAATGATTAGTTGTGTTCAGGGGCAGATTTAGTGATTTGGGGTCCCTAGGCAAAGTGCAGAAATGGGGCCCTCTTCAAATGCACACCTTGATTTTCCTTTAGCTTCTTTTCTCTGTTGCAATGCTTGCTACTGCATGGTGGTGATGACATGCAAATGCAAGAGTACTGCCCTGACAAATAGTGCCTCTTCACATAATGTTTTCAAAAAACAATTTTACTGCACAAAACATGTTAACAATTTACACTAAGGTTGTATTTGTTAACATTAGTGAATGCATTAGGTACTGTATAATTAACTAACAATGAACAATATTTTAACAGCATTGAATAATCGTAGTTAATTTTATTATTGTATAGTTTGAAAAATGCATAAATGAAAGTTCATGATTGTTCGTAACACACAAACTAAAGTTAGCATATTGAGTTATTAATTAAAAAAAAATGCATTAGTATATGTTGAAATTAACTAAGATTATTAAGTGCTGTTCATAGTTAGTAGGCCTATGTTAACTAATGCTAATGAATCCAACCTTATGCTTATTGTAAAGTGTTACCAAACACACATACTGTAGGTTCAGAAACTGTTTTCTTGTTGGACACTTTTTGTTTTTCATCGGAGTCGAACATTTTCTGTTATGTACAGAATTTCAAAAACACTGGTGGATAATTCAAAATGCTTTTCGTCATTTTGACAGCTAGAAAAATAATTTATCTGGTCAACTGTGTTTCAGTTCTCTTGAAAAATTTGCACAGTAAATGTTGTTATTAGGGATTAGAAGTGATCAAAGGTGAGAAATTAAGTTTTAAATCACACCCGTGAAAACAGGACAGGAGAGAGACGCGAGTTTGTTGTAGATGCAATGACTTAAGCTTTTGCCTTTACGAATCAAACATTTTTGTGAGCAAATTGATAAATAGAACTTACAGTATCTATTTCTCTGAACTCATACTTGTCATCCATGATTTCAGTTTATTAATCTTCCGATTCAGTCAATGATTATTTGAAGCGCATCCTCTGAAAGGTGCAACACCACATGAAATGAATTGACAGCTGAGATGCACATTCTCCACAGTGCAGGGCAGGTGTTAAGAGCAAATAATAGTGCATAAAATTACATTTTTACCATAAGGAAAGCAAGATATACAGTTAACATCAGGCTCCCTGTTGAATAGGCCTGGCATAGTATTTGGTGAAATCACACAGAAACATCCAAGCGGTGTGGCTCGCTTTCACATGATAACTAACACACACTTATGTTGTCACGTCAAACCTTGGAATATTCCATTACGGCATGATCTGAGGTAGGGTGGAGGACTACTTGCAAAAAAAACAAACAAACAAAAAAACAGCAATATTAATCATATATGTGTTATAACACTGATATATAAAATGTCAGCATACATTTTTAGTTACATTTTAGGGGGCCCCTGGCATTTGGGGGCCCTAAGCAGTTGCCTACCTTTGCCTAGTGGTAAGTCTGCCCCTGGTTGTGTTGGCCCCTGTCTTCCAGGCTTTAGACACATCCAGTACATTCCTTCTTTGGAACCATTAGTTCTTTCTCTGCTTCAATCAGTCAATCAGGCCATTAGTCAGAACAAAAAAGTGCTTTAAAACTCCTGGTGCATACATTTGTTAGTCTAAGGAAACACTACTTTAGGTTAATAGTGACACTTTAACTGCAGTGCTTTAGCTTACTCTGAGCTGGTAATGGTTTGACAAGTTCTGTCTTATGGGGCTTTTCCACTGCATGATACAACTCGACTCGACTCGACTCGACTCTGCTTGTTTTTGGGGGTTTTCCACTATGGATAGTACCTGGTACCTGGTACTTTTTTTAGTACCACCTCGGTCGAGGTTCCAAGTGAGCCGAGCCGATACTAAATGTGACGTCAAAACCCTGCAGATCACTGATTGGTCAGAGAGAATCGTCACTACCAGTGTCACTGGATTTGCGACACGGGACATCAACCCGCTAGTTTTAAAGTTAGCAACAGCGATAGCAGTATCATTTGTTCACGCGACTTTCGATTTGTAAAAAGAAATGGCTGTGCACAAAACCACGCCGTGGTCAGTAAACGAGGTGCAGACATTCCTCTCATTAGCGATGAACGAAACGACACGAAACGAAAAAGTCTTTCAGAAAGTTTCTCAGTTGTTGCCCACACACGGCTACCACCGGACCTACCAACAGCGTAGGGAAAAGTAAAAAAAAAACGTAAAAGTTACTACAGAACCATCAAGGACCACAACAGCCGGAGTGGTTCAAACAGAAGAAAGTGGAAGTGGTTCAACCAAATGGACACTATCTATGGCAATAGACTGGCGAGCAATGGGAGGGAGAGTGCCCTGGACACGGCCATGGCGTTGTTGGAGTCCACGATGGAGGATGGAAAGTTTTGTTACATTAACTCCATATTCTAAGCTTCACTTTATTTAGCTGACCAGCTACTGGAAAGCTTGCTTCTAAAACAACCAGGCCAATTTAACTGTTACACTTTATGCAGCACAATGAGATAGTAGTCGTGTTATTGTTTATGGTCAGTAATGTTTGTGTAACGTTTAAGATGATGTCACGGCAGTAGAGGCAGCACAACTATGACTTAGTTTATGAAGAAAGAAAAGTTGTTACTGGTCTAAGAATTATACATATTTTTGTATAATATAGTAATTGTTGTTTACCCTTACTGTATGTGTGTTATTGTTATTTGTTGTTAGGTCATATCCTTTAATGTAATCTCTTTTTTTATTTATGTTTATTTATTTTTTGGGTAAATATCTGATGCATTGTTTATAGTATGTTTTTTCTCCCTCTGTTTGTGTTTAATTAATAATAATAATAATATACATATAAATAATAACAGTATTTGGACTGGGCTTTTTTAAAAAAAAATTTTTTTTTTTTTTTTTTATCTTGTGTTATAGATTTTAAGATTGGGTATAGGTTAAAGATCAGTTGATATGGCAAGTTTCTGTCAGTTTACTTTTAAAACAGCTCAAACACTCATTGTTCTTCATTTATTTATAGATACAGCAGTGGGGAGCCGGGAAATGTTGCGTACCAGATTCAAACTCGTGCCACCCACGTGAGCACCATGGCTCAATGAAGCACACACACCAACTGCTATGCCACGTCTCCAACCAAAATTCACATTGTTATTATATTTTAGACTAAATGTGCTATATATTGTATACACTGACATTTAAGCACCTGTTTTAAATGTTTGTGTTTTGAATACAACATGACTTTGTCTGTTCTCTACTATGCCATGTCGCCTCTCACAGGAAGCTTAAGTTGGACTCATTGTCCTGTGATCGCATCTTGTTTATTTCCAATAATCCCGGATTTGTGCTGGAGTGCAGATCCACAAACAGGTCAATTAAAGTACGCTATTAATTTAGTTGAATTTGTCTAAGGGCTCAGGCAACAATTAGTACTATTAATGCAATCTTGTCACATGTCGCTGTGCCACATGGAATAGCTTCTCACAAGCTGTTCCATGGATCCCTATCAAACCAAATAATTCAGCTGGCCCCAGCAGTCCTCGCAGTGCTAAAATCCCTCTCTTTCTCTTTGACACAGAACAAGCCAGCGGGGGGAACCATGCTTTCTATAAGGGGGCTGTCAGTTCTTCTTAGAGGCTGTGTCATGCACATGTGTGGTTTGCATAGACATGTACTAATGCATTTAAGATATTGGCATATGATTGTCTAAGTAATGTGACAGAAGCACTTACGCATTAGAAAAATGGGGTGTTGTGTTTAGTTCTGCGTGTTTGCTTGATTTGATACATGCACGTTGGAGTAGAATGTGAAATTGGCATGAAGAGGTATTCATGCAAATGAACTAGACTTTAGGTTTGATATGTACATAGATATACATACAGTATTTATATGAACTGCAGTTATTATAAGAATTCAATGGAGAACAGTTATTCACTCATGTTTGTGTTAATTTATGTAATAAATTATGTAAATAAATGTACTTAATGAATCAGTATTTATTAAAATCTGTTAATAGCATATAATTATCATATAAATTGTATACATTAGCTTGTACCTAAAACAAAAGAAAACACTATCAAAACATTCCATCATGAAAGGAAAACAGTTTATTCATGTTTGAAATTACACATAACTACCACAAGGAAGACTTTTCAGTCCAGGGTGTAGTCTGGTTAGAAAGAAACACGAAACATCTTTAATACATTAGAACCACTGCCACAAATAAATTTTGTATGACTGTTTATCAGTTTCAGAATCACATACCATACAAAAAAAGAGAAACAAATTTGGAACCCTGTCACACAGGGTTTGAATTATACAATTCTGAATACTGAAACCTCTATGCATTACAGGTTTTCTTCTTCTTTTTTTATTTATTTTTTTATTTTATTTTTTTAGTCATGGGTTTTTATTTACTCATTTTTTATTCATTTTTTTTGCATGAATTAGTAACAAGATGAGCAACATTCAAAATGTTCTTCAGTATTTACAACATTTTTTACTGTTTGGTGTTAATTTTATGACTGTGTTCCCCCTTCCTGTTTCTTCGGCCAAGATCCACCACAAAATTCCCATCCACCAGCCACTGTACTCTCCATACTTTCCATGTTATTCATATTATTAATATTATGGTTATTTTTTTTTTTCTTTTTTTTCTTTAAAAGTTGCAACAATGCAACTTAGTTTTCTTAGAAGGTTAAAATATACATTAGATTACATAGAGAGAGAGAGAGAGAGAGAGAGAGAGAGAGAGAGAGAGAGAGAGAGAGAGAGAGAGAGCATTTCTTACAAGATGCAACCAAACCAAACTAACACAAGTACAAATGTATAAAAAAAAATAATAATAATAATAAAAAAAAAAATAGGTTGTGACAGTAAGTAAAAGACAAAAAACTAGGTTGTGATTTTGTTGAGAGGTAGTCAGTGAGAGCTCTATAAACTAAAGAAATGTTTTAAATCTATTGGTTTTCAATGAGTTTCAATGAGGTAATAAAGCTGAGTATTGATTGGTGAGATGTATAAATACTCTGAAGCTATACCATATACAAGAACATTTTTGAATGGGAAATTGCCAAAATTGTGTCCAACAAGGTAGAACTGTCCCACATTTCCAAAAAGTATTTTTTACAGTATGTGTCTTCTACCCTTCCTTCATTGCTTGTAGTGGACTGAATATTGATTACTTTTCCTCTCTATTGATTATCCCCCCCCCCCCCCCCCCCCACACACACACACACACACCTTTAGTCTTTAGTCTTGTTCAAATCAATGTGATGTCAAAAGCTCAAAAGCTCAAAAAAAAAAAAAAAAAAAAAAAACATACAAATCATTTCGGAAATGAATTCTCCAAGCTGCCTTCTGTAGCATTTAGCCTTGTTAAATGCATGGGTTAGCATAATCTGAATATATTTTTGTAAGTATCAGTTCTTGCATTCCTGTACTAAAGCTTACAGTTGCTTAGAACAATGGAGAGGGGTTATAAGCAATACTAAATACAAAATGATCTTAGGTATGAAAACCCAAAGAGAAAAACACTTGATAATGCATACATTTTGAGCATGTACACTTCAAATGAAAAAATAAACAACATATACGTATTAGTTTATTGTAATCGGAGGAGAGATTGTAAGTAAAAATTGCAGTGGACTGATGTGACGGCTAAGAAATGTCCAGCTTTCCAAAACACATTGTGGAATTGTAGAAGTACCGTGGATCTGAATGCTTGAGAATTCCATGAAGATGTTTCTGGATTAGCTGTGAGTTTATTCTGTCTCTGATTGGTCAGTCTGTGATTTTGTAATTCTGTAATTGGTTATCCACAGCTTGGGAAGGGGCCAAAAATGAGATCAGTTCGAGGTATCAGAGTGCACACTACCAGGGCCTTCTGTAGGGGAGATCATAGAGGATGGAGTCATAGCATCCTGCCATCCCCCGTTACCCTAAAACCACAAAAAAAAATATAAAAACAAAAACAAAGAAATGTAGTTAATTTCACGTTCAAAAAATGTCATTTAAATATGGATGACGTTTAACTGAGTTTTACATTTTGTAAATATGATGAACAATTAATTTTTACTTTTTATACAGTATCTACTATATGATGAACAAACAAAGTCAGTGGTCTTGTTAACCTGCTACTTTGTGTGAAGTTGCTCAGATAAGTGTAATTATTTTCAATAATTGTATTTCTATTTAAAGGTTTCAGCAGGTAATATATGCTATATGCTAATGTAGGTAGGGTTGAACATTTTCTTCAAATTTCAATCAATAAATTAAAGAAAAAATAATAAGTATATGAAACAACAAATATACAGAAATAATAATAATAATAAAAAAATAATAAAAAATAGAAGTACAAATTTATAGTGAAGAAAACATCAGTGATATGTGGTTATGATACAAGCAATTAAGCCGATGGTAACTCGTAACAATAAGATTCCATTTATTAACATTAGTTAATAGGTATCATGAACTAACAATGAACAATGAGTGTTTATTAATCTTGGCTAATGATAGTTTATAAAAATTCAATCATTCATTGATAGTTCATGATTTTAACTTTAAAAATGTAGAACATAATAATAATATAAATGTTTTAGTGTATGTTGTATTAGTATTTATTACAATTAACATTAACCAGGAATTATAAATGCTATAAAAGAATTGTACATTGTTAGTTCATGGTAACTGTTGTGGTTTACTAATGTTAACAAATACAGTACAACCTTATTTTAAAGTATTACCTAGTCAATTGAAATGCTGTCCATGTTTTAATAAAATGAAGGAAGGAGAAGGCAAGGAAAAATGTGATCAAGAGTACATGATCCCTCATTTTAGGGTGAATACAGGTAAAGTGGGACATTAACTGATCATTCGTCATTGCCATTTTGTTTTAATATCCAAATGACTACATTAATGCTATATATATATATAGATAGATAGATAGATAGATAGATAAGGACACACACTTCACTGCAAGCACACATATAAAAACACCCACATGCATATATATAAATCATACATTCGCAATAGCATGTGCAACAAAAAGTGTGGGTGTTTTTATTTGTGTGCTTGCAGTGAAGTGTGTGTCCTTATCCTGCCATGTATTTTTTGCGGCATGCATACATATGCATACTAATGCATTAAGAAATTAATAAGAGAGTGTCTCCTCTGATCTACTGTCTGACACGCCGACGGCCATCTTGCCACGTTAAACCTGCGTCGGCTTCTCCCTCTCTCGTTCCCTGGCTTCCTTGCTCTTCAAAAACAAATTCACATAAACGTTGTGGCCAATGGGAACGATTGCTGAAATCAATGTCTAATCAGATTTCAGCGGTGGGCCGACAGCTTGTCGCTCCATATTTTGATGTCAGTCAAGAGGAGGGAAACCAGGGCAGGGAAAGGGGGGTGGAAGCTCGAAGGATGCTGAGTGGAAGTGACGGTGCAGGCCATTCCTCCACCCTGCTCGCCTGAATGCTCCCAACTGAATAGCCCAGCCCTTGGCGGAGACTATCTGCAAGGATATCTTCCGTCCAAAACACCAGATAAATCCGCTGCTCATGTCTGACCCTCACTCTCCCTTCCCCACAACAAAAGGTTAGCTTATGCTAATTTGCTTATGATGTGTCCGTTATCAAACCAATCCGTCTGTGTTTCTGTAAAAACCATGTGTGACTCTGTATATGTTTCTGTGTGTGTGAGATGCAGTCAAATTTTAACCAAGGCTCAGGCTCAGGGCAGAAAATTCGAATGAAAATTGTAAAAATGTCACACATACTGTACAATATAGAGCCAAAAAAAAAAAAAAAAAAACTGTCATTACATCAAAATCTAGAGAAGTGACAGATCTAGCATAGGGACCAGCAACTAAGGATGTGCCCGAAGTCGAATACCATATTCGGAAAGGCACGAATAATAAATGGATTCATTCGAATAATATGAGAAATAATCGTTTGACTTATAATCCAAGAAACACAAGCATAAAGTGACATTAAAAAATGAACATATTCTAAATTACAACTAATTTATGAATCTGTGCAGCCAATGTTTCTAAAGTGTAAACCTTATGAATGAAAATGCGCATGGTGTGATTTCAGATCGGATGGCCGAGGTCTCGACTCCGTTTGTGCACGTCTGGAGCTTGTCAAGTGTAATATTAACTAAGATACGACATAATATTCACTTTCCACTTCTTGAAATGTCTATGTTAATGTATCACACGATGCACACGTGATTCCCATGTATTTATTTATAGCCTTAACCTGAGCGCGATGTTAAGTTCCTGACCTGATGTGAAGATTTCACGTCAGAGCTTGTCTATTCGTCTTTTAAAGTTGACCACATTTATATCCACATCAGTGATTAAGGAAATTATCTGATTAAGTTAAGACTTTATTCCGAAAAAAAGTAAAAATGCTTCATAAAGGTTTAAATGCTCCATATAGTATTCATCTATTTGGAATATTCCTGCTTATGTAAAACAAATAAACTGAAACTTGCTCTGTCTTTTTTCTTATTGTTCTTCTTTAAACTGTGCTTAATTTGAGAATGTTAAGTGTTCTTGAGCTCTGAAAAGGTGCTGTATAAATGTAACATTATTATTTTTGTTATTATTATTATTATTATTATTATTATTATTATTAATATTTAACTAAATAATGGTGTCCTATCATAAAAATTCCCAATAGACTTTCAGGACTGTTTGTAGGCTATACTGATTTATTATATTTCTTTTAATGCTTGAATATGAATTTATTAGTCACTGTAAAATGTGTGCTTGACATTTCACATTTTGCTTGACACCTCTTGCCTCCAGAATAATGTTATTATACATGCACAGACGAACGAAATTCTGTTTCAGGCAGATATTATCAGAAATACCAGGAGAAACCAAAGTTTACAACATATTCCACAGTTAATGTAGGCAACAAATTCAGCTTCATCTAGTAAGTAGAAAAAAAAAAAAAAAAACTAAATTATAATTTCATTAAATAATAATTGTAAAATAATAATAATAATAATAATAATAATTATTATTATTATTATTATTAGGCTATTGTTATGGAAAGGCATACACAAGGCATATTTTATTAATATAAACTATAAACGTAAGAGTAACATTTAAAAAGTTTCATTTAGTTTTAACGCACTTCTGGTTTAAGCCCCGCCCACACCCGGTTCTATCCAAATACATGGACAGATACAGATACAAATACAGATAATGGCTTTGTTGCACACCCCTACCAGCAACTTATTTAAAATGTATTCTAGCAGAGTTTTTATTGTGTTATGATATCTTATGCAGGAAAGCCAATTAAGGTACTGTATTAGTCATACTTTTTTTGAAAGATAATTTATAAAATTTCCGTTTGTTAATTATATAATATAATATAATAATTCAATACCACTTTTGTATTTGATTTGATTATATAGGTGCTGTAATAATTGTCATAATTGTTTGAATGAGAATTTATAATAATTCATAGTGTTAATAATATAATATAATATAATATAATATAATGTAATAAATAGAAAAGAATAAAATAATTTAGTAAATTAGAAATAATTCAGTTAATTTCTTTTTTTTTTTTTTTTTTGAAGTATTCAACATAAATTGACTGATTATATATATATATATATATATGGTGGTTTACGAGGACATTTCTAGTGTCCCCATAATTCAAATCGCTTAAAAAAACATACTAAACTATGTTTTTTTGAAAATGTAAAAATGCAGAAAGTTTTCTGTGAGGGTTAGGTTTAGGGGTAGGTTTAAGGGATAGAATCTATAGTTCATACAGTATAAAAATCATTATGTCTATGGAGAGTCCTCATAAGGATAGCTGCACCAACGTGTGTGTGTGTGTGCGTGTGTGTGTGTGTGTGTGTGTGTGTGTGTGTGTGTAAAAATGGCCTCTCAAAATTAAAAAATGGCCTCTCAAAAGTAAAAAATGGCCCTGAATATCAATTCCAGGTGGCAAATATTGCCCCTTAATAAATTAAGTTAATTCAGACCCTGGTGTAAGGGGACTGCTCAGTGACGAAATTAGGATTTTGCTGATTTTGATTTCCTGGAACAGGTCAATAAATAGATTGTGCTGGTCTCCTCCAGCCACAGTGTCTGGACCTATGCTGAAACGAGACCGTTATGAGGAAGTCTGCTGTACCCTGATGACATGGATCACTCACATTAAGCCTGACACACATGCACAAAAACACACCGCCCAAACCACCTCCCTACACACACACACACACACACACACACACACACACACACACACACACTTGTTGTACAGTAGTGATAGAGTGAGTTCTGACTTGAGCAGTGGACCAGAGTAAGAGAGTGTGAAAGTGTGGCGTTTGAGCCTGTGAGAGGCTGACACTTCATCTGCACAGCTACAGGCCACAGAGACCTCCAAACACACACACACACGGCCATCTCTGCATTAGCTACAGATACACTGCCACGTTTGGGTCCCACTGCTGTGAAAAATCAGGCATACATTTTGACTTATGACATTTATCATTGCGTGTTTTGCTGGAGTTAATTCATGCAAATGGTGCTCTAACCGTCATCAGAATGTACACATATGACAGCTCTGTTCTATTAATTACCGCTCTGCAAATTATTCCTCCATCTGAATGCATCTGTTTCTCAATAGAAAGTGATTTGTTTTGCTTTTGGAAAGCTCATTTTTCCTTTTTGATGTTGTAGAAGGACCATTTGGGACAATGAATAAGCTGTTCTCTATCAGGACTATCTAATAATCTTTTGGAAATGGGTAGTTGACTTGAAATACTTTTGGAAAGTTGACATATAGTGTAACATAGTAAACTATATCTAACACTATTATAGAAAGCATTTTAATAAATCTATTATTATTATTATTATTATTATTATATTCACTTTTTATGTCCATATCATTTGAAATGTATGAGACTGTATGGAATATATTTTACATTGAATTTGTAAAAATTAATTTGTCACATCGGAGAATCATTTTAAATTTAAGTAGTAAAGCAAATAGTTATTACAAATGGTGGAAAACATACAAGAAATGTTGACCAGTCTCTTTCCCTTATATATTCATTATGGCTGGGACATTAAAAGCATTTATTTCTGTGATTAATAGTTGACTGTTTAACGCATTAAAAAAAATAATGCAGTAACCATTTTTTAAACTTCCTGAAACTTCACAAATGCTTCCCCCGCTTTCTGTGGCTAAAATTTCCATACATAAATGTCCAAGAGGTACACGCTCAACTCGACTGCACATCCTAGCAAAGAAACTAATTGTGTGGAGCAGTGAACACTTATTCATTAAGCGCAACACATGTCCCGGGTATAATAAACACAAGAGCAGATTTACTGCACTGAGAATGGAGACTTCACTTGCAATTGGTGAGCCAGGTGTGGGAGAGATACGGGCAAGCTGCCATATCTCTTCGCATCGCCCGAAAACACACACTCATTTTCATCTGATCCACTGTCAAAAACGAAACTGATTTGTTTTATATCTGTATGTACAGTGTCTAATAATGCATTGGCAATGTACTGTACACTTTTCTCTGGCCAGTAAAGCTTGATATGAATTGAATCTGCCCATTTGATCCTTTTATTAAAAAAAGTCCACTGTAAAATGCCAGAAGTTTTAATTAGAGCATGTCCATTGATTTTATGGTATATATACATACACTAAAAATGTGTGTACATATTTAAATAATTAAAAAGGTGATGACTAACCAATTTCTTGCAAGTTCTTCGAAATAAAATGTAAATTAAATATATTTATGATTATATTTTTTTATGTTTATTGTAATGTATAATGTACCACAATTAATCGTGATTAATCACAGACAACTGTTTAATTAGTTTAAAACAAAAAAAATAAATAAATAAATGATTCACAGCCCTAATAGTCATATACATTTTAACCCGAAACCATGTTAATTTAAAAAAAAAAAAAAACATATTATTTATATATATATATATATATATATATATATATATATATATATATATATATATATATATATATATATATATATATATGATATGTGTCAAATACCAAAATACTTTTAGCTTCAATTGATTACATTGAAAATATATACTGTAAACAACATCTGTCTTTCATAAAATAAAGTGTATCTGTGCCTACTCCATCAGAAAACACTGAGTCTGGTAAGTCAGCATAGTTTTTTGAATATTAATAGTTTAGGGTTAGCATATCTGTCTGTCTCTCTCTCTAGCTTCTCTCTCTCTCTCTCTCTCTCTCTCTCTCTCTCTCTCTCTCTCTCTCTCTCTCTCTCTCTCTCTCTCTCCTCTCATCAAATAAATGAGTCTTTACTCTGATGTTATCAGATTACGCAGTGTATGTGGGGGGGGGGGGGGGACGACACCATATCAAACCTCATCAAAGAAGATAAAATTCATGCCTGTAGACGGCTGCAGGCAATCATACTTTCCTATTTCATCATGTTGATAAGGATATTGCAAATTCTTTGAAGCATTTCAAAACAGGCAAACAGAGGCAAGACGTGCAGGTAAAAGCCTTTTCATCTTACCACGTTATAGGTTACTGTAATATGAACTGTTTACACAAGCAACAAACAGACTTAATATATTTCTGAATCTCATTTTCTCCCACCACTCCCAGCTACTTGAGCAGCTTGAGCTTTTATTGAGCAAAGCATTTATTTCTGCTTTTTTTTTTTTTTTTATTTTTTTTTTTTAAATCATATTTTATGCTTTATGCATATTATGGAATAGACACTTCTCCTGTCACCCACTGAATTATCACTATGTTGAGGATTTAGGCAGGTTTCTTGCTGTCTGACTCAGATCCTTTTGATTTATGTCTTAATAACTATATACTGCACAAAACACAGTTTCACAACAATGTATCTGGGTAAATGCTAAAAATATTGTTTAAGTGTATGTGTTGGCACATAATTATGTTAAATATAGTGGTTCCAAAAAGTATTTGGACACTTAAGCCACACTTAAAAAATTATGAATGGCATTGCATTAAACAACTAAATATCAAAGCAAATAATACCTGCAAAGAAATGATGCAGAACTAACCAACCATTTTTTTTTTTTTTCAACCAACTGTCAAGGTGATTTTTAGTGGATGAATGAAGTCAGTCCCCCTCAAGTTCACAGAGGTGTCCTAGCAGAGTTACCAGGTGTAGTTCATCACAATAACTTCTTTTTTTAAAGTTTTGCTTGGAAAGTGTGCTTGTGCTATCTTTCTTTAAAATAAATTCCCCTTGGTTTGATATTGCGCTATCTAATGCAATGACATTCGTACATTTTTATGTGCTTCTTAAGTGTCCATATATTTCTGAGGCCACTGTATATATTATACAATATATATATTTTAAATAAATAAACAACCATATCAAGGAGCTATTTTTGTACAAAAAGGCTTGCGATATTGACAAAAATGATGTCTTTAATGCTGTAATGATTTTATTATTGCTTTATTCATTGCTACTTCATGACTGACTGAAACTTTACTTACATTCAAGCCATGTGGACTATACATGGAATTCCCCCCCAGGGCATCATTGTATCCTGCCGTCTGACTGATAACATGGTGCAGGGTATCCACCTGCAGATAACACAACAGGAAGTCAAGCTTGTCAACATTCTGGGTTTCAAGAACACATGCAAACTTCAACACACATTTATGGTGACAATGGACAAAAGCAATGATGTTTAAATGAAAATGTTATGGCTTTGCGGTTTACTAAATGAATAATACTGGATGGAATATGCAGCTGAATGTTAGGGATACATATGTGGTTTAATGCAACATTTAATACAACATATGCACATTCCCTCTCTATTGCTTTCTGGCAACAAATATTTCCAGGGTAGAATAGTTCTAAACACAATAACACAGAAAAAAGGAATGGAATAGTTTTGATCTTGAATTTACAACAAAACACAAACTAATACTCACACATGACAACAGTTGGAGGAGAATATGGTACGTAATAACACACAACAGAACTACAGTCATGAGCAGCCATTGAGAATCAGAGAAATGTTTGGTACACAATGGATTAGCATATTATTTTTCTCACTCTTTCAAATATTTTTTTTTTTTTTTTTACATGAGGATCTTTTTTTAACATAAGGATGAGATGAGCTTATGTGAACTGGGAAGAACAGCATAATCATGATGAACAGGTGATATAGAGGTTTGGAGGAAAGAACAGTACCATACACCCAATACCAACCCACGAGCTCAAGTCAGAGCCAAATGCATTCACACCATCAACTACAAAATGGGGTCTGCTCCAGGATCAATATACTAGCAACTTGCTGCAAATAATGAGCGTCTATTTATATAGGCCTCTTATGGGCTGTGATATGGTAATTTGTTTGTGATCCAGTCTGGAATTGTGAAGGATCCATCCATAGCCAGACTACACTCATCATTAATCTTCCATGACTTTAATGAGACTAATTGTTAAGGGGGTGATCAAATCTATAACACTGTCTATATGTTGGGAGGAGGGGTTGAGTTTTTAATGTTGATGGTAGGCTAGCTGGCAGGTTTGCTCTGGTTCACAGCCCCAGTTCCTGTACGTAGCGCCTACCTGTGACTGCACATTGGCTCCGACTTGTGCCCCTTGGTAAGAATCCCCATTCAGATTCTGCATGCTCATGAATATGTCCCCCGAGTTTGGGAGGTTAAAAGAACCTGACGAACCTAGAAGGAAAGATGTAAGGAGCTGAATAACGAGAGAGGGTGAGAAAGAGAAAGAGAGGCTATCACACAGACTCACACATACTCGCACATGTGTACAAGGACATACACGCCCCACACGCCACGCTAGGAAGCGATGCTCAAAAAGCAAGCAACAGAAGAAGAGCAAAAGAAAAGGGGATAAAAGAAAGGGAATGAAAGAAATGGAGATGATGGGAGTGTTGTACTACATCTCTATGGGGCTGTTCAGACCAAACACATTGTTGCGTTCAAAAAGCTAGATGGAGAGCAACAAATGGAACAGAATACAGTTGTTTTGAGACATTTTTAAAAGTTTTAGTGCTTTTAAATTGGCACAGGACCTCCTGTGCCAGACACTAAGAAAAACAGCGATATGAGGCACAACAGTCAAAAATGTCCGTCTAGCACAGGTTTACATAGAAAAACAATGATGCAAAAATGCTGTTGCTGTGAACGGCCCCAAAGAGGACATGGTGGATTTGCACCAAAAGGTAACTTAAAAGTCAAAATAAAGGGGGGGGGGGGGGGAATAACAAAAAAAAAGGACAGAGATGGTGTATGAAATTGACTAAGTTTCCACAGGGGTTCACACCCACTCCTAATCTATTGGACTAGTTCAAAAGGGGGATTGTATGCCAATGACAATAAGGACAAAAAGAAGCTTATGGAAAAGGCCAGTACCAGTGAACATGTTGGTTAATAGAGTGTTTTTGTTCTCTGCAGAGTCCAGCTGAAATTCTTCATCTTTCATCTGGAATCCTGGGTGCAAGAAAAAGGGGACCCCTTAAATATTGCTTACCCACATATGCTCAGGGTCTAAGCCATGTCCAATATCACAGTCACATCTTCTGATTTTTATTTTTGAAGAGCATCTTTTTTATGCTACACACTGCAATCAATTATTCAGTATTATTCTATATATGTTTTAAGAGCGTAACATGCTCCAAGCAAGAGATTTCCATCAATTCACAGTGGGGGTAACACTGTCACATATTTATGGAAAGGAAGGGGGAAAAGTGGGTGAGGATTATAGCTTCCAACCCATCACCCTACCACCCCCAAATACTACAAACATATTCAGCATGGGTAACCCGCTCACACAGTTTCTGCTTGACTTTTCTTGTCTCGTTCAGCATGCATAGTCTCATAGGCAGAAGAGTGAGGCTCATCCCCCAGGCTGGGACCTCTCACTGTCACAGAAGCCAACCAGCGTGCCAAAGGGAGTAGAGGTTCAGATGGGACCAAGCTTGAATAGGGGATGGCTGGTCGGTTTTGGGGGGTTCATCCAGGATCAGTGTAAGCTTACCGGAGTTGGGTGTGGTGGGCGAATTGGTCTGACTGTTCTGGACTGCGGCAGCTGCTGCGTGCGCGGCAGTCACGGCTGTCTTAGCGGCATACAGGTTGGCCTCCTCTTGGAACTTGCCAATGTTTTTTTTGTAACGGATCCTCTTGTTGCCAAACCAGTTAGACACCTGAGGGAGAAACAGAAAGAAGGTGAAAGGGGAAAAAAGAGGAGGGGGTGTCAATGCAGATGAGGCACTGTGCACTGAGCAGAGTGATTGTTTCAAGATAGCATGTTTGGGTCCATCAAGTCCATGGTCCCCAGCCTCCCACAGTAATATCCGCTGGGCATGCAGACTAATTAAGTGATTATCAGACAGGGCTTGTGCGTTATTGTGGATGGAGGCATGACATGCTCTCTGTTTGTCACTAGACAAAAACCAACACATAGGGGGCTACCCATCTTGTGGTAACATTAAAATCAGTGTTGTGCTTAGGGGATCAGGTAGCTAAAAAAATGGGCTGTTCACCAGCACCCCATTTCATATATGAGTGTACACCTTCTAGCAAAACTCTTTTTTCCTTACTTATTTTTCTTTCTTTCTTTAATGATAACTTAGAGAAGATACATCCAGTTGCCTTAAATTTCAGCAGAAAGGTTTTTATGCATCTTAATAACACTTTTGTTAATTTCCTTTGCATAAAACCACTTTTGTGCTGTTGCCTAAAGACAAATAAGGGACAAAATAATAACCACAACTCTGAAAGCACACCTAAAAGCAGCCATACCGCCTCAACCCAATACATTAATAATTACAATAATGCTAATTTGACTAAAAACAGCAGCCAGAAAACAATACGATCTAGGTCACATGGGGGGTGGTAGATGTGCAAATGCTAGCACTGCATAATTGTGGAATAATAAAGAGATTAAGGGTTGTTTCTTAATAGCCCTATAAATTACGGTGGCCTGTCGCCGTGGCGATTTCTCCTGCCGTATTCCAGCTCGGGCTGGACTGGAGGATCAGAGAGCCTCAGCCCCTTAATGATGCTTTATTTAATTTCCACCTCTCTGCTTCCATTTTAATATCTCCAGCAGCTCGAGCCATGCTACGTTACAGCCGCTGAATTTACATGACATCAAATCATTTCTACCCCCACCATGCCTCTGCGCTTCTAAATCTTTAATATCTAGGCAATTAAAATTAATGACCATTCGGCTGAAGCCACCATCGTTGGCAGGCTTTTGCCTTAACATCAATTGTTTGATGGGTTTACCTAGAGGTTAAACTAACAAGCAAGGTTTAATTGGAAGCAATGAAAGCACTAGCCGTCATCCTTTTTAGTTAACCTGCTTATGAAGCAGCTTTAAGGCCATGGAAAAGACAGTCTCTAAACTAGACTACTTCCAAAGATTAAAATCCATAAACTTAGTTGTTCCTAACCCTAAAATATTCATATTTCATTTATGAAAAATGTATCTCATATTTTGCTTTACAAAACAAAAAATCATTTTCAATGTATATACATCATTTAAATGATTATTCACTCTTTTGCTGTCTCTATTTGCATTTAGAATAAACTGAATAGCTACTGTATCCTCAAAATTCTTAGCGAGTCCACTGTATTTCGCTAGGTGGGCGGAATTTCCGGTTGGCTAGCAGAAGTGCGATTGGTTGGCATTTTGTGTGAAGCCGGTCACTGCTTGCTTGCATGTCATGCTGTTAGATTCTTGCTTTTTAAATGTAGTAAGATCTCTTTAAAATTTCCCGAACAGTGTGTGCAGTTAATGGTTATCCTAATAATCAATTGAAACTAAAGTTTTATCTAAAACAGCAATGTTATGATTAGAAACCACTCGCAAAGCACAACGCTCCTGTCCAAGATGCTGCTTCTTCCATCGGCTGCCTACAGAAGGATTGACTTAGGAACATCTGTTTGAAAAAGCTTGGAATAATTTGTTGTGTGCTCTTTTCACTTTATTGGCAAGAATTCAACAGGGGGGATTACTTGTATTATCCACCGTTACGGACCTGCTTCGATCGTTGTCCAGAAACGGAGCGCAATGAATTACATAAATGATAGCATTATTGTGCTAACAGGTGTGTGTACATGTGCTGAAAGTTCATTAGAATGCTAGATATTTTGGGAGTTTGTTCATTTCTATTCAGCGTTTGGCCTTTGTGAATGCTTCATGTGTTTTGAAATGGCATTATTACCGAGTATAAAAAGGAACTGTGTTTTTCCTGAACTGTCTGTGACAATGTTTTCAACTGTTTTTATGCTGTGATGCTAAATGCATAAATTCTACAGTAGAAGACCATAATTATTAGATGAGACATGTACAATAGTGAGATGTTTTATCACATTTTAAATTAATTGTAGTATGATTTTCCTCTTTCCTGCATGTTTCCTGCCTGCAATTCACTTTCTTATGAGTGTCTTTGCAGAATGTGCCTGTCTTTCCTTGAGGGGAAAAGGTGATTTGGAAAATCGTGTGGACATTAATTGAGTATCAATTACATTTATTTGTACAATGCTTTTAAAATTCATCCTATTTTATAGTTGCTTTACAGAGAATAAAGAACTTTTGTGTTCAGTGTTTATTATGTTTTCCAAATACAGTAAATATGTTTATTTGTAGTGCATGTAGTTCTTTTTGTACGGTACTGTTTATTGTGTGGTTTCTAAGACACCGTTATTTCCTACACAAGAACAATAAATTCAATTGTGGAGGTGAGGGCGTGGTGGAGCACCCATCTGGGGAGAGAGAAAGCGGTAAGGACATCAACCTGAGATAAATTGTGACTAATTACTGTTTCCATGTTCACAGTGAGAGGCGGGGGAGATAAAAGACGGCCCAGTCCACCAAAAGGGAGAGAGAGCCCAGCTGAGAAGCTGCATGTGTTTTGGGCGCTGCCGTTGTTCTTTTATATTGAAGCACCTTGAGTTTGTGTGCGTGTGATTCTGTACCGTTGCGCTGTAAAGAGAACATGTTTTTGAGTTCAATAAATGGACATTCTTGTGTGGGAATCGCCATCTTCCACTTCCTCCTTTTGATCCAAATTATCAACTTGTTACACTGGTGCCGAAACCCGGGATAAGGAGGAAGGGTATGCTGCCATGGAGTCGTCTTCACCACTGAAGGAAGTGTTCCGATCCCTCGCCTGCATCCACCAGGCTCAACACCAGGTCCTCATGGATCTGTGGGCGGAGCAGCAACAGCGCTTCGGGGCGCTCCTTTGAGGCCAAGAAGTGGACCGATGGGACTCTTAAGCACACGTTTGACCAAGTGAGAGTCATTGATGGTCACATATCCATATTTTTCACACTAGGGCAACTATCACAGGAGAATTTGCTACAGGTGCAAGAATGTCAGTCCCGGCTGTATAAAAGGGGAGGTCGGCTATGGAGGTTTGCACAGGGAGATAAAGTACTTGTATTACTACCCACATCGAACTCTAAATTACTAGCAAAGTGGCAAGGGCCCTTTGAGGTCACACGGCGAGATGAGGAAGTCGATTATGAGGTAGTGCGTATGGATAGAGGTGGGGCTCGTCAAATTTACCACCTCAACCTACTAAAACCACAGAGAGAGGTGGTCCCCATATCCTTTGCGACGGTAGTTCCAGAGAGAGAGGAGCTTGGTCCGGAGGTGAGTCTAAAAGCCAATCAGTTCACCCCGGTCCCTTGCGGAGACCACCTCTTGCCATCACCAGAGGTTGCCAGGTTGCAATATAATTTCTCTGGTTGGTCTGGTTCTGTGTGGATTATAGAAAGGTCAACATGGTGTCGAAATTTGATGCTTATCCAATGCCTCGTATTGACGATCTGCTCGATGGGTTGGGCTCGGCCCTTTTTATTCGACACTGGATTTGACAAAGGGATATTGGCAGATCCCTTTGATGCCGATGTCCCTTGAGAAAAAGGCCTTCTCCACACCATTTGGCTTACACCAATTTGTGACCCTTCCGTTCGGTTTGTTTGGGGCCCCAGCTACGTTTCAGCGTCTTGTGGACCAAGTCCTCAGACTGCACACTGCGTATGCAGCTGCTTATTTGGATGATATCAATATTTACAATAATGATTGCCAATGGCATATACAGCATCTGAGGGCGGTTTTGAGGTCACTGTGACGAGTGGGGCTCACAGCAAACCCGAAGAAGTGCACAATTGGGTGGGTGGAGGTATGGTATCTGGGGTTTCACTTGGGTCACGGGCAGGTGTGACTCCAAACTGATAAAACTGGAGTGATCGCGACCTGCCCGAGACCCAAGACCAAAAAGGAGGGAAGACAGTTTCTGGGGCTGGCCGGCTACTATCAAAGGTTTGTGCTTATTTTTTTTCCAACGTCACCAGCCCACTGACTGATCTCACTAAAAAGGGAGCCCCAGACCTGGTCCAGTGGACGGAGTTGTGCCAACAAGCTTTCACGCAGGTACAAGCTACACTTTGTGGCGGGCTGCTTCTGCATTCCCCTGATTTCTCTCTCCCTTTTGTTTTACAGACAAACGCATCGGACAGGGGACTGGGTGCTGTTCTGTCCCAAGTGGTGGAGAGGGAGGAGCGCCAAGTGCTGTATATTAGTCAAAAGCTCTCTATGATAGAGATGAAGTACAGCACCATAGAGAAGGAGTGCTTGGCCATCAAGTGGGCAGTCCTCACTCTCTGCTACTATTTGTTCGGACGAGCATTCACCCTCTGTTCAGACCCCGCTCCAATGGCTCCACCACATGAAGGAAGCCAACGCACGAATCACCCATTGGTATCTGGCACTCCAGCCATTTAAGTTTGAGATGGTCCACAGACCGGGGGCACAAATGGCTGTCATGGACAGGAAAGCGGGAGGGGGGGGGGAGTCTGGATGGTTCCCCCAGCCTGAGTCAGTGGTTTACAGTTTATTGTGTGGCTTCTAAGACCTCGTTATTTCCTACACAAGAACAATAAATTCAATTGTGGAGGTGAGGGCATGCCCATCTGGGGAGAGAGAAAGGTGTAAGGACATCAACCTGAGATGAATTATGACTAATTAACATTTCCATATTCACAGTGAGAGGCAGGGGAGATAAAAGACGGCCCAGTCCACCGAAAGGGAGAGAGAGCCCAGCTGAGAAGCTGCATGTCTGTTGGCCACTGCCATTGTTCTTTTATATTGAAGCACCTTGAGTTTGTGTGCGTGTGAAGCTGTACCGTTGCGCTGTAAAATGAACAAGTTTTTGAGTTCAATAAAAGGATATTCTTGTGTGGGAATCGCCATCTTCCGCTTCCTCCTTTTGATCCAAATTACGAACTTGTTACATCAAACTATCAACAGGATCAGTTGTTCAGTCAACACTAAAACATTTCATGTAGGTTATAGCATTTAGATATGGATATTATGTATGTAAAGTAACAATTATAAAGCTAGATTGAGCTTACTACACATTCATATCCAACAAAATAATTTTATTTTTTCTGAAAAACAGCAGCATGACAGTATCATCACCTGAGTCCTGTAATACATGAGCATCCTGCTCTCTGGACCACCCCTGTATCTGCAGTAAGTACATAATCTCAGTACAACAAACTCTTCAGGTTCTGACTAGACTCAATATATGCTTTAAAATAAACATCATTATTTACAGTTTTCAAAACATGTTCAACTTTACAGCTGTGAAGGCGCTAATAGGATACGTAGCTTTTCAGGTTAGTCTGTTCAGGTTCTTCCATGGATAAAGACTCAACAAAATAACTAAAATGCTTCTGTTTGCTATAACTGGCCATCATCCTCAAACCCATAATCATTAACATCGCCTCGCTATAATTATGTGATCATTTGCTCTCAAGTTTCTGTCATTTTTAATGCTGCGTTAGTACATAGCATAATGATTGTTTACGCTTAACCAGAATTTCCACCCACATCGCCCGCAAAGCATCATGGGACACAGGAATATTGTGGATACAGTGGCTCCAAAAAGTATTTCAACACTTAAGCCACACTTAAAATGTAGGAATTTCTTTGCATTATACAGGAGCATATCATCAAGTGGCATTTATTAAAAGACATAAAGCACAAATGCATCTTTTAGGAAAAACACTTGACAAGATTTATATGTTTCAAATTATAAAACAATGGATATATTGTCAAAAATTAAGAAAAAAGCATTTTGTCTTATTAAAAGTAAAATTTGTTTGCAGATGCCACTTATTGGCACTTTGTATCTAATTCAATGACATTCAGACATTTTCAAGTGTCAAAAATGTCCAAATACTTTTAGAACCACTGTATTTAGCTTTTCAGAGCTTACCCATCTTTGAGTTATTAATATATTGTCTATAGTCTATAACTGCCCCATGACTACACTGGATATGTAGAAAACATTAAGTCAAACCATCCTCACTGAACTCAACCCTCACAGTGTAGAGATTTGAGCTAAACTAGGTAATGTAGACTGCCAATTCCCTTTAATTTATTTTTAGACCAGGGAGACAAACCAGTGCAGAATGATTGAGCAGCCTACAAACTGAATAACTATTGTATACCTGACCAGGGGAGAGAGAGAGAGAGAGAGAGAGAGAGAGAGAGAGAGAGAGAGAGAAAGAGAGAGAAAGAGAGAGATGCAGTGGGCCTCTATATCTGGAACCCAATATGTGGGTGTAGTAAATAATTCACAACTACTCCCTCCCCAAGCTTGGGTCAATACTCGGCTAGTGTCACTGAAAGGGGATGGATGATCTTATCCAGGTCTCAATACCACCCGATTTATACTGCTTCTCTTGCTGAGAATAGGGCTTAAATGGAAGCACAGACCTCTGGCTTCATCACACACACACACACACACACACACACACACACACACACACGTTGGTGCGGCTATCCTTATGAGGACTATCCATAGACATAATGATTTTTATACTGTACGAACTATAGATTCTATCCTTTAACCCTAACCCTACCCCTAAACCTAACCCTCACAAAAAGCTTTCTGCATTTTTACATTTTCAATAAAACATAATTTAGTATGTTTTTTAAGCGATTTGAATTATAGGGACACTAGAAATGTCCTCATAAACCACATTTATAGCATAATACCCTTGTAATTACCAGTTTGTAACCTAAAAAAAATTCCTTGTAAACCACCCACACACACACACCCACACACACAGACCCTGTCATGGGTGGTTGCAGTGGCCAGGGCTGCTGAAATTATCAATAATGAAGCGGTCTGCATTAATAGTTAACACATTAACCTGAGGCAGAGCTCTGCTACATGTATAATGAGCTGAAATATTGATAAGTGTCGCTTGTTTGAACCACAGGCAGATCGAAGCGGAAGAGCCGCACTTAATTGGATGATGGGCGCCACACTTTGTGCCCGCTCATTTGCAGGGTGCACAATATCCTCTCTAGACTCAATGCCTGAAATGATAGCAGTTATGGAAACTTCTCCAAAAAAAAAGCATCATGTGACTCTGTATGACATGGTGCTCATTTGGGAGGCTGAGCATCACAGATGCAGAGATTGTGACCAGATAATGAGTTTGATTTTGTGCACTGAGTGAAACGGCCTCTGATAAAGGCGACTACATTTTATCAACAATACCATTAACACTACACATCATTTTCAATCAGTGGCATGTCTCAGACACAGTAAAAAAAGCAAAGCAGGCAACTTCTGGGCTCTACTTGTGGTAGAATTTGATAAAATAACAGAGGAAACATCGTACTTCCTTAGTGAGAAATGTACAAATAGTTATTTAAACTGGAACTCTTAAAATAATAGTTTATATTCATGTTTAAACTTGAATTAATATTAATAACAGTACACACATTTTTATTTATTTTTTATTTTTTATTTTAGGAAATCTAATCCAATTTAAGGATATCTAATTTTAGATTCTTGTCCTGAACATTACCTTTTTAAATGCAGGAACCTCAGCTTTATTTATTTATTTATTTATTGCTGCATTAAGATTAGATTACCTGAGACTTGTGTAAAGTTTGGTCACATTTTTCTTAATGCACTTTCAGTTGGTCATGAGTAAGACCTAAAATATTTAGGCTATCCTATCTGAAAACACTGCTCAGATTTGTTGACTTGTTCCAACCAATGCCATGAAAGCCCTCCAACGATGTCCTCCATCATAAACGTTCATTATATAAAGACTATTTCAAAATTAAAAAAAAGGGTTCCCAAACATATGCATAACACAAATGTGGTGTAAATATCTATCACAGGCATGTCAAAAATGTATCATGGCAAGACATAACACAACTAAAAGGGACATACTTTTAGCGATTTGACCATCGGGTGAGTAAAATTATCTTGGGAAGAGGGAAGGGTTAAATATACTAAAGCAAAAAATTTTAGAACATATATAATATCGGATTTCTAGAAAAAAGACAAACTTTTTTTATTACTGAGCACTCCAAATATAGTCTCATCCAACACTTGCTTCAATGTGCAGAATTGTATTCACTAAAGTGCAGGAAATGTAAACTTTGAGGGAACAGAGTGCTGAGTATGTCTTAACATGTTATAAGGTGTCAGTGAACATACATAAAGGGATTTGACAAAAAAAAACAAAAAAACACATGACACAACAAAAGTGGATCAGGAAAAGTCATGACATACCTGTGCCACTGTGATGGTGGTTCCCACCCCCTGAAGGCAAAAAAGAATGGCTTTTACAGGATCTGACTCTGAACAACCCTCCATAAGCCCCTCCCCACAGAGAAAAAACACATTTATTACATCACAGAGTATGCAAATACCCTCTTCTAAGACCAATAGGTTAACAACTAGACATTTTCTTTTACCACCTCTGTGACAATTTGAAAAAAGGAAAAGACTTTTGTCTGTGGGGAGATGGGTGTGGGTGGGTACTCTTGCCTTCAGGTGGATTCTGAATTGAGTTATTGAGTGGGAAAACACTGTGATGCTCTTAAAGGGATAGTTCAACCAAAAATGAAAATTCTGTAATTAATTACTCACCAAACCCATTGGACTTTCTTTCTTCCATAAAACACAAAAAGAGATGTTAGACAGAATATTTGTCTTTGTCATTATTCCCTCTCATAAGAAAAAAAAAAAAAAAAAAAAAAAAAGATAAAATGAAAGTGAATGGGGACTGAAGGTCAAATTCTGCTTAATATCTTATGCTACGTTTCACAGAAGAAAGAAAGCCATATAGTTTTGAACAATATAAAGATAAATAAATGATGACAGAATTGTCATTTTTTGTATGAATTAGCCCTTTAAACATTTTGCAATAATGAATTACACTTCTAGGATGAATTTAGCCACTGAAATGTGTGACTAATATAAAGTTTGTCTCTCTTTTTTCTCCATTCTCTCTTCAACACGCATACTCTCACATAGGCACACACATTTACTCTTAAACACAATGACTGACACAGATCACCACAAACTGTGGCATCCATCCACAACAGGGTACACACTGTGACTTCAGGCCCTGCTTGAGACTCAGCTCAGTGGAAGTATCAGACTGATGTGTTAGAGCAAACAGGTATGCATGCTAGACAGTGACAAGAGGAAAAAAGAGGACAATGAGAGAGAGAGAGAGTGTGCTTAAGTACATTGATCTGGGATCAGCCCTATACTTATTGTCTTCCTGGTGTGATCAAGTTTGCATGTCTTTGTTTGCTTTACCTGACCTCCCTGCTGGAATAACAATCTTAAGCTGGTAGCTGTGTTTTGGAATATGGTAGCTGATTTTTAACTGGTTCAAGTTGGTCATTAGCTGGTACAATCTGGTAAACCAATCCTGGTTCTGGAGTACCCCCAACACTGCACATTTTGCATGTCTCCAACATACCATATTCAACTCATCAACTCATTCGTAGAGGTTTTTTGACCCTGAATTAGGTGTGTCAAATAAGGGTTAATGTGCTGTTATGGGTGTACTCCAGGACCAGGATCGGAAAACACTGTAGTAGCTGACCACCTTGGACCAGCAACAAACCAGCAACCAGCTTGTCATACCAGCTCAGGGTTGTCAAGCTGTTTTTTTTTTTGTTTTTTTTTTAAATGGTTGCTGGTCGACCAGGAAATGATGACAAGCCTGGACCACTTAAAAACCAGCTTGGACCTCCTAGAAACCAGCTACTACGTTTCAAAACACAGCTACCCAGATAAAGCTGGATTTTCTAGCAGGGCTAGCCTAGCCAATTAGCCACTGTTAGCCTAGCTTATGGTAATATGCAATTGGATTAACCTAATTAAACTCTGGGCATGAGTCACACAGGCTTTGGCCAGTTGTTAGTAATTCTTTCCAGGCTAACCAGCAAATGGGACATGTGCTACATGGATGGGTGGTGTGGTCTCACCTGGGATACTGTTATGCTGCACTTCTTAGCAAGCTCCTCTTTGGCCTCTTCGCTGGGATAAGGGTTACTAAGATGTGAGTAAAAGTACTCGTTCAGGATTTCGGTGGCCTGCTTGCTGAAGTTCCGCCGTTTCCGTCTGAACCGATTGGGAAAGAGAAGAGCAAGGCAATTAGTGAAACTCTAATGATACTAAGTGTTTGAGTTTAAAGGTTGATGGTCAGTCTAAGGTGGCCATTTAGACCGAACGCATTCTTGGGCTAAAAAAAGCACGAGATGTTAAAAAAACATTGAAACGTGGCACGACACCCTTACAAAAAATCTAGAGTTCTGGCAAACTAGCCTCAACTTTGCCGCACATTTGCCACTCATTATTTTCACATGTAAAATTAGCTTGTGATTCGCCACACATATTTAACAGAAGTTTGCAGCTCTTCACCAGTAGTAGTGAACCAGCAGCAAACATTAGCTTTAATTACATTTGGCAACAATGGACAATTTGCCGCAAGTTTGCCGCAAAGGGCATTTGCATGTGAAAAAAATCAGTGGTGAATTTGCGGCAAGTGTGCTGCAAATTTGACCTGGAATCTCGATTATTGTAAGGGTGGTATAAGATGTCCGTTTTGAGCATGTTTACACTGAAAAACAACGCAGATGAATGCAAAAGTGTTTTCAGTGTGAAAAGTCGCTAAGACTGTGTCCTAACTAGGCACAATCTGACAAAATCCCAGTGACAATAATTTGTATATCCACACTGAAAGCGAAAATGTTGCATGACACAATAACAGTGCATCAGAATGCATTTGATACTTAATATATTGTACAGTGATGTGGAACTGTGTTTTGGACCAATTAGATTTCACTGTGGGCGGGGCTACACAGCATGACAGGGCAGATATAGAAACCAACTGACTGACAAAATGTCCTGTTACTCATCACATGTCGGTTAGGACAAACAACTGAGATTTACATGTAAAGTGATTTGATCACTTCCGCTGTATTGCAACACATATGGTTAGAACACAGTGTTAAAATGAGGCTGCTGGAAAGAAATTAATATGCCGTCTGAACTTTGGAAGGCCTTTATCAGAACACATATGAGGACACGAAAACGGTTGTTGTTACATTATTGGTTGAGCTCTAAGCAAAGCATAAAATATTCGGTGTTTAGAGTAGTGAACAGCAAGCTCCCCCTCTTTCTTCCACCCTCTCTCTCTTTCTTTCGCTCTGATGGGGGCATTTAGAGGTGCTCAAGCATTCCCAGTCAGAGCTGTATCTTGGGACATTAGGGAAATAAGGCCATGGCCAGATGAGCACTGTTCCACAAGTACTGGGGCAGTGCCTGATGGAGCTGCACTTACCACCACTCACTACAGCCCACTCGGCACCCCTCTACTCCCCTTCCCTCACCCCCGCCTAAGGCCCACCACTGTTAAGAGCTGGCTTCTTTCTCTCGCCTTGTTTAATGCCTTTCACACGAGTGGCCAGCCAAACAATTGTGCTTCCGCCTCACTTGAGTGTTCTCCTTGAGACCTCAACAGCACTTACTCTATGACTGCTCTTTCTTAAGCTCACTGCATCATTTCTCCCCTCTCTGCCTCTCCAGATCTCCTCCACCAACTGTTTGTGATTACAGTAATCTGGACCACCTGCTGATGACCTCCTACCCACCAAACACAAATGACTTCATTTCCACTCTATAAAATCCTTAACTGCTTTCAGGTGCTTAGTATGATTGTGTTCAGTGGATGACCTAAAGGCTCTAAAGCTTTTGGTCTTGGCAACAGCACATCTTAACTGCTAATGGCTGAATAATGCGACACATGTTTTTGTATTCTGCTGATAACATGCCGGAGCAAACAGGTGCCATATCATCAGTGGCTGTGACTGAACACAACTCTGATTGCATGGGTTAAAGGTCAAACGAGCTCAAAATTCAGCTAAATGTTTAACATTTATTACAACTTTTAAGTCACAATACACACATCACTGTGCAGAGTGGCCACAAATAGTATGTGGACACTTAAGTCACACTTTAAAATGTATATATTTGCATACTCTACAATAGGTCAACAAAATATTAAACCAAGTGGCATCTGCAAAACAAATGCTGCTAGATCTTTTCTCTATTTTTGCAATTACTGTAAATCAACTGGTATCAACGTAATTTTAATGGATGAATAAAGATGATGAAGTCAATTTGTGAAAAAGTCTTAGGCACATTAGATGTTTCACAAAAACATTTGGCTTAAGATGGTTATTTATATCTTCAGCTTTGGTGTGTCAATAGGAAATATTGATTTCAGACTCCCAAAAATTTATTTTGCAAATAGAATAGAATAGAATAGAAGAACAGGGAGCCCTGCAACAGATGGCATGGCCTCCACAGAGCCCCCACTGAAAATTGAGTCAGTCTGGGATTACATGAAGAGACAGAAGCAACTGAGACAGCCTAAATAATTAGAAGAACTGTCGCAAATTCTCCAAGAAGCTCGGAACATCATATCTGCCAACAACTAAGAAACATTGTGTCCAGGTGTATCTAGGAGAACTAGTGCTGTTTTGAAGGGAAAGGTCACACCAAATATTGATTTAGCTTTTTTATGTTTACTGGAATTTGTATGATGTTAATTGATACATGACAATGACATATTTATAGCATTATTTTTGAAGAAATCCTTACCATGCAACATTTTCCACAAGTGCCTTAAACTTTTGCACAGTACTCTATGTACTATAGTTTATTTTATGTTAATGACATGTGGGCAGATCACATATGCTCTTACAAACCTGGCATCAAGGAAGCGGGACCTCAGGATCATGACGGCCTCACAGGTGCTCTGCTTAAGCTGCATTTGGATGGAGCTGAATTTGCGGTGGATGATGCTGACCATGCGCTCGATCTCTTTGGGCGAGATGGGCCGTGTGCGAGATTGCTCCCTCAACAGGTTCATGACGTGGGTTGTGAACTCGTTACATGCCTGTGGAGACAGACAACAATTTTATTGACTATGAGGGAATAGCTTTTTTGTGCAATTAGTAGATTCTGAGTGAATGCATAGGTGTAAAACATATTACCTAAATTAACTAAGGTTGATGAGATATGTAGTTTGTAGGATTATGTCTGGCTGTTAGCAGCCTCTGAAGTCATTAGGACCCACTGTTGAGCCTCAACTGCTAATAAATAATTACTCTAATAATTACTTAATATTTCTCAAACATTCAGGTTAGGATTTGTTCTAAACCCCAAATCTTAAGTATTGACTTCTGCAATTGAGCCAACCCACCTAATGTTCTTTATTTGAAGATCATTTTTATTTTTGTGTTTTTTGTAAACTTATTGTTTATTTATTTTATTTTTATTTATTTTTTTAAGAAATGTATGATTTAAGTTTGAAAATCTCACACTGACTTGAATTTTCAAGCATTCAAAATCTAAGTGATAATGATAAATCCCCCGAAAAAACATCGTAGAGATTAACCCTCTAATTTAATATCCTTATATGCCCTCAAAACAGTGACAGACATGATCTTTGGCATTAGTTTGCAGAAGAAGCGCTATCAGTTCAACTGCATTCATTTGAAGCTCTTTAGAACAGCAATCAGCAATTTTTGAAGCAAGTTCAAAGTTGCCACTTTGAAAGCATACTCCATACTGTTTGTAGTGCTGCTTAGGAATTAAACAGCTTAATAGGTGAAGTCATCTATGAATGCAAATGCCGATTTGCAATTTGGCACCTGCCCAGCGCCCGTAGAGTTTAAACAGCTTTTCGTTAAAGCAGTGGTTCATACATGATTAATTAGAATAACTCATTTAGGTAGTGCACACTTTAGCTCATTACTTGGAGTAAAATTCGTTAAGTATTTACATTTAGATAATTAAAACCTGGGAACACCCTTAAGAAAGATGCATTTACTCACAGTGAAAGGGGTAAACCACCTTTCTGCATGCTCCCTTTCTAAACAGTTGGAAGTTAATCAGACTAATTTAGCCCATTGGCTGGTTAAGACATCAGCTAAACAACTTCCATATAATTTTAAAGAGATTGTTATTTACAAAAAAGAGTTTTACTGCCACCATTGTTTATTGTGCATAAGTACTTTTGAAGTATTTTATGGAGAGTAAGGGCAAATAGACATGCAGCTATTACTTTAATTTTTTTTGGAATATCTTCAGAAACCACCAATATTTTACAGTCAACTATATTGTATCTCAGATATCGGAAGGCCCTCGTTCAACTCATCCTTGTTTATGAAAATATAACTAAAGCGCTGAATCAAAAATTAATGTCAGCTCCATTAGAAAATCAATACATGACCTCAATGAAGCAGCAAGTCCTGCAAAGCAACACTCTCAAATGCACTATGCCATCAGAGGCTGCTCTCCACACTGTAACTAAAAGCGTCAGCTCAATATTTATAAGAGGATGTCTAGACTACTGCTGTTCTGAGGTCAGGTAAGTTGAAGATGTCCTAATGCCTTAATACCACCATAAATCACATCTACTCTCGGTTGTAATCGTGATAGACAGGACTGTAAAACAGAAAGTGCTTGTTCAGGTTTAGACCTCTGACACCTTCAGTTCAGATCAAGGCCTCAAGGTCTCCCTTTAAACCTGTCATTGAGCTTCATTGAAAATCATTGATTCTGACAGAACACCAGGCTGGTCTTACTTACACTCAGAGGTTTAATGCAAATGTGTGCAATGGGGCTGCAAAGTTCTTTTGTCATTTTCTTGACCCCAAAACGTACAACGAGGTTGGGCTTGATTTGCTAGATTGCATTTTTTGAAGGAAAAGCAAAAGAGCAGCTTAGGTTTCAGGTTTTAGTTTTGAGTAAAGGAAACAGCTTTGCCGTTGTTATGACACTCGACGTAAGTCTTGATTTCTATCAGCTGTGTACGAGAATCAACACAAAAAAGTGTAAAGGCAGCTATATGGTTAAATAGGTGCAAGTAAGAAAAGACCTTTCACAATTCAGTATGCAAATATTGCAATTGAAGGTTGTCACAAGCTTGTTAAACCTTTGGACTGTGCACTGTGTTTCACCTGCTCATATTTCTCTAGCTCGGTGTGGTAGATCTGTCTGATCTGGGAGAGTTTGGCCCTGTAGTCAGAGTGTTCAATGGAGTTGTCAGTGGGACTGCCGGCTGCTGCCGCCGCCGCTGCTGCCGCCGCCGATCCTCCGCCCTTCTCCGGTCCAGAAACGCCTTCCGCCAGAAGCATGTTGTCAAGACGCATCAGCTGAGGATCGGGTGGGTCTTCCTCCTGAGCCCCGCGGATACTTAGACCTTACAAACAAAAAGACAAGAAGGGATTGGTCAGTGAAGTGATTCTGGAGAGCAAGACAATAGATGCTTTGTATATTCTTCCCCAGTGTGAAATCTTATCATTTTAAATTTATTACATAAAACATGCGTTATAGCTAATGGACATGATTACGGAATCAAGCATAAATAAACCCTTTCAAAGACTGCCTATTTGGGGCAATCTTGCAGTTTATATTTGAAAAGAAAAAGCTAGATTTTTTAAAAGGAATGAAATACCTACTATGATTTTGGTCCTTTTTATAAACAAAAACAACAAGCAAAAATGTTCCTGTTACCCAATAAGATTATTTGTATTCCAACTGGTAGAGTATGGCACTAGGAACACCAAGGTCATAGGTTTGATCAGAGACTATTTAGCAGAGATGGGCCACTTCTATTAAAATGAATGAGATAAATTAAAATGCCCAATGGTCAACGGATGAAGAAAGGAAGTCCCGCCTTTCAGGTAAAGAGCCAATCACCTTTTAGATAGAAACATTGCCTGTCAATCAACTCGAGAATGCATATGCGCATTAGCTGTACAAGCCAGGAAATGTTTTTTTTTTCTTTTTTTTGCATAATCTGATGTAAAGAAGCACAGTTGATGATTCCAGTGTTGTCAGATTTTACTGCTGATTTGAAATATGCTCTTTGATTGTAATCTTGACCAACCATTTTGGAGATTTGGGTTTTTCCCTATTTAAGTAGATAGGAGCTGCTCTTGTATGCCGCATGTTTACATAAAAAAATGGCCGCTTGAGAACATTCCAAAGATGGCCACCAAGTGGACTGACTTGCTAGAAAGACTTTGGTTTTGATTCACAGGGAATGCACACAACTTATCAAATATATAAGTTGAATACACTTTAAGGGGCCATTCAGACATGTTTTTGTGTCCACTGTTATTTTTGTGTCCACTGTAAACATGCAGACAGATGTTTTTGACGGTTGCACAGCATCTCAGTTTTTTCAGCATCTTGCGCAGGGGGGCCGTGTTCACAGATGAGATTTACTGCCTGTAAAACTAAGATATCATTCTTATTTGACTAGGAATTATTTGTTTTGCCTCTAATAATAAACATTCTGCAGGGGAGAGTGTTTTTATTTAAACTGCAGCTGGGCTCAATGCATCATATCATGAACAGGACGAACAGTCTATTAATTTATGAATGAAATTTCAGGTACATGATCCAATTTAAAAGAAATCAGTTTACTTGCCGCTAAAAATGAGCATTCTGGAGGGGAACATGTTTTAAAACTGCAGCAATGCTCAATCATATCAATGAACGATCTTTCAATGTATCAATCAAACTCACTCAGAATGCTCAATTTCTGACACGGTTTTCCACGCATCATTGTTTTATTATATCTATGTATGTGGATACAGACAAATTATATCGAACAGTGAAATCGATGACAACAATTCTGCACTGCACTCTGCTCCATTATCTTAAAGGAGACAGATGACGTAAGCTCCACTGTCTTCTCTCATTGTTAATCGCTGCGCGATATCGCTCTGCATTTGCAATGTTAAGTTAAACTTTTCTCAACTTTGTCGCGTCTCTTGACATGCCCAAATCCTTTCGCCAACAGCTGATGTCGCTCGTGTCGCTGGAAGTCGCCAGCTCTCATTGAAAATGAATAATCTCCTCGCATCCAGCAATAAAACCGCTGACAGTGTGAATGGGGCTTAAGTCACTTCGGAAAAATGAGCCATAAATGATAGAGTGAATTAATAATTGATGAATGTTTGAATTTATACCGGTGTTAATCTTAAACAATACTATCATACGGTTAGTGAGCTATGCAATCAAGCCACTGTATGGCAGGAAATACTACTGTCACAAGAGTCGAAAGTAACAGATTATATTAGAGTAAAAATATGTTGTCCACTACAGTCTATCGCTATGCTTGAGTTAAAGTGTGACAGATCAGGGTACTGGGGCTAATGCAAGAGTGCTGAAAAGGCCCTTAGGTACGAAATTTGTTTTTCCTCTGTTTTGCAGTACTGCCTTCTCAAATTTTCACAGCACACTGCACACAGTGTATGTGTGTGTTCACAGCCATACATGACAGGGACACTCACCGACTGACACACACTCAACAGCGTGATGGCACCTCACTAATGCAGAGACGATGCTAAACAGAAAGACATGCGCTCAGTGTGTATATTTGTGCCAGAATACACGTGTCTATGTGTGAGTGCTCGCCTGCTGTTCCAAAATCACACGAGTACAGCGTAATAATGAGCAGAAACTGTTCTCACAAGTGTCGTTATGTTTTGTTGTTAACAAACTGTTTTATTATACAACCCCGTTCTCCTCTCTGCAGAGTCAAGGCTGCTTGAAATGTATGTAAATTTGCATAGCAATCGATATGAGAGTGAAAGATAGCTCATTGTGTTTGCTTGATATTCATAATGAACCTTGGAGCAGTAAAGAGCCATTAAGATTGATTACAGACTTCCTCATCAGTGCCTGTCTCTCTCTCACTCTCTCTTTCTGCTTGTGTAATTAACTTCATTCATACAGGAGAATAATGAAGCCGAAAAAAGCAATTTTTTTGTGAAATATTTTAATAAAAGATTTTAATCTTAACATGTATTTGTAATGGTGCCGCTCTAAAAAGACATGGTCCTGCTTTGTCTTCGGCTGCGGCCTTCTATCTGTGTTATCGGGACACACAGTCTCTCTTGTTCTTTCATTTTTTCTCCCTTTCTTTTGTTTTCTCTTCTCTCGCGCCTATCTTTTAGTGAGTCTTGATTAGTTCTCATTCAACATGTACAGGTGTTGATCTGTGCTGACATGGCATGCATGCTCCAGCTTCATGACACAAAAAAGAAATGGCAAAAATTGAAAATAAACAAATAATACCCAAACTGGGTGATGAAAACATAAATGAACACAAGGCAGCATTAACATACTAACATAAATCATCGGAAGTGTGCAAAAGGAATGTCTAGGACTAAGAAGAAATCCTAATAAAATATAAAACATCTTAACTGGTTTAAACCTAAAGACTCCCTGTCTGGTCTGTTTGCATGTTTTAGAGGGCTTTTAGGTACTTATCAGCTGCTCAGGCTGGGAAACCAGCTACAATCAGTTAAAAAAGAAAGAAATAAACAGACACACACATAAATGCAGATCAAATTACACACAAGCACATAGGTACAGCATGCTTGATTGGCATAATGAGTAAATGTTATTTATTTTATTTGGATAGTTTTAGAAAAAATATGTGAAAATATGTATTAGTATATATATATATATATTAATGTTTTCAACATTAAGATTTTAGGTTTCGCTTTCAATTAAAGTATAAAAGAAAGTGTGTATTTTAGGTGCTGCTTTGGTCACCATTTGTTTAAAGGTGCATTATGTAAAAATGTTCTTGTAATATTCGCCTATTTTTGCGAATGTGTGAACGGCTTGTAACACAACTTAAAATATGAGCCCTTCCCTGACTTCCTAGGTTGCCTATTAAAACCTGTAGACTGATTTCACGCGAAGGGAGCAGGTCGCTTTTGCCGGGAAAATCTAAAGGATGTGACGTTTATGCGCACTCCCGGGAGCCTTGCCTCAGACAGTAATAGCTTCTCTTCCGCTATTCGACAGCGACAACAAACAGTCTGCAACACTAGGTAATGTTATCTTAGAGATGGAATCCAGCAAACGGCCGGCTTCCAGCACAACACCGACTTCTACACAAACTCTGAGTAAGCCAAAAAAAAAAAAAAAACATTTATCTACTGAATCCCATCTGGCTACGTGGGAACGTGATCGTGGTCAAGCAAAAACTAGAGTGAACATCGGCAGGGCATTTGATTCCTGGAGGGACCTTCGTTCGGTTTTGGGGATCAAAACCGACCCTGAATTGGCATTCTTCTTATTGGACAGGTAAGCTTACATAACTGCAAAGCATGTGAAATATAGTGCCATACAGGATTGATCTGTGTAATTTTAGCTAACTTGATCTTACCTGCACAGTAACTGTCATAAACCATGTTAATCTGTAATTATTCAGCAAGCTAAACTACAATAACACATGAAATGAATGCTAAACAATGTTCAAGATAATGCAAAAAGACCCATTCATTAGTGTAACGTAACTTGGTTATACAGAAAATATATACATTCTATTATTATAAAACAATAGCGCATCGATATATCAAAATGACAGTTGTGATGGAATCACATCAATACTGAATTGTGTCAACATATTTATAATGTACAGTCTATTTTATAAACAGCTGCTGTCATCATCCACCAAATTAAGCTAACAGCTATTGATAAAGCTGGCTAGCTAGCTAACATCGACATAGGTTATCGTATAAATGCAGTCAATGTATCATACAAAGAAAAGTGATTACTTCAAACTACACTCTCGCATAGTCAGACCTATATGCACACTTTGTTTTAGCCCTGTTCCAGCACTGGAGAGTCAAATATAATATACAGTCTCAAAGTTTGTAGTAAACAATCATAACTGTGTAATTTTAATTATGCTACCTCATCTGTCAGCATGATGCCGTTGAATCACGTTCAGTCTCTTTGTACGTTACATCGTTGTTTTGTCTGATGCTGGCGTCCCTATGGAGTGTGTGCAAGAGCGCGAGCATGAGCAACAGGTAGCTGGCTGCAGTTCATTTAACGGCCACAGGTTTCATTAATAACAAGGGTTTCTGAATCTTACAACCTGCACCTTTATGTATTTAAATTACCATTTTTAATCATCATTTAACTTTTTCCAGTTCACATAAATAGTGCTCCTACTGTATGTGATAAATTAATTTGGTAACACTTTATTAAAAGGTTTTCCATTTGTTAACATTAGTTAACAACATTAGTTAACATGAACTACCAATGAACAATACATTTATTGCATTTATTAATCTTAGTTAATGCTAATTTCAACATATACAGTACTAATAGTTTTTTAAATCAAAAGTTGTATTAGTTTACATTAGTTAATGCACTATGAACAAACATGAACTAAAAATGAACATTGTTAAAAAAAAAAAAATGCTGTAAAAATCATATTATTAATTGTTTGTTCATGATGCCTAATGCATTTACTTATGTTAATGAATGGAACCTTATTGTAAAGTGTTACCATTCATTTTTAAAAGGTCATATTCCATGTAGCCTCACACTTAATATGAAGTTAAAAAAAAAAAAAAAAAAAAACGTGTATAATTATACAAGAAATAGAAAAATGTTATTTAAAATAGTTTTGTGTTGTGAAAGTACAACATGTCACACTGCACGACACTACTCTCACTGGTTGAATTTTCATGTCTATCCTTTTTAGTTCAAATTCAAGTTTTGAATGCGTATATGCAAATAAACACACTGATATAATTGACTAAGGTCAGACATTTGTGATGCAACACTCACTTCAGATTATTGCACACATTAAAACATGAACAAATATTTACAAGTCAATTTGGTGGTTTTGTAAACAAAACTTCAGGGTTCCCTATGGTAAAGTACAAAATGCTACAAAGCCAGCGGCGAGTAAAGCCCTGTGCACAAACAAACTCAACCGAGTGCACACGGACACTCTAGCTAACCCACTTTAATAAATAAACAAAGACAAGATGCTGTCAATGTGAGGAGACCATTTACTCTGGGAACACAACAAATCTAAAGACCGCTACCCCCACCATTGGGTGGCCCAGGCAGTATTGATCAGGTGTTAGTGCACGTATGTGGTGTTGATATTAGGCCATGGGGTGTAATGGTGTGAGAGGCTGAGGATGAATGAGGTCATTTGTGTGAGACGCTCAGCTGGCGGTGCTGGACAATGCAGAGTCAGCGACAGAGCCACACCAGGGACAATGTGACCCTGTGCCACCGCCTCCAAGAGCAGTCAAACAAATGCTCACATACACACACACAATCATCCAATCAGAATTGCTATACTGCCTTTATTGCAGTAGGTATAAATTTGATCATGTGACCAACTAGAGAGGTCATTGCCACATAATTTACGTCACTGAATTGTGATGATGAGTTGTGCAGTTAATTTTTTTCTTTATATATGTGCCATGACCTGCACCTTAAAATTAAAGTTGTGCATTTAGTTCATTTGCTTTTCCTGTACCTCTACCATGGCACTAGCATTACCAAGATTGTGGGTTCAATTCCTAGGGAATGCATGAGCAGCTAAAATGTACTGCTTGAATGTGCTATAAGTTGCAGTGAACATGAAACGGTAAAATGTTCACTGCTGGGTATAAGAATAACATTTACAATGCAAATCTGCTCTTTTTATGATGTGTATCAGATGTTTGCATGCAAATATATAGCTTAAAATAAAACATGACACTTTCCAGGCATCTTTCACAGATTTATCAACGATATATGCAGGGTTGGGAGGGTTACTTTTTTAATGTAATCCGTTACAAATACTGATTACTTAGAAAATGTAATCAGTTACGTAATGCAGTTACCTTGATAAGAAAGTAATGTAATCCTATTACTTTTTGATTACCTCAAGATCGCATTTGTGAATAAAGTCAAGAGAAAAGTCACACCTTCTGAATGCAAACAAACCATGTTTGAATAATGTTATGAGTGATGTAGCTATTATTATATATAAGAAAAAAATATGAAAAACAGGGACACTGCCTCCTTAATAGGAAAACAGAATATGTTCAAATGTAAAACAACTCCGCATTTTTAACCAAATCAGGTGAGTCCTCTATCTGTTACAGAAAATAGTTTATTTTCTCATCAGGCAAAAACAGTTAGAACAGATGCACTGAATTATGTCTTGGTTAACATGAAAAAAATCTGACAGGATATACCTCAGATTCAAAAACACTACAAAGTTGAATTCTGCCATGTATTGCAGTTAGCATGTAGACTAATTGGCACTGACCATTCATTAACTTCCGACTGCAATAAGTAGATCGCATGCTATCTTCATCATCATCATTATTATTATTAATGCCTCCAGTGCCTGTCATCATGTTTTAAAGAATAGATCAAAATAGATTTAAACCTTTCTAGTGTGTCTTGAATTACTTATTCCTACTTTCTATGAGCTTTAAAATGTTACATTTGCCAGTATTTCTCAAATAATTTCAAAAATTATAATAGTCCTCCAGTGGCCATTGTGATGAAACAGCACTTTTAATGGTTTGACCACGTTTGCCTCGAGAGCGCAGTGTTGATGTGAGACAGGTGTTATTTACACATGCGACAGAATGTGGCACCAGATTCATGTGAGTCACGAGAGAGAACCAGAAGAGATCTCCATCGTGCATCTGATCATATCTGTACCACTACAAAGCAAGCAGCAGTCTTTATCATTTTATGTCAGGAGGATGTTTTGTTTATTTTTTATATATTGAAAATTGTAATCCTGCTAGTAATCCAAATTTTTACCAAATGTAATCTGAATATGTTGAGTTTTTATGTAACTGTAACGGATAACAGTTACACATTTTTTGTATCCTGATTACGTAACACTGATACAAGTATTCCGTTACTCCCCAAGGCTGGATATATGTACGTATGCTTACTGGGTATCATGTGTAAGTATATGTATATGTATGTATGTTTGGGTTTATTTTGATTTGTGTTATGTTAACAGGTGGTAGTGGCTTCGTTTTGTAGGTTTGTTTATTTTATCGAGGTCCTGTCAGGTACATTAAATATACCACAGCTGACATATTTCCACACCAGCCTTGGTTGTCATGACCGTTCCGTTCACTCTCTCTTGAAGGAACAGAACAGGAAACACAGCTGGGGGAATTTACCGAGCTTTTCACTTAAACGGACATAAATCAGCACTTTCATTCAAACCAAATAATCTGAGGCCATAAAGAGCTGCTTGTCTCGCACTGTATATTACCGCCAAGTTCCTGCGAGCAATAACACGGCCGTTCGCAGGTAAAGCAAAACAGAGAAGGATGCGAGGATGTGACATAATGCAGTTAGAAGGTCCTGTCGCCCACACCGGCCCTGACACTTTTATCATACGTGTCCATTTCTATTTGGGAAATGGCGGGGATAAAAATGATTACTCGGCTGTGTGGATAGCACGCTGGGGCCCTCCAGGCTGCAGGCTGGGTGCATTGGTGCCACGGCAGCCCAGGAGAGCCATCCATAATGGGCACGATTGGAAAAACGGACCCCCTCCTCCCCGCCTCCCCCTCCTCTCTTCCACCTCCACCTGCTGTAAGAGCTTCAAGCAAACAGTGCTGTGGTTTATTGGGCCACTTTCTTTTAACCACAGAAATAAGAGTCAAGTCGTTTCCTGTTATATCATCACCCAGTTCTCTCCCAAATGCTCCTTTCTTTGATTTTCTGGTTATGTTTTTCTGCTGTTGTATGACTTTTCCCCATTTCGCCATGCTGAAAAGACCAACTTAGACCAGCATGAAGCTGTCTAGTTGGTGGAACAGCAGAGCCAGCAAAAAATGCTGGTCAACCAGCATGGTCTTTCTGATGAAGTTGGCCAAAGGACCTTTGCTGGTTAAGCTAGTTAAAGGGATAGTGCACTCGAAAATTTTAATTCTATCATAATTTATTTACATCTCCTTTTGTGTTCTACTGAAGTGAGTAATTGTCTTCATATATATATATATATATATATATATATATATATATATATATATATATATATATATATATATATATATATCATTTTTGAGTAGACTATCTCTTGAAGACACCTGGTAGGGACACCGACACATCAGCGTCCCAGGCTTGGAACCAGCTTCTAATACGCAACATGCAACGATTGTCTTTTCAACATGGTGTATACTCCATTTCATAAAAAAAAAAAATAATAATAATATTCTCCTTCCTTTTACCTCTTTCAATCCTTTCCATTTTATTATGGCTCCACTATTCCTATGACTTACGGCTCATGGAAGAACCAGACAAATAAGAAACAACCAAATCTCCTCTGTCGTAACAACACTTTTATCACTTCAAACTAAACCCCAATATGTCTGAAATGAATTAGTGCTATCACATCCACACAGCGGGCCTGAAGCCTGCGGTTTTCCTTTTAGCTAAGCAGCTAATAACATTTTTAGGATGAGCAATGTAAACATCCTGCCGTGATACTGGTAAAATAGGCTTTGCGGTGATTAGATCTCTCATTGCCAGTAAAGCTGCAAATATGCAGCTAAGAATTTCCACTGCTTTAGTCACAGATATCTGTACTGGATTTAACTAATACCTCACTCTCTTTCCATCAGCATAAGCTTGACGGTATGTGTAAACATCATGCGCCTTGCACCTACCTTTATCAGAACCCTTTAGCCTTAAACTGATGCAACGATCTCAGGTAGTAGTACAATATACTCGTTTTCTTCCTTTAAACTTTTCTTTTCTTTCTGACGCAAGTCCTTAGGACTTAAACCCTGAGCCCAGGCGACAGATGAATCTCTGTTTCACAAAGCTGGGTCTGATGCAATGTTGCTGGTATCACAGTAAATGGACAATAGGGGGTTGGGAGCTCGTTTGAAGAGAGGAGGCCAAGCTTCACCTTCACAAGTTCCCTTTCAATACACACTATAAAACGACTACACAACCAGACCCAATTAGACGGTGTGCTTTAGGCCTGTCACTCGATTTCATCAGCTCAAAACGAACAATGTGATAATACACTGTTGCTAGCATGTTACGAGCATTTAAAAAAAACATCTAACAACAAATAGCATTTTTACATATGGAGTCAAATTTAAGACCCCATGTATCAGTTTTCTTTCGTGTTTTGACAGATTTGCTATTGAAACAGGAAGTTTGGGTGTCCTTTTTTCTGTAAAAGCCAATAGGCTTTAGTTACATTACAGCCATTAACCATGATTTGCTACTGGCTAGTCAGTTGCAGCTGGTATTAGGGGGAAGGACATTCTCATTCTAGAAAGCATTTGATTGGACAAAAATCATTGCAGTGCAACATTAGTCATTAATTTATTTGGTCCATTTTCCCCATAAGTAAAAGCCTGTAAATTATAAATGTGTATATGTGCTAGAAGTGAATTTTGGCAATGTTTGTACATTAGCAAGTGAGTACAGTAGCATATAGATGACCTCAAAGGTAATGTAAATGAACTAAAAGCTACAGAAGTCTTATTTGATGTTATTGGGTGTTTAAGAACTTACTGAATCAAATTAAATCAACAAAACATTTTAGTAGCTCAACTAATAGTGCATGACGCTGGCAATGTCAAAGTCGTGGGTTAAATTCCCAGGGAACACACATACTCATAGTATGTTTACATTGTATGTACTGTTAGTCATTTTGGTTGAAAGCATCTGACACTTACTTATTGTAACTTAAATGCACCATATGAGATACATGGCACTTTCTACAGCAGTGGATGCCTATATTTGTCCACAGACATATTTTTAAAGGTTCTGTGATATTTATTAGACACCTGCGTACCGTCACAACAATTACAGTGAATTTACACCATTGCTCTCTGTCTCTCTCTTTCTCAATCTGTCCCTTAGGCACTGGGCATGCCCTTACGACTGACCTCTGACCTCTACCTTGTTTACTCCTATCACTTAAGAGTGGCCATGAGAGCCATAAAGTATCTTTCCCTCTGAGTTAATGTGCAGCGTTGGAGCTCTTAACACACACAAACACACACCACTGAGAGTCGTTTACTCTTCAGTGTGGTCAGTGATAAGAGGCTGTTTGCTGATGTTTACACTTACACAAAACCTAGACATCTATGTTTTCTGTTTTCTAGTCATCCATTTAATGGAAGGCTTGAAATTCAACTTTGATGTGCTGACAGCAGAGAGCTTTCACATGCTTGTTCATATCAAAAACAGCATCTGGTTTATAAAGCAACATGAGCAGACAAGAAAAAGAAAGAAATTTGTTGTGATTCAGTTATCTTCTACAAGTGAGTGCTGTCTTGCAGTGATCTTTCTCTCTATTTCTTTCTCTTTCATGCATCCATGGTCTGTGAGTTTTGTTCAATACACCTCCAACTGACCTTGAATCCCTCATCTACTTCTCTCTCCTTCTTTCTCTGTTCAATGAGTTGTTTTGCAGGAGTCCAGTGCCTATCGACACCTTTGCATGTCTAATTGCATCGACCGGCATAGGTCTCCCGAAGCTAACTAATCGAAATGGAATTTATTTCCTCTCAAAATCTAGAAAGGTCATCTCTCTCAGAGCAGCTCAGTGTTTGGCCACTCATGACCATGACAAGAGTGTGTACGTATTTAGCTATAATTGTGTAGACAAAAATAATGTTTCTTTTCTTTTTTATTCTAAAAACTGATTTTTTTAAATTTTAAGGTGTGGATTAGGGTTAATCAGTAGTAATTATAATAAGAGTAATTTCAAAAATATAGTTTAGCCATTAAAACTCTCTGAATAAATTTAAGGTGTTATAATGGCTATGACAAGTTGAACATTTTTGTACTTGGCGGACTACATCTACTACAGTAAATCTGTTACTGCTGCAGAGCAAGTACGAAGACTTGCTACTGCTAGAACAAGGAGCATGGATCTAGACCTGGGGAGGAGGATGGTTTCAGAGGGAAAACACTTGTAGTGCTACAGTGAAACCGGTTTACCTGCAAACAACTGAGGCAATTTAAATGTTAGACAAAGAGAGAGTATGCAAGTTGATTGGTTAATGTCAAAGGACCTATCAGCTAGCACCATGTAGAGTTTCATAAATGTAGAATAATTAATTATAAAGCTTTATATAAACAATAGAAGTCTATGGTATGTCCCAATTTAGATAGCTAATTAAATGTGTGTGTGTGTGTGTGTGTGTGTGTGTGTGTGTGTGTGTGTGTGTGTGTGTGTGTGTGTGTGTCCACAGGCTGGAGGTGAGGGGTTTGATCAGGATCATGCTAAATTGGCCACAGCTTCAAAGGGAGGCCGAAGTGAAGCAGGATTACAAGACACATTTGGCATCAGATCAACTTTGTGATTATGATGTGAAGTGGACATGAACACACACACTGGCATACTGAGACAACACAATCTACCTCCTTTTCATTCTCTTACTCAATCACACCTGTCTGTTTGAGAAACCTAAAGATCAGAGGGCCGTCGAACCACTGAAGTGGATCAGATCACCTCTGAAAATATTTTGTTCTGCCAAGTAAAACAAAAAAATCAGCCACATTAAAGTGCCTTAAAGTGTCTTTCTCTGTGTGTGTCCATATATGAGTTTTGGCCTACATCCACATGGCAAAGAGAACGCTGGGGAAAGTGCCTCCAGGCTCCTCTCTTGCTCTCACATATAGGGTAATTAACATGCCATTAACACATTAATACACATTAGCTATTCACAATGTTAATGACAAACTAATTACCATACCTGAGACTGCACTGGGGAGGCCAGTGCATGGTGCCCTCCCACCAAATCGACTCAGCCAGCTCAAATCAGAGCCCGAGTCACACACTAGAGGCTCTCTATTTCCCCACAGTCGGGGACTGCTGTACTGAAAGGCCTTCAGATTTGACAGACAGACTCAATGTGTTACTCATATTCTACAATTGAAATTAGAGTGGAGAAAGGATGATAGACTTTTAACTATCAGCATAAAGTCTGGTCAACATTGCAGCTTATTGTGGCTAAGAACCACCAGCATAAACAGAAAGGGGCTATCTGACTGACATGCAAAATGACCAGTCACAGTTAGTTTTTTAAAGGTAAAGTGTGTAATTTTTGCACCACCAAACGGAATTGCAAAAATAATCACTGTTTTCAAATAGGTTCCCCAAACACTCCCTCTGTCTACATTGGTCAAACAAACAGATTTACCCACTCCAAACTCTCGCATTTAGTTGAGCCAATGTGTCTATGCCGGGCTGGTCAGGATGCTAAAAAAAAAAACCCATAAATGTTTTTAAATCACATTACAGCAACAGTTTTTACACTTTTAGGGGAAATCAACACACAAATGGCTTATGAGGAATTATTTTAACATCATATTTTAAACACATCACCTTTAAATTTTGTTAGCTAACTAGCTCAAAAATGTGTTTTACGAATGTCTTGGTGTTTTGTTTAAAACAACATTTAAAAAAAATGTATTACAGTGAGAATGTCTGCACACCAATACACTGGTAACTACAAAAAATCTGCTTATTCAAAAAATCTAACAATGCAAGAAAATGTCATGGTTACTTGCGTAACCTCCGTTCCCTGATGGAGGGAATGACACGTTGTGTCGATGTAGTGACACTAGGGGTCACTCTTGGGAGCCTGAGACACCTCAGGTCTTTGATAAAAGGCCAATGAAAATTGGCGAGTGGTATTTGCATGCCACTCCCCCGGACATACAGGTATAAAAGGAGCTGGTATGCAACCACTCATTCAGGTTTTATGCTGAGGAGCCAAGACAAGGTCCGGCCATTTCAGCGGGTAGTTCAGCATTGTGGCAGGAGGGACACAATGTCTCGTTCCCTCCATCAGGGAACGGAGGTTACGCAAGTAACCAGGACGTTCCCTATCTGTCACTCACTCGACGTTGTGTCAATGTAGTGACACTAGTGGTCCCTATATGAAACACCACAACTGGCTGAACTGTGTTACGTGAACTGGCGGTGTGTGGTGGGCAGACCACTGTGTGCCTCGTAGCCAGCACACCAGGTCGACACGTAACCTCCCCCAACATAGTTATGAGTGCCGAATGGCTCTTTGGGAACAAGTCGACTACCCAAAAGATAGAGACAGGCTAAACCAGTCGTGGCCTCTTTTCCCCTTCTCTTGTTCCACTCCCTTAAAAAGAAGGGGGATTATCCGACTGGGCCGCCAGGTCTAGTCGGGGGGTGTCCCTCCCAAGGGGAAGACACTGCGGAGACCACACCTCGCCCAAAGTGAGGGGGGGATATTTAAGTGGAAAAATACGTTACATGATCTTTCCGACCATGTTGAGAGTCTTCAAGGTAGATCCTACACAACGGGGGAGGAGTTACTACAAACATGGAGACTGGGGCAGAGGGGCTCTTGTGGTTGCCCGGGATGTGAGTGGCTCGCAGTGACTTGAAGTGCTGCTGACTCAAGAGGAGGAGATGGAGGGTGAATTGTGACATACAATGAGAGCGCAGACCGCCTTGGCGGTTGACATATGCTACCATTGCCATGTTGTCTGTCTGAACTAACACGTGCTTGCCCTGGATCAACGGCCAAAACCTCCATAGGGCAAGCAGAATTGCCAACATCTCGAGGCAGTTGATGTGCCAATGTAGTCGCAGGCCCGTCCACAAGCCGGCGGCTGCGTGCCTGTTGCAAACAGCACCCCAGCCCGTTTTGGAGGCATCCGTCATGACCACGACATGCCTGGAGACCAGATCTAGGAGAACACCTGCCTGTAGAAATTAGAGGTCAGTCCAAGGGCTGAAAAAACGGTGACAGACTGGCGTGATGACCACGCGATGTGTCCCGCGGTGCCATGCCCATCTCGGGACTCGAGTCTGAAGCCAGTGCTGAAGCGGTCTCAGATGCATCAACCCGAGCGGGGGTGGCCACCACTGAGGATGCCATATGCCCCAGGAGCCTCTGATAAAGTTTCAGTGGAACCGCTGTTTTCTGTTTGAACGCCTTCAAACAGGCCAACACCGACTGGGCGCGCTCGATCGTGAGTCGCTGTCAAAGAGACTGAGTCCAACTCCAAACCAAGAAAAGAGATGCTCTGAACCGGGAGGAGCTTGCTCTTTTCCCAGTTGACCCGAAGCCCTAGTCGGCTGAGGTGTGAGAACACCAAGTCCCTGTGTGCGCACAACATGTCCCGAGAGTGAGCTAAGATTAGCCAGTCATCAAAATAGTTGAGAATGCGAATGCCCACCTCCCTTAGCGGGGCAATGGCTGCCTCTGCGACCTTCATGAAGACGCAAGGAGACAGGGACAGGCCGAAAGGGAGGACCTTGTACTGATACGCCTGACCCTTGAATGCAAACCGCAGGAAGGGTCTTTATCGAGGAAGGATTGAGATGTGGAAGTACACGTCCTTCAGGTCTACCGCCGTGAACCAATCTTGATACCGGACACTCGCCAGAATGCGTTTTTGCATCAGCATCTTGAACGGGAGTCTGCGTAAAGCCCGGTTCAGTACTCGAAAGTCCAAGATTGGCCGCAACCCACCACCTTTTTTCGGTACAATGAAGTAGGGGCTGTGAAAACCCTTCTTCATCTCGGCCGGAGGGACAGGTTCTATCGCGCCCTTCCGTAGGAGGGTAGCGATCTCCACGCGCAAGGTAGCAGCATTTTCGTCCTTCATCAAGGTGAAGTGGATACCTTGGAACCTGGGCGGACGCCTAGCGAACTGAATCATGTGGCCGAGTCGGACGGTCCGGACCAGCCATCGCGACGGATTGGAAAGCGCAAGCCACGCATCCAAGTTCCGTGCAAGGGGGACCAAACGGACAACGTCGTCTGACATACCGGCAGGTGGGGCCTCGCAGCGGGGTGGAGCTCGAGGTGCCACACCATGTCGTGGCTGAGTCTAGGGACACCAAAACACTTACCTGGCTCCTTGTGACCACCCCCGGAACAGCCTGGGATGGGGGAGGAAGAGGCCTGTCCTCGTGACCCGTGGAGATTGTCACATTGGGGGTGGATTTGTGCCACAGCTGGACACTCAGGGGCGGGAGACCGCCGCTGGAGCGCCAAACCTGCCAAATATAGTGGTGGACGGTGGTCGTGATGACGACTGTGCACACCGAATACGTGACTCAGGGAACAAGGAAACTGCTCTTGCTGAACTCTTGAGTACTGCAGCCACTTGGGCATGCAGCACAATTAAATGCAAAGGTAACAAAAATATTCTCCTCCCGGCCTTCGACCAGGGGATGGAGGGGTCTGAGGTCTGCTTACCAGCTCCAGAGCAGTATGTTTCGTCGTCCCTAGGTCGCCTGCCTCAAGGGCGCATTGAAGCCTTTCACGGGTTCGTGGTGGCCGCGAGACGGGTGGCGTCTGCTTCCTGCGGTGGGCTCCTCGCCGGGGCCGGGCAGAAGGGGCAGGCTGCGGCAGAGCCGGCGCAATAACTGCAGGGGGACGCCCTTGGCGACAAGCAGATGGGGTGTGGGATCTTGAGCCGCGCCAGGGCAGGATATGCCGGATAGCCTCCGTCTGCTGCTCCACCGTCGAGAACTGCTGAGCAAAGTCCTTGACGGTGTCGCCGAATAGGCCAGCCTGGGAGATGGGGGCAGCAAGGAACCGTGTCCTGTCGGCCTCACCCATCTCGACCAGGTTGAGCCAAAGTGGCGCTCCTGGACCACTAATGTGGACATCGTCCACCTGAGAGACAGCGCCATGACCTCCGTCGCTCGGAGAGCGAAGTCGGTCGCCGAGCGCAGTTTCTGCAATAATCTCGGGGCGGAACTACCCTCATGCAGTTCCTTTAGTGCCTTGGCGGACTTGCAGGAGAGCCATGGCGTGCAGGGCGGAGGTGGATTGTCCAGCGGCACCGTAGGCCTTGGCCGTCAGAGACGACGTAAACCTACAGGCCTTGGACGGGGGCTTTGGGCACCTTATAATAATTATAATTATATTTATTTATCACACATTATACATTTGCACATATACAGTGAAATTCTTTTTTTCACATATCCCAGTTAAGCTGGGGTCAGAGTGCAGGGTCAGCCATGATATGGCACCCCTGGAGCAGATAGGGTCAAGGGCCTTGCTCAAGGGCCCAACAGTGGCATCTTGGCAGTGCTGGGGCTTGAACCCCCGACCTTCTGATCAGACCCAGAGCCTTAACCGCTGAGCCACCACTGCCCCCTCTGGCAGGCATAGGTGCACTGTGAGTGCCTTTATCCACCGGGGGATTGCCGAATAGCCCTTGGCCGCCCCACTATCGAGGGTAGTGAGGGAGGGGAAGCTGAAAAAATCGGGACCAGGCAGTAAAAAAGTGCCTCCCATGACCTTGTCAGCTCTTCATGCACTTCCGGGAAGAAAGGAACAGGGGCGGGGCGTGGCTTTGAGCAGCGCCGTGGGCCCAGGAACCAATCATCGAGCCGTGAGGGTTCAGGGAAGAGCGGAAGGTTCCACTCTAGCCGACGCTCGCGGCTGCCCGGGAAAGCATTTCGTCATTTCAGCGTCAGCCTGTGACTGGGCAGTTGTCCCCGAAGGGAGGAGCCCAGCTGAGGCTTCCGCGTCCGACTGGATGAGCCCTCTCTCCGATGCTGCGCTCGAGAGCTCATCACTTTCGCGGGCTCCGAATAAGAGGTCGAACTCACCGTGAGACGAGCTGGCGGTCCCATTGGGGTCCCCAAATCACCCCCAGTGCTAGCCGCGCTGGCCTCATACCCATGGGTAAAAGGACCAAGGCAGGGAGCCTCTGGGGAGGCTTGCTTTCTTACGAAGGTGAGCCGCGACCGCATCGTTGTCATGGACATGTCCTCGCAGTGAGTACATGACCATCCACGAACGCTGTCTCCGCGTTAGCAGTGCCCAGACACGAAGGACAGCGATCGTGACCGTCAGAAGGCGAGAGATAACAAGCGCAACCAGGAATAACACACAATCGGAAAGGCATCTTTAAAAAGACACGTCTATAAAAAGATGTTCCATGTGTGCCGCTCTTTTAGAGAAATATACTCTTTTAGAGAAATATACTCTTATTTCTGCCGAAGCGCCCAGGGGCATTCTCTGCAGTGCACCAGTGCAGAGGAGGGAGAAGCCACTGAAATGCGCCGTCAGATCCAGCAGAAGTGAATGAACAGTCGTGGGAATTCAGCTCAGTGAGCATGACCGTTCGGCTCCGAAGAGAAAATCTGAATGAGTGGTTGCATACCAGCTCCTTTTATACCCGTATGTCCGGGGAAGTGGCATGCAAATATCACTCGCCAATTTTCATTGGCCTTTTATCAAAGACCAGAGGTGTCTCGGGCTCCCAAGAGTGACCCCTAGTGTCACTACATCGACACAACTTCAAGTGAGTGACAGATAGGGAACCACGTTAACAAGTGACTTCATCTGATAATTTTCTGCTTTTAACACCAAAACGTTTAAGGTGTTTGCATGGCCTTACAAGTTGTCTGCTTATTAACCAGTACAATGTAAATATGCTTGTTGTTTTCAAATTATCAGTGTTAATACTTATAGATTAGGAAGAGATCATGAAATGCTGACAGTGAGTGCAAGAGGAAAATAAAAATGATGGAGAGTCAGAGAGCAGTACAGCTTAGTCTGTCTGGGAGGAAGATGATGTTGATGATACACGTTCTCTCTTCTCTTCGCACTGAGTGATAAGCTAATCAGGACTGTTGACAGTGATGCGTGACAACACACACCTCATAGCTGGGACAGATATCTAAGTCCTAAACATCTGAATTTTAAATGGACAATAGAGAGAGAGAGAGAGAGAGAGAGAGAGAGAGAGAGAGAAAGAAAGAAAGAAAGAAAGAGGCACAGACAGACAAAGAAAGAAAGAGAGAGACGTGACTAAAAGTGGCAGCAGTCAAAGTCTAGGTTTTCTTGTCAGTTCAGGTAGCCTGTGTCCCTGGATGATGTTGTGTTTCCTCTCCCCAGGAGATAGCTTTCTGACAGGGTTAGGAAGAGGAGGAGAGGAGGGTAGACAAGGGTGGGAAAAGATAACCCAAACAAACATCTTGTAGACATTTTGCCAAGCACACCAAAATTAATCACTGTCCCGTTGAGGAGCTGACATTTGTCTGTAGTGACACACAGCGTGATAGTCCAGAGGGAGAGGATGAAGAAAGCAAGACAGAGAGAGAGAGACTGTCTAAACAAGGGGGCCTCTGTCACAGCCTCTTTGTGTGTGTGAGTGTATGTATGTATGTATGTATGTGTGTGTGTGCTTGCCCTCCTGGACATGGAGTCGGCCCTGGGCCAAAAACCACAGTGGTCAGCGACCAGGCCTGCTTGTGTGTCTGTGTGGAGGCCGGCCAAACCAGAGCGCAAGGCCATAGTGACATAGATCGACACTCTCTCTCGCACACAGTGACCTGACGGGACCTATTCAGCATGGGCTCCTGCGCTAGATCTCACGGGGTCACTGGCTCTGGCCAGGCTGAGCTTTATTCAATCATTTGTTTAGCCTGTATGTATAATTAGTCACTGGTCAAGATGCTGAAGCCAGCATATTTGTAAAGTACACAGTTTTAGTTGGCCCTATATGAGACTGGATGAGTAAGATATGAATGTCTACTGATCAGTGTTGTCTGATTTGCAAACAAGTTGTTGCTTTAAATCAGTTCTTTTAAAGTGATTCAGTCGAACATATTCACAAAGTGCTCTATTATAATATTTATGCATTTTACAGACAAAAATGTAAACCTAAAAAATGTGCTTCATGTGGTAACATCAAATTTAACTGTTTTAATTCAAGTCAAAAATATTATTTAACATCGCTGAATCAACCAGAATACATCAGTTTACAGCAACACAACAAAAGTGTGAGATCAAACAGTTTATTAAATTAACCGTCCGAATAAGCAAATTTGTTCAAATGAATCGTACATCCAAACACTACAACTGATTATGCTCCCCCCCCCACCCCCACCCCCCAAAAACAGTGCTCTCCTTATTTATTTCAATCCAAAATATCTTCATACCAGCATTCCATGAAATATGCACATGTGCTTTGAGCATCATGTTACATTTCAATATTCTAAATTTCCAACTCGACTCTCTCAATTTCTAGCCTGTTTTGGGTTGTCATATTTCATGTTAATATTGTTGTAGGTTATTTGTTCTTGTCTGATTAAGCCCATGGCCTTCATTTGTGGCCAAGGTAGTCTGCTTCTTAATGTACACCCCCGGCAAATAATGCAAATGTGTCATTGAAAGGCACTTATGAAATACCCACAGGCAACTAATCTATGCAAGCCGCCACGTCCTTCTCCAGCACTGCCTAATTAGGCAAACGGAGAAGTATGTAAAACCAGGTCACACTCACACACACACATACAAAAACAGGACACACAAATGGCAGGTTCTGGTGTATTAGTGTCATTATACACACACGCATAAGCATGACTGCACACAAGGCAGGAATAAAAAGCTTTGGGCAGAAGTGAATATTGCTGTAATATGCAGACACACTAATCCCAGAATCCACTCTGCCTGGTTTCTTTGTTTCTTCAAGCATGCTGGAGTATTCCTGCATGTAAGGTGCCCGCATGTGCGTTTGTATGCATGTCTTTTTTTCTGAATGTGCGTGCATGCATGAGGGCATGTTGATAAACAACAAAAGCCGCGTTAGAAACATACAGCTGAGCCTTGATCCAGTGCCAAAGAAATTACTTTTTGCAATGGTGTCCTCTGTGCCAAACTTGACAGTCCATCAATTAAATTTGGCTGCAGTGAATTCACAGCAAAGACTCTGCTGCCTAGAGCGGAGAGAATGAGAGAGAGAGAGAAAGAGAGAGAGAGAGAGAGAGAGAGAGAGAGAGAGAAGGGAAGGGAAGGGAAGGGAAGGGAAAGAACTCCCTCTGAAGGGTCTCTCATTTCTTTCCGAGAAGAACTACGCTCCAAATTACAGATTAGTATTGCCTTGTTTTATACATTCTATGGTAGGAAACCTGCAGACTAGGGATGCTCATTTTGAATTTTTTCCTGACCGATAGCCGACACTCGTTAACCGACCATAAACTGTTAACTGACAAGATTTGAATGTTAAATTAGAATTAAATTAAATTAGAATGGGCGAGTGTCTGTGACCCATTAAAAAATACCAACAAATGTTTGTTTTTGTTTTTCAAAAGAAGGGTTTTATTTTTACATAAGCAAATAGCAACATAAACAACAACAGAACATGAGGATTCACACATCGTCACATCATCACGCACCTGCAGCGCTGCTGTGAATGGAGTAAAACAGACAGAGTAAAATAGATAGGCCTATACGAAAGATATTTCACTTAAATAATTAACAGATTAACAAAACGAAAACACACCGAATCCTCCGGTGGCGAGTGCTCTGTGTAGAACCAGTATAATAGCCTAGACCGTGTAGGAAAATATTTTATAACTTATAGTCGTATTTTTCAGACCTCAAAATAAAATAAACAGGCCAGGCCTACCTCAGTCCTCAGCATTGCGGACAGCTTGTCTACTGGTTTTTATTCAGAAATAGCAACATGTCGACATGCTGTGGGGTTAGTCTGGTGCGCAGTCTGTTAACTGTGAGACCCGCGGCGGAGAATACCCGCTCAGATGGTACCGATGTCCCAGGAATGTAGAGATAGCACCTCGCTAGAATGGCCAGCCTCGGGAAGCGCGTCTGATTAGCTTTCCACCAGTCAAGAGGATTAGTATCCAAAGAGGGGGGGATTGTCTCTCATATTGGTGTCCACCTCTGCTTCTGGGTCATTAGCTTGAGGGGTGCTGTAGTCGTCTCCCAGGAGCAACATCATGGCATTGCCCTGGCGGCAGTGTACGACGCCAGCTTGGGCAGCAGGCACCGCTGTCTCATCTCCCCCCGTAGTGCCAGTGTCAGGCTAATCTTCATTATCATCAGTGGCCACTTCCACAGTAGCACAGATTTCCATAAGTTTTGCTTTTGCGGCTCCTCTCTCCGTTGGTGCATGAAAATGGAGACGTTTATGGTGAGGGTCCAGGACAGAGGCAATCGGTGCTGGTTTGGCCACCAACTCATCCATGTCAACCTGTGGTGAACAATATATTAATGTCCCTCTTAATTCATAACAGAACAGGCTATTATGTCAATGATAGTAATAGGCTAATATAACAATTCACGCTAGGGATAATAATACCTATGCTAGGGCTAATAATAATAATAATATTTGAATAGTTCCTAGGCTATTCTATAAATATACTTAGGCATATAACCCTATAAATGAAATAGCCTACCCCCATGCGGTCACTCAAGGACTGCCGAACATTCGCCTTGAACTCTGTCACTCTTCGGCCATCATCCTCGGCTCTCATCAGGTGTATGTTTAGGAGGCTGAAGGTGATGGGGTAAATGTTGGAAATTGACACATCCTTTTCTGTGGACATGATGGTGGTTATGCATTTTAAAGTCTCCAACACAGGCACAATCTCCTCCATTATCTGCCAGTATTCATCTCGGATCTCAAGGGTTCTGGCTTCTTGCAGCTTTGTTACTGTTTGGTCAGACAGAACAGCTGTTACTGCCCACTGTTGATCAAGAAGTCTTTCAAACATGTCGCACACCGAGTTCCATCTAGATTTACATGATTGGATGAGCTGGTGTTTCGGAAGTTTAATTTGTTTTTGTTTGGCCTCCAGTGCCTTGCATGCAGTGGTTGAAGTACTTGATAAGCCGCCCAGCTACAACGATAACCCGATGCACAAACACATTAAATACATAATTTACTGCCAGCTGCAGTATATGCGCAATACAGGCAACTGAGTCCCAGTTCACCTGTCCGGGAGAGGTAGCAGCCACGATGTTGCGTGCATTGTCGTGGACACACGCAGACACTTTCCCAGTAAGTCCTCAAATCTTCACTGCATCAATTAATTTAGCTGTGAGGTCGTCAGATGTGTGTCTACCTGGCATTCTCAGTGTTAGCAGGACGGCTGATTTAACCTGCCAATCCTCATCGATATAGTGGCATGTAACTGTCACATAGCTCTCCTTTGTGAGCGCCGTCCAGCAGTCGGTCAGAAGAGCCACGAACTTAGTGCTAGCAAGTTGCATTTTAAGCTTTTTTTTTTCCTCTGCAAAACAGGCTTCAATTCGTCGGGCAATAGTCGGTCTTGATGGGATTTGGTAATTAGGCTCGATATAGCCCAGTAGCTCCTGAAAACCCTCACCACAGACCACGCTGATGTGCAAAATGTCTTTCACCACCATTGGACAGATTCTCTGAGTTATCTCAGACCGCCACGCATCATATTTTCTTCCTGCTAACATGGAGCGCAAAGTTTGTTGTCCTACATCACCCAATGCTTGTGGATGTTTGCGGAACTTGGACACATGGCTTGCGCTTTCCAATCCGTCACAAGGGCTGGTCCGGACCGTCCAACTCGGCTGCGCGATTCACTTCGCCGGGCATCCGCCCAGGTTCAGCGGTGTCCACTTCACCTTGGTTAAAGACGAAAACGCTGCTACCTTGCGTGGAGATTGCTACCCTCCTACGGAAGGGCGTGATAGAACCTGTCCCTCCAGCCGAGATGAAGAAGGAGTTTTCAGCCCCTACTTCATCGTACCGAAAAAAGGCGGTGGGTTGAGGCCAATCTTGGACCTGTGAGTTCTGAACTAGTCTTTACACAGACTCCCATTCAAGATGCTGTTGCAAAAACACATTCTGGTGAGCGTCCGGCATCAAGATTGGTTCGTGGCGGTAGACCTGAAGGATGCGTACTTCCACGCCTCGATCCTTCCTCGACACAGACCCTTCCTGCGGTTCGCGTTCGAGAGTCAGGCATATCAGTACAAAGTCCTCCCTTTCGGCCTGTCCCTGTCCCTGTCCCCTCGCGTTTTTACGAAGGTCGCAGAGGCTGCCCTTGCCCCGCTAAGGGAGGTGGGCATTCGCGTTCTCAACTATCTCGACGACTGGCTAATCCTAGCTCACTCTCAACTGGGAAAAGAGCAAGCTCCTCCCGGTTCAGAGCATCCCTTTTCTCGGTTTGGAGTTGGACTCAGTCTCCTTGACGGCGCACCTTATGAACGAGCATGCCCAGTCGGTGCTGGTCTGTTTGAAGGCGTTCAAACAGGGAACAGCGGTTCCACTGAAACTTTTTCAGAGGCTCCTGGGGCATATGGCATCCTCGGCGGTGGCCACCCCGCTCGGGTTGATGCATATGAGGCCGCTTCAGCACTGGCTCCACACTCGAGTCTCGAGACGGCCATGGCGCAACGGGACACACCGTGTGGCCATTACGTTGGTCTGTCACTGTCTTTTCAGCCCTTGGACCGACCTCTCGTTCCTACGGGCAGGTGTTCCTCTTGAACTGGTCCCCAGGCGTGTCGTGGTCACGACAGACGCCTACAAAACGGGCTGGGGCACTGTTTGCAACTCTGGACAGGTCCGCGACTGCATTGGCACATCAACTGCCTCGAGTTGTTGGCAATTCTGCTCGCCCTGTGGAGGTTTCAGCTGTTGATCCAGGGCAAGCACGTGTTAGTTCAGACAGACAACACGACAACGGCAGCATATGTCAACCGCCAAGGTGGTTTGCGCTCTTGTTGTATGTCACAACTTGCCCGCCGTCTCCTCCTCTGGAGTCAGCAGCACTTCAAGTCGCTGCAAGCCACTCACATCCCGGGCAACCTCAACACTACAGTGGACGCGCTGTCACAACAGGTTACCCTCAGGGGAGAGTGGAGACTCCACCTTCAGGTGGTCCAGCTGGTTTGGAGTCGATTCGACAGGCACAGGTGCACCTGTTCCCCTCCCAAGAATCCTCCCCACTGCCCACTCTGGTATGCCCTGACCGAGGCCCCCCTCGGCATAGATGCGCTGGCACACAGCTGGCCCCCTGGCATTCACAAATATGCGTTTCCCCCAGTGAGCCTGCTTGCACAGACCCTGTGCAAGGTCAGGGAGGATGAGGAGCAGGTCATCCTGGTAGCACCCTACTGGCCCGCCCAGACGTGGTGCTCGGACCTCACGCTCCTCGCGACAGCTCCCCCTGGCAAATTCCCCTGAGGAAGGACCTTCTTTCTCAGGGAAGGGGCACCATCTGGCACCTGCGCCCAGACCTCTGGAATCTCCATGTCTGGCCCCTGGATGGGACGCAGAAGACCTAAGCTGTCTCCCACCTGCGATGGTAGACACGATCACTCAGGCTTGGGCTCCCTCTACAAGGCGCCTGTATGCCTTTAAGTGGTGTCTGTTCACTAAGTGGTGTTCTACCCGTCGGTAAGACCCCCAGAGATGCGCAGTCGGATCAGTGCTTTCCTTCCTGCAAGAGAGGTTGGAAGGGAGGCTGTCCCCTTCCAGCTTTAAGGTGTACGTTGCTGACATAGCAGCACACCACGACGCAGTCGACGGTAAGTCCTTAGGGAAGCACGACCTGATCATCAGGTTCCTAAGAGGCGCCAGGAGGCTGAATCCCTCAAGGCCGCGCCTCGTTCACTCATCGGACCTCTGTAGTTCTTCAGGGTCTACAGAGAGTCCCCTTTGAGCCTTTGCAGTCAGCTGAGCTTAAGGCACTCTCCTTGAAGACTGCCCCCCTGACTGAACTCACTTCCATCAAGAGGGTAGGTGACCTGCAAGCGTTCTCTGTCAGCGAAACATGCCTGGAGTTCGGTCCAGGTTACTCTCACGTGATCCTGAGACCCTGACCAGGCTATGTGCCCAAGGTTCCCACCACCCCTTTAGGGACAAGGTGGTGAACCTGCAAGCGCTGCCCCAGGAGGAGGCAGACCCAGCCCTGTCGTCGCTGTGTCCGGTGCGCGCTTTATGCATCTATTTGGATCGCACGCAGAGCTTTAGAATCTCTGAGCAGCTCTTTGTCTGCTTTGGTGCACAGCGGAAAGGAAGCGCTGTCTCCAAGCAGAGGATTGCCCACTGGCTCGTTGACGCCATAACTATGGCATATCTTGCCCAAAACATGCCGTCCCCAGTAGGGCTACGAGCCCATTCTACCCATGGTGTAGCGGCTTCTTGGGCCCTGGCCAGAGGTGTCTCTCTAACAGACATTTGCAGAGCAGCGGGCTGGGCAACACCCAACACCTTTGCAAGGTTCTACAACCTCCGGGTGGAACCGGTTTCATCCCAGGTAGTGGCACGCAATACAAGAGGATAAGCCCGGGATAGCCGGCCGGGTTTATCGCTTGCACATAGCGCCTTCCACCTCCTTTTGAGCTGAAGACGTGCGCCATTAATTCCCAGTAGTGTTCACAAAATTTGTTCCCTGGTTGACTTCCTCCGAGCCCTGTGGCAGTCGAGTTTTCGGAGAGACTCACTGCCGGCCCAGTACACACGCTAACTAAGAGCCTTGTTCTGGGGTAGGTGCTCTGCATGTGGTGGTTCCCTGTAAGGCTAAACACCATGCGATCTATATCCTCCACTAGTTCGTTTCCCTGCTGGCAAACTGCGTCTTCCTTGGGCAGAGCCCCTCTGCCCCAGTCTCCATGTTTGTAGTAACTCCTCCCCCATTGGGCAAGATCTACCTTGAAGGCTCTCCACATGGTTGGAAAGACCATGTGATGTATTTTTCCACTTAAATATCCCCCCTCTCTTTGGGCGAGGTGTGGTCTCCGCGGTGTCTTCCCCTTGGGAGGGACACCCCCCGACTAGACCTGGCGGCCCAGTCGGATAATCCCCCTTCTTTTTAAGGGAGTGGAAAAAGAGAAGGGGAAAAGAGACCACGACTGGGTTAAGCCTGTCTCTATCTTTGGGTAGTCGACTTGTCCCCAAAAAGGGCCGTTCGACACTCATAACTGTGTCGGGGGAGGTTACGTGTCGACCTGGTGTGCTGGCTATGAGGTACACAGCAAGTCTGCCCACCACACACTGCCAGTTCACGTAACACAGTTCAGCCTTGTGGCGTTTTGTATAGGGACCCCTAGTGTCACTACAACGACACCAACGTCGAGTGAGTGACAGATAGGGAACGTCATGGTTACTGGTGTAACCTCCATTCCCTGATGGAGGGAACGAGACGTTGGTCCCTCCAGCCACAACACTGAACTACCCGCTGAAATGGCCAGACCTTATATCGGCTCCTCAGCATAAAACCTGAATGAGTGGTTGCATACCAGCTCCTTTTATACCCGTATGTCCGGGGTAGTGGCATGCAAATACCACTCGCCAATTTTCATTGGCCTTTTATCAAAGACCAGAGGTGTCTCGGGCTCCCAAGAGTGACCCCTAGTGTCACTACATCGACACTAACGTCTCGTTCTCTCCATCAGGGAACGGAGGTTACACCAGTAACCATGACGTATTAATCAGTCAAAATTCTTACTGTCGGTTAATGGTTTACCAGTTAATTATAATCATCCCTACTGCGGACCTCCAATCAGAGAGGATGCATAGTTGGCAGGGCTCTCAAACACAATTATATTGGAAATGTTGCATTTCAAAAGGCATTATGTATCGAACAAGCACACAAATCAGGTGTGAAGGAGCATGTGATATGTGTACATCCTCTTAAAAGGGTGAAAGGTGTCCTGAAATGTCTGAGAGCTGCCCGAAACATCCCTAGCTTAAATACCTAGTACCTACAGCATCTTTTCTACTTGGATTTGCTCATCACTACACATACAGGTATTAGAGCTCACACAAACAGTTTAGAGAACAAGGAGAAAGGAGACCTTAAATACATATTAAACACACATACAATTCGATAGATAATGTATGCAAGACCAAAGCAAGTTTTCATGTAATTTTGTATTGTTACTGAATGCTAACTTAATCAGAATATTTACTTTAATCAGAAACATTAAATATGGACAAACATTACCTATTGTTTAAACAGTTAAAATGTCAAACCATGACTAATTTGGCCATGAAAAAAAAAAAAAAAGTGACTGTGGTGACATTTTTACAACATGATATTTTGTGGCTTCTTACACGTATTGCGGCAGTTCCGAGGTGAAATTTCCACTGAGTGGTGCTAAAAGCGAGTGACATTTTCTCCCAAACAGATGAGGTTTTTTTATTTTTTATGGTTAATGGTCTACCTCCCTACCCTAAACTTTAAACCTAAACCTAACCGACAGTGTCATAAAAGGCAAATGTTAGATAAAAACGCAATTGTTGAAGCAGCCACGTCATTTTGTGGTGCATCTATGACACTTTCAACTCATGTGTGGACTCGCATGCTCTCCAGAACTCATACTCCATGCCTTCGCATCGCAAGTGCAACACTCTATCAGTTGAGCTAATGTGCTATTTGATTGCACTCAAATAAGCTTTTAAGTGTAGTTGGTTATGTTATGCAAATATTAAAATTAGGGCTGTTGATTTAACACCCTTTGTTCAGTGTGATAATTGTATAAAATATAATGTGTTAAAAAAGTTTACGCAATTAATAATGTCCCAGAACTGTAAAAAGGAATTTTCATATTATGGAAGCAATTCAAGCTTGAAGTTCCACCTGTTTTTAGCAGCAGGCAGTAAGCGAAACTCCAGCTATATAGGCAACGTGCAGCTGTAAAGAGAACAAATCACACTCAGGCTTGCTTGACACCAGCGACAGAGCAAGATGAAGATGCGTTCTTGCATTCAAATACAACTGGATGAAGCGCAGTTCTGAATGATGGGATCTCAATATGTGTTTTTTGTATGTTTCAAACTACATTTAACTTGACACCGCAAATTTAAAAAAAAATTGCCAATTTGCGCAACGCAACCAAAGTGAGGCGCTAACATATGTACATTGACACGTCTTTAGAAAAGCCCTAATAATGTCTCAGGACAGACTGACGAATTCAGTTGCAAAATGGATTGCTGTTGACTGTAAGACAATAATAGGCTTATGTTTAATAATATGGAAATAAACAATATATTGCCTTCTGACACTTTTACTATTGTCTTATTTATGCTTAATTTGTATGCCACAATAATGTAATACATTTTAATTATTTTAATTATATTTATAATATACATTGCACTATTGTCATGCACTATTTTAAAAGTGTTTTGATGTCATAATAGGGCAAAAAGTAAGTGTTTATGTAAGGTAAGTGTTAATCTGCCCTTTACTTGTGATTTGTGTAAAAGAAAATTAATTTAATTGTTGTAGTGCTTCTAGTGTTCATTTCACCAGGAATCTTCTGCGATATGTACAACAAGCCACGTAAAAATAATTTTGTAAAACAGTAGGTATAATAACGTGGTTCTGTGAGACCAGATTTGCAATACATGTGTGCCTCTAAATGAGGACTACGTGAATGAAGATGTTGTTGTTGTTTTTTTGTTTTTACACGTTAATGAGGTTTTAGTGTCTGAGTTGTGGCCTCTGGCATTTAGGTTTTACCTCTCCAATATTATATTCACAAATATTTACAACATCACACCTTCCCATTCCAAACTGCACTCAAACATATAGACCTCTGCTTTTTGTTAACTGCTTAAGAGAGAGAGAGAGAGAGGTAAGGTGAAAGAGAGAGAGAGAGAGAGAGAGAGAGAGAGAGAGAGCAGGAGAGAGAAAGGTCTTGCTTAGCTAATTACAGTAATTAACAGTTACAGATTTAATCGGAGGGGAAGACATTAGTGGGGATAACATTTTGTCGGTTGTAGTCGGGGTGGACAAGTGTCTTGCCAATGTGCCTTTGTCTCGGGGCGAGGAACAGCACTAGTTGACACGACATGCGTCAGGTTGAGATGCCGGGGCTCGTCAAGCACACGCAACCATCGACGCTAATGAGCTAGAGGGTTAATGAGAGCATGCAAGCTCTCCACAACAACAGCACCATTAGCCTAGCTTGCCAAGAAAAAAATGCAATCTTCATGTGTCCTTTCTTCTGAATACTTGATGCTTTTAGCCACCTCACTTCAGCAGTTTCAGGCTGCAGATGAAGGCTTTCAGAGCATTTTGTGGGCTGAAGCTGTTATTATTATCCCTTTGTTCACTTTTTTTTTTTTTTTTTTTTTCATTTTTATGAAACAGATGAGGGGAAACATGCACTTCATCTCCATTTTCTAGTCGACTGCAGTGGCGACTGACCTTTTCAGATTGGATTGCCTTATGTTTCTGTTCCACATGTATATCATTTCCACAAAAGCTCAGCCAGCCGGTGCAGTTTCAGGTCAAACACAACGCATTACATGCACAAAAAGCCAACCCCACTCACTCGCTCGCTTATCCTGCCCCCCTCCTTCCTCTTTTTCTCTATCAGCTTAAAGAAGCTGGCACTTATACCGTAAAGTGCTCGCTCAATTCACAGGATCGTCTTTCAAAATGTGCTTGTGAAACCCCATACCCCTTTGAAATGCAAGCGGATTTATTGGAACATGGTCCATTGAGAGATTCCGAGACATTCTCCCTCCTTCTTTTCTACCCCTCTAAAGCCCTTTATCTCTTTGCCTCCGCTCACCCTCTCTCGCCCTCTCTGGGCGCTTGTTGTTTGTTAGTGTTGGGCAATTACAGCAACGACTGAAAAATGAGGATTCTCCACTGCTGTGTCCATCTTTTTAATAAGCTTTCGTAAAGATGACGTGTGTGAATGAGTTAGAAATTTTCAGTGGGGCAGTGGAGAGGCTGATTTTAAAATATGAAAAGGTGTTGGGGGGACTGTGTTTAGGATTTGGGAGAGGAGGGTGAGTAGGGGTTGTTGCCGTCTGTCTCACACTCGTTTTCTCCTGTTTCTTGTGTGCTCTGTGTGTTTGTGTATATAAATTCGAGGGCTTAGCGCGAGAGGGAGACTTTCGCCTCACAGATCACTTATGCCTGCTTTTTTTCCCAAAAAGCAGGCAGGCTCCACAGCGACCAGTTTGCAGATTTGAATACAAATGTGAATTGCAAGGGTTTATATTAATAAGATAGAATTGCCTTGGTAATGGATTTTTGCTTAATGGAGATGCATGTTTGAAGAACAAAGATTGTGTTAAATAGGGTGTGTACTTTAAAAAATTGCAACCTGCAATTGTTGCCTTCAGGAACAATTTCTACATGACCTAAGCTTTAAAATTAGTCACTAGTTAAAATTACTAGTTAAAAAGTTACATAGTTTAATCATGTTGATTCAGAGATGCTACCTCATGAAGAAAATATTTCGGTTATTTTTTATTTATTTATTAGTGTATATTTGTGGTTAATTTGAGCTGCATGATAAAACACTGTAAAATAGTAAAACATTTGACCTTACAAAAACTTATCATAGTAACCTATCAAAACTTGTACAATAACATACTGTACTTAACCGTAACTTACGATACTTTCCACAAACAATATCCTACAAATATTGCCATTATTGTTAGTATTGTCGATTCGAAATACAAAATATGTGATCTCAACATCTTTAAACAGAAACAAGAAACTTTTACAATCTTCTTACATTATTTCGTTTAATTTAGCCAATACCTACACTGAAAAAAAGTTCACCTAAAAATGCTAAAATGTGCTAACACCTAAATGAACTGGTTTTATTCAACTCAAAAATATTATTTAACAACACAGAATTAAACTTAGGTTACACACACACACACACACACACACACACACACACAAATGATTTTAAGGTTTAGATCAAGTTCAGTCGCTGTCAGTGTCTGTGTGAATGTATTTATACTATCCCCTGGCTTACAGACATCTCTCTCTCATTTTTTAGATGAGAATGTAACTCAGAGCGGCAATAACGTAAATGTCGGAACAACCCTGAGTCTGAGCAGATCGGTGTAAAAGCGCCATGTTTGAGGCCAGTAAAACTAGTCTATAAATACAGGCAGTGCTGAGTGAGAGGGCCCGGGCTCCATTTGAGGGGAAAACAGAGGTGGGCTGCTTCTCTTCAACCTCTGTCCGCATAGATGACAGCAACATTATGGGCCCCTCAATCCACCCAGCATTCACCCACAAGCCATATCTGTCAACATTAAATACAGCCGCATTACCCATGTAAACAAAAGCATCTGCTGCTTCAAATGCATCCGTGGCAACAAGTGCTAACAAGTATCACGCTACGGGCAGTGGCTAACACAGCTAGCTGTTTAGTCAGGTTGTGAACTCTCTTTAGCCCTCATTACTCATTCAGTCACGAGAGAAAGAGTCCACTCTTTTTGTTTGTCTATCTCTCATTCTCTCCCTAAACCCCTTGTTTCCTGTTTGCTGTCTAAATGGAGAAGTGATGACACTTTGAGTCATCAAAATGGAAAGTCCATTAGATAAGCAAACACTCAGCTAAAACAACTCTCACCTGCTTAGCAGGTACCTTAGAGATGAAGGTATGATTTCTTCGCTTACTCGCTCACTATTTTATATTTATTTTGAAAAACCAGCACCACTTAAGCTAAGCAAATATTTTATTGACCACACCAGGCAGTGGAGTAATCTGTTTATTTACTTTCATCTCTTTTTTTCTTTTCCCTCATGCATTCCTCTAGTTGCCAACTTCATTCGATGTGTTTACAAATGAATAGATTTCTCTTGAAAATGGGAGACGGCAGGGGCTTTAAATTTGCTGGAGCCGTATTTCACACTGGGGCCTCTCGCTTTTTCTATCTACACACACTTCATATTTGACTCTTTAACATAAGAAAAGACCTGCAGTAATATGTAACTGTGTTCTTCATTTCTCAACAGGCTGTTGCTCTATAGGACATTATGCATTAGTGCTTCATATCACTTAACATGTACAATATGGGTAGTTGATATGTCCTGTGTTACTATTTTAAACAGAATCTTGCTAATAATTTTAATTAATTATTATGCATGCAGCTTTTATGATCTCAAATTCTTAGAGCGACTACATGGAATATTAGTACTTTATTATTATTATTATTATTATTATTATTATTATTATTACATAAGGACATTTAAAATAAAATAGTGAAGGCAAAAATTACATACACTTTCCTTTATACATAACATTTTTTTCATTTTTCAAACAAAAATTTTGAAGTTGGTTTAAAAACATTTATACTTTATGCATCAACTACCCATATACTCTGTAATCACGTACTCTGCAGTCCTTATATTTCCATAAAAGGATGGAATGTTTGTGCACATAGGGACACATTTTCAGTCCATACTTAATACTGGTGGTCACTGTGTATGGACTGAATATTTCAGTAATGGAAGCACAAAAAATCATAGCATTACAAATCCCCAGGACCAAATGAAATGTATTAAACATGTGGACTTCATAAATCTCCACTGGCTCTGAGCAGGGTAATATTGGTGTGTGTGTGTGTGTGTGTAAGAAAGAAAGAAAGAAAGAAAGAAAGAATAGATGGGGCAGCTGAATAGGTCAGTGACTAAAATTGCCTTCATTATCATACATAAGAGACAAGGGCAAATTCAGCAGTTTTCAGTTTCATACATTTTTTTTTTTAAATAATTTGTCCTCTCTTTGACTCCCTGCACAGCAGCCATTCAGAGGGGCACGACTCAGTAACCCGTAGGGGGCATTTTCACCTTCAGCAGAGTATGAAAGGTAGAGAGAGCCTGAAGGGTCCGCCTGCTGCTCTCGGAGCCATGCCCTGCAAAAGCCAGGCACCAGACGGGCACAACCAGGCATACACACCTCTCATGCCATGCAGAGAGGGTGAGAAGAGATGGAAAATTCTGAAAAAAATGGAAATTCTGTCATTATTTACTCACCCTCATTTTAAGCTATCTGACTGGAGAAATTTGGAAGATTTGTACTGGCCGCTTTTTTCCATGCAATTACATAGAATGGGGACTGAGGGTTTCAAGCTTAAAAAATTATGCACAAAAGTATCATAACAGTGGTCCATACAAACTCATGACGTATATGCCATATCTTCTGAGGCCATACAAAATTTTCTGTGAGGAACAGACACAGTGAATATAAGTCACTGAATGTCTCAGTCCCTATAGAAACTAAATGCATGGAAAAGAGTGACAAATAAAGTCCTATGAGCTGAGGGTGAGTACATTATAACATAGTTTTTGGGTGAATTAATCCTTTAAATAAATTATACAGTCAAATGGACTTTTGTTTCTATGGGGATGTGAGTGAAACATTGGAAGCCATTCTGATCAGCCGCTGAGGATTATTATTGTATAATCTGTCCTGTTCCCATTCTCAAAAGATGAGATGGAAGGGCATAATGTCTTACTCGTGATAGCTAATCTGTGATAAGAAAAGATCAGAGGGCTAAGAAAAGACAGTTCGCCACCAACATGAACACAGGAGAGTGTCTCAGACGCACACTCAAGCAGGTTTTCGCTTCAACCAACAAATCCTTTTCCTCCTGCTCCATATTATCCAAGCAAAACCAAGGTCAATAGTGTAGGCATATGTTTTAAAAGCACTCATGAAATGTCATCGGTCATATACAGCACTGCTGAGTGTGGAACTCTCTCTGTGTGTGTGTGTGTGTGTGTGTGTGTGTGTGTGTGTGTGTGTGTGCGGGTGTGTATGTGTGATCAGACCCATGAACTCCATTATTATGGGCTGTGGTTTGAAACCCCTGTCAGCCTCTGTATCGCAGGCCAGCAGCCCCACACAGGGACCGCTAGCTGGGCAAATCACCAGGGAGTAGGGCTTTGTAATGCCGAAGCACAAAGTCCTCAGACAAACACGCAAGAGCATAAGAAAAGTCGTCGCTTTTAGCTTCGGCTTATTACTCGAGGTTCAAAAACAAATAAGAGCCTGGCACCTTTTAAATCACTTCAATTCACATTTCAAAGTATAATTTAATCTTTTTTTTTTCTTCTCTAGCTCTCTCCCGACATGTGACAATTACTTCATCATAGCGAAGTGACGGATTAAAGAGTTGTCAAATTAAATATTAAAGAGGTCTGTGGGCGGGCGTGAATTTGTTTAAGGAACAACAGAGATTGAAGTTAAGCTATACACATTTTTCATTCCTCGGGGAGCGAATCCATATATTTTCCTTCGGGCCACCTACTCCTTTCCACAAAACCACATAGTCCATATGTAGCTCCATGCTGTGTTACGCCGCTAATATCGCTAAAAGATTACTTTTATACTTTGCCGTCAAAAGGAATATGGTTATGTATGATCACGTAGAATAAAGAAATGAATACAGTCGGAGAGAGTGAACAATTCGTTAATGGTTTCAATTGTGCTCCCTGAGAGTAAAGCAACCAGCTCCTTTTCATGCCATCAAAGCCCACTCAAACAGTAGTTAACAGCATTTATTCTTCAATAACTGCAGAGATCTGGGGAAGGAATGAGAAACACCCCTGTGGAATAGCATGTAATACAAGATATGTTCTTTTGTGTTCCAGAAAAATGGAAGTGACAGGTGACAGTTATGGAACGGCAGTTTTCTGGAGATCAAAATTGTGTGCGCTACAAAGCAAGAGTGCTGGATCCGGCAGGGTTAAGTCTTTATAAAGACGCCAAAGTTCTCGCAGTGAATAACGGTACTGGCTGCATCCATTCATGGAAACAATGCCTGATTAACAGAACACAGAAATCGCCTTTTTGCAAATGTTTTAAATGTAGATTTCATTCATCTTTGACTCAATTAAGAGTATCTAGGGACAAATATGATTTGAAAAGCTCCTGTGCAATTTTGCATAGACGTACACGTAATATAATTTACCTGAATATAGAAAAGATATTCTGACAGCCACGGATTCAAACCTTGGAACATTTACAGAGCAGAAGGCTGTTGGCAGTGAGAAGTCATGAGGCATCACCTCTGAATTATGGTGCATGATGTGAAATGAGTGACAGGAAAGGAGACAGCACAGTGAGCTGTAAGTATGTGTGTGCACACAGGAAGGAAAATGCTGTGCTAGGCTGAGCTAAATCTAGGACAGGGTTTAAAAATAGCATCTCTCATAGAGAGTTGCCTGCCATGGCGATTCACTGTCATATATGTCCGGTTAAGTTTGGTCCATATAAAAAAGCAGAGTCATATCTTAAACACAGCTGGCCCTGTCTATACAACAAAGATGACCCAAATGAACACATACAGATATGAGACCTGACACCAAAAGTCTTGGATATTTGGATGATTTCATGACTGGAAACTTTATTAACTCTTATTAATAAAGACTGGTTTATTTCAAAACAAATATATATATAGATAGATAGATATATTTTTTTTAATGTTCAAGCTGCTCTTTTCATTTTTGAATTGATTTAATAAAACAAATAACACAAAGTGCTTATAGATTTAGAAGATGCGCACAAGTATTGTGGACTATTGTTATGATGTTGTTTGGTGTTTTTAGAGCCTGACGATATACATCACCATCTATTTGTATTGTATTAAAAAAAGCTGTTTGCACATTCTTAAAAACATCTCATTTTGTGTTCCATGGAAGAAAAACTTAAGAAAAATTAAGTTAATAATGACAGAATTTCAATTGTTCTGAACTATAACAATAGTACTATTTTTAGAGGTATTTTCACTTTGGAACTTTGAAAAAGTTTGTTTACAAGCCATTTGGTTCTTTTCACATAAATTATACACAGTATACACTCACTATACACTTTAGTAGGAACACTATGGTCCTAATAATGTGCCCAACGTGGTCTTCTGCTGTTGTAGACCACCTGCCTCAAGGTTCAACATGTTGTGCATTCTGAGATGCTATTCTGTTTACTACAGTTGTATAGATTGTTTATCTAAGTTACCGTAGACTTTCTGTCAGCTCGAACCAGTCTGGCCATTCTCCGTTGACCTCTCTCATCAACAAAGCCTTTCCTTCCACAGAACTGCCACTCACTGGATGTTTTGTTTTTGGCACCATTCTGAGTAAATTCTAGAGACTGTTTTGTGTGAAAATCCCAGGAGATCAGCAGTTACAGAAATACTCAAACCAGCGGTCTGGCACAAACAATCATGCCACGGTCGAAATCACAGAGATAATTTTTTTATTTTTTTCCCATTCTTATGGTTGATGTGAACATTAACTGAAGCATGATTTTATGCATTGCACTGCTGCCACACGACTGGCTGATTATATAATCGCATGAATTAGTAGGTGTACAGGTGTTCCTAATAAAGTGCTCAGTGAGGGTATAATAAGCACAACTGTGACCAAAATAATTAAGGTTTGTAACAGACAACAGGTTTATGTCTACTTTAATGACTTAGTTTGTAATGTACGGTTCCATATCACTACAGTAATCCTCCTTCTCCAACTTAAAATGGACTCTGGGGCCATTCCTTAAACAGTTCATTTCGTTCCACTGTTTGTTCTGTCAAACCCACATCTCCTTTATTCATCTCTCCCTCTTTTCCCATCTCTCCATCTTAGTCTTACACATCCTCGCTCTCTTTGGGTAGCCCCAGGCTGCATAATTAATGCATGTACTGGCAGCAGTGTCACAGGCTGACTGAGAAGTCCTTTGCTCCCCCACCACACAACCATCATTTTACCCAGGAAGAGGAGCTCACAGCCCCACAGCCCGGCATGGAGATCAACCCACCTCTCCACCACCCTCCTCACATTCTCTGTTGTTTCATCATCTTGATAGAGCGTGAAACAGGAGTGGAGCAAAATAGCGGCTTATGTTCTCGAGGCCCCATATATATTATGCATTCAGTTCTTAGAATATATCGTTGACTTTTCCTCAAATATTTAAGGCTTGGCCGTGTTTAAGCCCCATTCTTTCTGCCTCAATGTTGCCTCGCTATTAGGCATGAGTGCACAGCAGTTGTGCATCTGTGACATGGAGCTGAAATTATGAATTGCTCCTATCAAGCGAGAGCTGTTGCAAGTTGATGAAGGGAGCGCCGGTGATTGCCAGTCGACGGGAATGCTGTTCGGAGACGCAAACGAAATTCTATCTCGAGGAGCGATCCCTCCGGAGTAGTCTTCAAAATAAAGAGGATGCACTCCATTCCCAACACTGCAAATTTATACATTTCAATAGAGAGCAGTTTCACACCATAGACTTAGTGATTAAATGCCAAAGCCTGCCATTTTGTAGGAATACATAGAATTCCCTTGGCGATTCTGTGACCGTTTTACCTGTCAAAAACAATTGGTGGGGGGACAATACAAGGGAATGTGAAATAATACATACTGCCTACTGACTGAAACCTGGGGCTGTGAATGTACAGTATACTGAGAAACCGTGTCTGTCTCTTCTTTTTTACCTACCTTCCACCCTCCGGCTCAATCTTAATACCTTCTCTTTTCTTTCTTTATCTCTACTTCCCTAGGAGGCCTTGTGAGTTGAGACACAGATTAAGTGACTTGATCCTGCAAATATTTGAGGAATTCAGGCCCACAAAGGGGTCAGAATAGGGGCGAAGGGATAGCCTTACACACATATACACACATGTGCACACAACCACACACGCTCAGACTGCTCCATTAGCCCATCAGTAGGGCTGCACCAGTGACAGCCCTGCAGTGTTTTCTCGAGGAGAAATAGCCTCAACAAGCTGCACTTATGCTCTCTAGTAGCAGGGCTCTGACTCACGTCTGCAATGGCCAATTACAGCCTAAGACAAATATAAAGAGGAGAAAGAGAAACAAGCAAAAAGAGGGGAAAGAGGGTGAGGATAAGTCTCTTTTTTTTTCATAGTTAAAGTATACATTGCCATTAAAAAATGGACTCATAAAGAATTCAGCTTATGTGGAAAAACACAGAGGCATAAAAGCCCACTTTTAAATGTCTGCTATAATGGTATTGCATGCTTTGCATTGCATACGTGAAGTTCCCCGTTTTGTGTGTGTTGGATGTTTAATTGTGGAAGCACTGGTTTGGGGAGAGAGGATAGAGGGGCTAGACTCAGGGCATCGGCCACTTTTCACAAATTGCGCACTTATTAAATTACATTTATATCCTGAGGTCCACGGTCCAGCAATAATGCTTACGTCCTCCACTAAAGTTTGCTTGTTTGAAAATGCTACATTAAGCAAACGCAAATGCAGAGCACAGTCTCCTGCTCTTTCCCTCAATTGGATTTTCTTTGCCTTACCGAGACCTGACAGAGTCTAACGAAATTGTTAAATAAATCTTTCAGAGCTTTTTGGAGGGACTGTAGTGTTTGAAATTTAAGCAACTGGTGTGAGTACACAGAGAGTTTGAAATAAACAGTGTTGGGAAATTAAAAACTTTGAAACAGTGCCAAGCTACAAGCTATTTGTGATTTAAAGTAGTTAAACTACAAGCTATTCACCACTTTTTGAAAAAGTAGTCAGATACACTACAAGCTACTAATAAAAATTATCCAACTGCATTAAAGCTGTTTATCTATTAAAATATATCACTGTAATTTTATATAATTTATAATTTAATCAGAGCAATATTTCTCTGGCTCAAAATATTTAGCCTCATTCATTTCGCATTTACATAAACTGTCAAAATGAACCAAGTCACTGAGGCAACATCCACACTAATCCGTTATCATGAAAACTCCATTATTAGTTTTCTAAAATCATCGTTGTCCAAAGTATGTGGTAACGGAGAGCATTTTCGAAAACAAATTTAGTTTAAAGACAGTTAGTTTTGCTAACGTTTAGTTAGTTACTCTCTAACACTGGTTAAATGTTGTACTTATTACTCACACTATTAGTTATTACTAGTCATGCAAAGACACACTAAGAAAATGTGTCAAACTTTGTCATCAAACTTCAAAAAGAGTAGAGAAATTAAAATGTAGTTTTCTGATTACTCAGTATTTGCTCATGTGTAGCTACTAACTGCCGTGTTAGCATCTGACCAATGCTGTTCTATATTTCTTCCTGTATTATCTGAATAAGTGAGCTGTAATACATGAGTATCTCTGCTTCAGTTGCACTTTTCCCAGATATTTTAACAGGATTTCTACACTAATGCCAAGAGACTGTAAGGCAAGGTAGTCAACAGCTAGCCTTTAGCATAGCTGTGACATGCGTTCCATTAGCAGCTTACACTGCCTCATTTATTTCACTTATCCGGAAGATACTGTACAGCGACGAAAGAATCTGCTGACCTTGTCACTTAACACCACCACAATCTCGCTCTCTTTTTTGCACTCTCTCTCTGGAACTACAGTACCTGCTGGTGATCGGGTTTGGTGCGATTAGCAACGGAGGAAGAAATGAAGGATATTTTATGCAGACAGAGAGAAGATGTATGTGGTGTTTGCATATCAGCAATGTTGGAGCATCCATGGTGTGCAAATGCTTCAGCTAAACATAACACAGCACCCATTATAATGGACTGCTAAAAGGGTTAATGTATATGAGATTTAACTGTGTCTGTTTTGTGGAACGGAACTATTTTTCCTGTGTAAATTGACAGAAAGGAAAAAGGCAGGCATGCCAACATTAGAGAGCATGCATATCCACATCGTCGGCACTCCTGCATGTTTTCCGCTGTGCATCCTGATAAAAGAGGTGGAAGAGGTAAAGGAGGTGTGAAAGGAGCATCTCTGAGCTCCTCAATAAATTCTCATTATTTGAAGTGGAGTATTTGAGAGCTAGAGTGGGGTGGTGTGTGTTCTCTTAATCTCGTCGTCAATGGCAGGCTATGTGAGGCAGGGTGGGTTAATGTAATATCACAGTTGGGTGCCTCACCATGCCACTTAAACCCCCTATTAGTAAAACACTCCCTCTCTCCCTCTGTGTTATAAAAATGAACCCACACTGCCACTTCAATGACGCACAGGAGAAAAGACTGTCAAAAACTGGTAGTGAATTGTTAAAAAAAAAAAAAAAAAAAAGCTTCTCAGTTATAATTATTCCCATCATACCAAAACCTAAGATGGAACAACAGGAGTTAACATTAAAGTCCATGTATATGAAGTTATTAAATCATTATCAGGGTTTTTCAGACAGGTAAACTTAAAGCACAATAAAATTTGAGAGCAGGATGGACCCCTGTGGAACACATAGAAACTTGAAATGAAAATTGACCACAGGGCCAAAAAAAAAAAAAAAAAAAAAACACAGACAAAGGTCATATTGTGTTGGAAAGGGGCAGAGATAAAGCCCAAGGCCCATCCAGAGGCTCTAGCATACAAATTAGCAATGTGCATAACAGTGTAATTGGAAGTAACAGTAGAAGAAAGGAAAGGAAATTCACACAGGCAGGCATGAAAAGACGCAAATGAGCTCTGGACTAAATGGGAAAAACAGACCAGCGTCTCCTTGGACTCCCATCTCAATTAGCGGCTAACACAATTCAAACATCTCCCCATGTCTACTCACTGCAATAAAATCACAAATCTGGCTTTGGCCTGTTTTAAGCAGTCTGGATGGTAAGTTTTTATGGTTGTCCTTACTTTCGGCGCAGACAAATCACCAGCGTCTCACTGGCATATCAAATGAGTTATCGTGCTGTGCATGGAATTCTCACCACTAGGTCTTCCTGGCAGCCTGGCATGTGTGCTTTATGGCCCAGGTGCTTTGAAACACCATGAATTTGGGTTTTATTAAAACAGAATTAAACATGAAGATTACTCAAATGCCTCAATCTTTGTAGGTCTCAACTCTGGGAAAGACAGTAGGTCAGTGTCTGGTTTTGAAAGTATCAAGAAGAAAAAAGGGTCTGCCTAAAAGAGTCTGTGAGAATAATGAACAAGCGGGATAGAGGGATAAATAAAGTATTTCTGACATCAGAGGAGTATTGTTCTCTACTGCTAGCAGCTCTTCTCTTCTGTAAGGCGGCTCTATGCCCGCTGAGCATCTGTGTCACTGCACGCCACACTGAGGCTGCCAATCTTGCATGGGCACACACCGGCGCTCACCGTGCCACCCGAGCAGCACCGCCATGTCACATTCGCCCGCACGTCCTCCCCTCTCCTCCTCCCTGACGCGCAGGGCCTCTCCAGCTGCAGCTTAATTTCCTGTGACTTGCCTAATTACTGTAATTAAGGATTAATTGCCATTAATTATTCACACATAAGCTCATCGCAAATCATGGGGTAAATGTCTTCTGAAAGCTGCCATACTAGCCATGGATAAACACACTGGAATGCTTCAGGCAGCTGAATCTATCACTCCACCCTGCAGCAAAGAGCCCTCCTGGCCCGCCAGTCTTACCAAAACAATCATAACTCTCCACGAGAGAAACGTCAAGTACGGCCCACAAGAGAAGAGTTTCTGTCATACCTAGCATGTTCCGCTATCAGTGCTTACACTACTTTAAAGATGAATGGAGGCGGGCCCAAAGAGCCTGGCCGAGAGTGCTGGAACGGGCTGTGCGTAAATTATCAAAGTTTAACATTTAGGGAGGAGAAACTGAAAAATTTGAGCTGCTGGACTCTGAAGAGCTTATCAGCTAATTTAAACAAACAGCTAATGTAAGGCAGTGTAGACAGGGCAAATGTAAAATCTGTACTGAATTTATGCCAATCTGTAATACACAAGATTACTGTAAAATGGGGATTTTCCTCTGAAAGAAGTGCAAAGGCTTCTTCAATCACTCTTTCCTCTGTTTTGATGAAAACTACACATCCCTACAAACTACACAGTAAGAAAGCCAAGCTGCTACATTTTACTAGAAAAATCCAGCTAAAACCAGCTTGGTAACTAGTTTTGCATGGTTTCCATCTGGCCGAAACTGGTCATTACACTGAAAAAGTGGTAACCTGCAGTGTTCTGTGTATCTGATTACAAAGCAATTAGTGACTGTAATCCAATTACTTTTTAGTCAAAAAAGTAGTGAAACACATTCCAGTAAAGTAATCTGATTATGTTTTTAGAGGAGTAATTAGTAATTTTTAGTGGATTTAGTGAATTTTTAGTGGATTACTTATTTTGAGTAACATATCCAACACAGGTAAACTGCAACTATTACCTCAAGTATTTATTTCTACCTTATCTATTTCTACCTACTTTTTCTGGTGTAACCTAATTTGTCAGGTTGATTAAGTCATATTAATTAACATTTCTGGCTTGATTAAAACAAAGCATATTTTTCCAGGTTGCTGGTCCAACCTGGTTTAGTTAGTTGACTAACTGGACTACTAGCTGATGGGACTGGGGCTGACCTGCTAAACCACCCTAGTTGAGGGTAACTATGTTCAAAAACACAATGGTTTGACGTTAAGCTGGTACACGGAAAAAAAGTTGTAAAAAACGCTAAAAGTAAAGTTAAGCCAAATTTGCAATTTGCAGTGATAAGTAAATAGCACTTTTCCAATCATTTTGAATTCACTAACTGAGGAAAACCAAGATTTATAAAGGTGCACTCAGTAACTTTTGTCTTTGTGTCATCTTGGACTTACACTGACACCTAGTGGATTGGATGCAGCATAATTTAAAATCAGTAGTTTTCAGTTTCAGATGCCATGGTAGAAATGTAGTATTCACAGTCAGCCATGACTACTTTAATCAATGAGTGAAAGTGTCAAATAACAGGATGGTTACTGAGATTAAGCGAGTAGTATTCGGCTGGTCATGTGATTCTAACATGGCAGCCCCCATGTGCAGACCCTCTCCATGTAGAATAAAACTGCTTTTATAAGGATACTGATATGACTGGAGTCTTCATTTTAATGTGAGTGGTCATGATTTCCTGCATATATTTCAAAATTACAATACATTAGTCTTAAGGAGTTAAACTTAGCACCTTTAATGAACACTCAAAATAAAAGTTTATGACAAGTTGAATGGATGAAGTTAAAAACTTGTTTAAAATGATGTCAACCTTTTCATAACAGTATATGACCTGGTTTTCTCAGTAGTGCACTCTTGCTATTTCCTGTTCCTGTTTCTCTCCTGTCAGATATGAATTTGTACCACTTAAACCACCATGTCAAACTGTACTGTAACTGTGGCTAAAATTACTCTTTTCACCACAGACTTGACGTTTTGAATAGGATTTGAATAGGGCTCAATCGCCCTGATTCACTCTTCACTCTTTACGGTCTCTTCCAGTCAGGAGCTTGTGAACTATCTTAGAAATTGCCCTCGCGTTTCTGAGGCACTAGTTTTAAAAGCCCACGCTTCATAAAATCATAATAATGGCCATCATGTAAATCTGCTGAATATGAAATGTCTGCCGGGAGGCAGCATGCAAACAGTATTTAAAAAGCAGACACATTTACAGGGCCTTAAATCAGCCTAGCTTCAGTCTGGTCCTCTAAACTAGAAGCCTGAGGATAGAGAGGGAGAGAGAGACGGAGAAAGAGAGAGACGGAGAGTGCCTGATGCCTCACAGCTGGTCTGTGATACTTCACAGTTGTCTGACAAACTCAGTCATACTACACCAGGCTGACAATTACTCGCCAAATCTTGAAACAGGGTCTCTAAAGAGTCTGCTGCTTTTGCACAAGTAGGGGATCGGAGAAGTGCTTTTCTAGGTCTTTAGACATAAACACTTACAGAATATGAGGAAGGGCGAGAAGAGAGGGAGAGCATGTGAAATAGAAAGAGTGAACGAGAGGCACTAATTGTTCTGCTAGACCCTTCTGCTCCAGATTAATGCAGGAAAACATTTTCATTTGGGTACATAAGTTTATTTGTCTGATTTAAACATTTATGCTAATGGCCCTTCTGCCAGCTCTTTAATGCTTTACACACTGTTGTAAACAGCCCCTGAGCTTATCCATCACACAAGTTCTCTCTCTCTCTCTCTCTCTCTCTCTCTCTCTCTCTCTCTCTCTCTCTCTCTCTCTCTCTCTCGAATCCAAGACAATACAAGAAAGAATGCAAGTGCAAATACACACACAGTCTCTCTCTCTCTCTCTCTCTCTCTCTCTCTCTCTCTCTCTCTCTCTCTCTCTCTCTCTCTCTCCTAGACACACATACACAAATATTTGCTTTTGATCACTTGTACGGAAAGCAATGTCACACTATAACACAACTCAATTCATTGTGTTTGTCTTGGCACTAACAAAAAGTGCCATAAGTAACAGAGTAGTACCATGGTATTCTTTGAAATACCATGCAAATACATGAATATTGTAATCATTCCATTCCATTTTAAATATCAAAGTACCAAGGTATTACCATCTGATTACACCTAAAGAAACTACTTCTACTGCACTTTTTTTTTTTTTCTCAGTGTATATGTAAAACGTGTTTTGTCGGGTAACCTAAAAATGTGCTTCATGTGATAACGTCTAAATTAACTGGTTTTATTGAAGTCAAAAATAAAATTTAGCATGACTAAATCAACTTGAATAAATTTGATTACAACAATAAAACTAATTTTAAGGGTTAGATCAGGAATAAACAGCCACTGAAGGTAACAATTGCCACTTTTTACAGTTTTGTATCAATGTTACAACACTGTAAATTTCTTCTCCCTCCCATGTTTGGTTTACCTTCCTAAAACCAAAGCTTAGACACAGAGCAAACTTTTTGAAATGGTGTCAAAAATGCGGGATATGTTTGGGCTGTGCTGCCCCTCTGTGCTCATTTTCCATCTGTTGCTGTGATCTTAGTGCTCACAGACAGCATTGTGCATTCAAATCTTTAAGTCTTATGGGTTCAGTCTTCTTCTGACACCTTTCAGAGTGAGCATTCATCAGTATCACTGTCACTTAATTGATACTTACTAATTTCTCCTCTTTTTCTTCTCTCACTCTTAATGTCAGCTGCCAGGGGCCCCAGTGTTGCCTTCATTTGTGGACTTCCAACTGACTCCACAGGGGTAATTACACTTTATGTGTTAATTGGTGTAAATACAAAGATAAACCTGCACGTTTCACATCACAATGAGAAACTGGTCTGATAAATGAAGTGGTAAGCACAATGTGCATGAAATTGTCTATGTGTGTGGAAAAAGAAGGAACTTTTTTTTTTTTCTTTCACGTGAGTGGTTATGGCTGTCTGATTTAGTGATACTAATTAATCAAAACTGATTAATATTTATCTTAAAAGGGGGCATATTCTACACTTCTCTGTGACATTTTATTTTATTTTTTTTCCTTAGAGTACACTGATAATGTTAGTTAAGGGTTCTTGCACTAAAAATTGTCTTTTTACCCCACTGAATAAAAGTGGTCACCTGCAATTGTTACTGCAAGGATGTATTTCTACTTGATCTAAGCCTTAAGACTTTATGTTGGTGCTAACTAATCCTTTAAGCTGATACAGTGAGAATAGATGACATTTTTGACTTGAATGAAACCAATTAGTTTACAAATTAACACATTAAGCACATTTTTAGGTTCCCTGACAACTATTTTTTTACAGTGCACCCTCTCAATGACGCTTAGAATTAAACAGGCTTCTACTGTACCTTTAATAATTTTATATGTAAATAAACTCTGTTATGATTGGCTAACATTGTTGCAAAATTACAGTCACACTGTTGTTCATTAGGGACATCCAAGCTGAATAATTGATGGATATGTAAATGTGAGTGGTTATTAGTGATCCTGCTCATGGTTGTGATGTCATAAACATGAAGATTTCTGAACAAGGTGTATTTGTAGCTTTAGTTTCCATAAATGTCTGGGTGGACTGTGATTAAAAATGGTATTTAATCTGACTAAATCAACATGATAAGGTTACACCAACAAAACTAATTTTTATGGGTTTAATCAAGCGGAAATAGATTCTTGAGGTAACAATTGCAGGTTATCACTTGTTTCAGTGTACACAGTACATCATTATTTGTGTCAAAAGAGCACAGAAAATCCTATTTTCCATTATGCATCCCCTTTATTTATTTTTTTTATATTTCTGTAACATTCAAACACACACATTAGCATACCCAGATTCCTACTTTCTTCTTTTTAGTGACACCGCTTTGGACCCTTTTGGAAAGTCTCTGTTGTCAGCAGATGTCATTCCACTGGAGACAAAGGATATGAGAAGGGCTTTGGATATCATCAGCATAGAAATGAGCCTCTCTCTCTTTCTCACTTGGCTCACACCACAGTCCTAGCCCAGACCCCAGCCCATGGCTCAAGCGCCTGTGCTACCTTTTCAACTTGCAAATGACAGTGTCACCAAACGCTATCCTTCCATCAATCAAGTCAGGGGGGTCATGAATATACAAAAGGCAAACATGGAGACTTGGCCACCTCCCCCAGCTCTGCTTGGCCCAATTATAAAAGGCTCTCTCACTCACTCACCCACTCACTCTCTTTCCTTGTGTTTTGTTTGTTTTTATTTTAAAGGGTATGGTCACGTTCTGCTGTAGGCTAAAACAACGTAGGTCAGGCATGATGGCCCTTGTCGGAAGAGACTGCAAATGCAGGTTTGGGCTGGATAACCAATGTCATCTCTCTTTTATGTCAGTATTTCTGAAGGTTGGCCACAGGAGGGGTAGGAATGGGTACTACCCATTCAATCTATTATGCAAATGAACAATTGTACCATTTTGCACTGTAAGAAATTTTAGAAAATGTGTACAATGTTGTAATAATTCTGCTGTATATGTCACTCCCTGCTCTGTCCGTGCATGGCTGAATGGATGGGCCCATAGCAGAACCAACATCAACAGATTTCTTTAATTGTCTATAAGTGAATAAAAGTCTTCATTAAAAGTATTCAAGTAAAAGTATTAATTTGACGGAAGTGGTCCTGACTGAAGTTTGTTTATGACAGTAATCTGTTTTCTTTGACGGGACTGTTGGCTGGTCCCCTCAATAGACAAAACCAGATCAACACACAAATTTACCACATAAAGCACATTTTGTAGGTTATCTTACACAATTTTTTTGCAGTTTAAGTCTACCCACACAGGTGGACAGACCTCTAAGAATAGTAGTTCAACTGCACACAGGCACAATTTAGCATGCACTCCCTTTGATACTCCCTCTACACAGGAACAACCCCATGGCCACCCTTCTCCCTCTCTTGTTTTCTCTCCCCCTGTCCCAGCTGTCAGCTCCTAGCATGTGCATTAGCATTCTAAGTGATCCACGGCTGCCTTCTGATGAATGAGTGTGTGTGGGTAACTAATGACTTCCTTGCTGCAAGTGGAACTGATAGTCAATGGCTGCCACTGATCAATAGCACAGAGCTGGGCCTGGAAACCGAGAAATAATTTCCAAGGCCAAAGACATCTCTTACAAACAGAGACAGCATGGCTATCAGCAAAGGCATGGAGCTATATTAATCCCTCCCTCAGAGAGGTATATGGTCAGTTTCTAAGGAGAGAGAGGGTGTGACGGGGATAAATGGTTTGACGTGGAATCCCAACATACAATTTTGTTCAAAGTAAACAATTCATCATAAAAAAAATTTCATCCTGGTCTGGGGTTGCAGTTAACATAATTTATACATGCTAACAGAAAATAGTATGTAGTAGCTATATGTAGTGGTAATAGAGGCTGTGTCTTTCAAAAGGAGATCAGTGGTTTATTCAAAACACCCTTGTAAGGGCTGGTTTGAGGAGAACTGTAGTAAAAAAAAAAAAAAAAATCTAAATATAAGGGATATATAATATAAGGGATAGTTCAACTATGTTCTGATTGGATGAACTATAATGTTGATAAACGCACATCTGTGACCGCACATTCTATAATTATGCGATTACATTGTATTAAAATGTTTTGTAAGGTAATGTAAAAAATGTGCAACATGTGGTAACATCTAAATAAACTGGTTTTATTCCATACAAAAATGTTTTTTTAATCAGAAAAAAATTTAACTGAAAAAATAGGTTACACGAACGAATTTTCAGTGTGCAGTTAGGCTAATAAACTATATTACTTGGTGGAAGAATTGTTTATTCCAATTATTAATATTAATATTTTCACTATTTATTAAAACTGTTGTTTTTTTTATACTGTAATATTGATGTAGCTGCCTTTTTAAGCAGTAAGCCATTCAAGGTCATGTGATTCAGTAATTTTACCATGGTTAAGGAGTCTTCTCTTGCATCACATTTGCATAGAGAGATATTAGAGATAGTATCTGCTAATATTAAAAAAAAAAAAAAAAAAAAAAAAAGGTTCCTGAAGAAAATTTCCTGGAGTGAGAGTTGTGAGAGGTCATGTTTCGAGGTCTGGCCTCTAGCTGTTTAGGAAGTGTTAATGTGACGGCAGAAACCACTGCCGCAACACACACACACACACACACACACACACACACACACACTTACATGCAGGCTGACAGAGAGAAAGGAGAACCAGCGTGGGGTTAACGTCTGGCTCCAGCTCAGGGAAAATAAATTGCTTTAAATATGGAAGTGGACGTCGGAATGGTTCCTGCTAGAGTGGAGTGGGTTTGGGTAAACCAACAGTCTGTCGGCTGTAATTTATAGACAGCTATGATAAATACTATTTGTCCATGACAGTCACATGAAATAATAAACCTTGGCTCTGCTATAAACATTACCAAATCCTGACACTATTGATTTATAACAGCTAACACTGACATCAAACCAAACAAGTGACAGAAACAATGCCCATGCTTAAGGCGCAGTTTGTCAACTATTAATACTGTCATAGGGGGCTTTCGTTTTAGCTGGGAAAAGCCTGTCGCCCGGTTGTCAGTCGACCATGCTTAGTAGGAGGAGAGAGAGAGAGAGAGAGAGAGAGAGAGAATGTGCTGGAATTGCCAACAGGAGTCCAAGCGTCACAACTGCGTTAGCCCTAATTACCCCCCCCCCACACACCCACACCCACACACACACAAACCAACCCATCCCTTCCCCTAAATGCTTCCTGCTCTGCCAGACCCAACTTGAAATTGCATGTTAATTATGTAAATTATTAATTGGGCTGAGACTGCTGTTTATGAGATTTTGGACTTAATAACTGGATCAGCCTGCACTCAGCCTGACCTGCGACAAGTCACGACCAGCCAGTGAAAGTGACATTTTCCAAAACATTAGTTCCACACGCAAACACACACACCTCTTCAGATGGCACATGGCGTTTAAAAAGAAGAAAGGATATTGTGCAGGTGGTGCCATGTAAGGCTGCCCCTGCTGAATTTCCATACTGGTCCAAGCTGCTTTGTGATGATTTGGTGCTGGATTCACAAAAAATATACTGGTCAACCAGTACAGTCTTTCTGATGAAACTGGTTGACAAAAGAATACTTGCTGGTTAAAGCATTGTTCACCCGAAAATGACAATTCTCTCATCATTTACTCACCCTCATGCCATCCCAGGTGTGTTTGACTTTCTTTCTTCTGCAGAACACAAACAAAGATTTTTTGAAGAATATTTCAGCTCTGTAGGTCCATACAATGTAAGTGAATGGTGGCCAGAACTTTAAAGGTCCAAAAAGCACATAAAAGCAGCATAAAAGTAATCCATATGACTCCATATGTGGTTAAATCTACTGTATATCTTCAGAAGCGATATGATAGGTGTGGGTGAGATACAGATCAATATTTAATTCCTTTTTCACTATAAATTGTCCTCCCTGCCCAGTAGGTAGTGATATGCACAAAGAATGTGAATTGCCAAAAACAAAAGTAGAAGAATGTAAAAGTGAAAGTGGAGATTTATAGACAAACAATTACTTAGATGTTGAATTTTTTCTCATCCTCACCTATCATATCACTTCTGAAGATATAGATTTAACAACGGGAGTTTTGTGGATTACTTTTATGCTGCCATTATGTGATTTGGGCATGAGGGTGAGTAAATTATGAAAGAATTTAAATTTTTGGGTGAACTATCCTTTTAAGAAGTCTTGAAAAGACACCAGCAAACTTGTGTTAGAAAACATGCTAGTGGCCAGCAATGGTGGTCTTTTCAACAGAGACGTACTATCAATTTTTTTGTTCGATTTGCTCTAGAGGAGGTCAAAGAGATCGTACGACAGAGATAGAGGGAAAAAGTGAGAGTCAAAGAGAAAGAGAGACACCAGTGTCTCGTTTCATGGCTGTCCAGGACTGTCTGAGGACTGTGACAGGCGGAGCTCGAACCCTGTCAACACCTGCCATGAGAAACTAGCTGAACCCAGTGCACACTCCATGAACCCTAGTGGTTCACATACACCACTATCACCCTTCGGAACCAAAGCACATACCCTCTGAAGATTTCAACCCATTTGGCAGTGAATTATTTAGTGTCTGATGCTTTGGTGACTGAATGACCCTGTAACTGATACCATCAGATCAATCCAGTCTGGATCTCTGTTTCAGCAAACTAACCCACAACAAACAAAACATTACACATCACCTGAACACAAGAGCCTTGTAAGGGAACCCATATTTCATCGAGGAATTTTGAAAGCAACCTGCAACACTGTTTATAATATTTTATAATATCTTCATCTGGATGCGCACTGTCTTGGCTATAATGTGTATCTTAAAGTCTGACATAATGCCGCACACTATGCCACATCTATAACTCGAGATCTCATTGGGATTATATTGTACAGTCTGACAACCAACAATCAAAGGACTGGCATTGGTGTCTATCCATTTCATTTATCACAATAATTTATGTCAGTTTTCTGAGAAATTTTGAGTTTCAGTTTGATTTACTTATTACATTTAAAGCCATCTGCAACTCAGTTATCACTCAAATTGTAACTTTAGAACCATCTATACTCAAAAACTTAAGGCAGCAATATAACTTATATAACTGGTTTCTCCCAAGGTTATTTTTCCCAATTAACCAACATCTTATTTAGTTTTGTGTTCCTTGCCACAGTAGCCTTCAGCTTGCTCACTGGGGTTATAAATACAATTACTATTTAATTTCTTATTTTTAAACACAATTCAAAATTGTATTTTATCAAACTACACATTGATGACTCTAAGACATTATAGATATTACAGTTTTATCTTCTGTTAATACCTGATCTTCTGTAAAGCTGCTTTGAAACGATGTGTGTTGTGAAAGGCGCTATACAAATAAAAATGACTTGACTTGACTTAAAAAAAAAATCTATATAATAAAATAAAGATTGCAATTTTAGTGGGTAGATTTATTATTATTATTATTATTATTATTATTATTATTATTATTATTATAAATAATATAATTTTGACTTTTTGGCTTATAAAAACAACCTGAACTGCTTCTTTCTAAAATCTTACTGTGAACACACTTAAAAAAAAAAAAAAAAAAAAAAAGTTGGAGTAAGGGAAATTCCAGAGGCGTTCATCACTGACACATACGTAAAGTGCGTGAGTCATATATCACAGTTCGTCCGCACTAGCTGGGCTTAACTTGGCCACTGCCAACATCTCGTCTGCAGCTCACCGGGCCCCCGAGACCTGCAGCAGGGCTTCCTGCACAGGGACTGGGGCTTGATTCAGTGCACAGACAGACATGCATGAGCGAGAAAGCACTACACAACACCCCCGGGCTCCAAGAAACAATCTCTGCAGCCAAAAAGACCCACATTAGGGGACTGTATAAATATGTCCTTTCCCTTTTCTTGCTCTCACCGTCTGTACGAAAATGCCTTGAGGTGTTTTTCCCTATAGGGAACCTGGATATTGTTGTAGGTTATGTGACCACAACTGATTAATGTAATTAAATATGGTGGGGTCCAATTTTTTTTAGTCCACATTGACAAATGTCTGAGTTCATTTTAATTAAATCAAACAAATTTATGACACTGACCATGTTAACCCCTATGTATGAAAGGTCAACACAGCAAAGCATTTAGGCCAAGTCCACACTAATACATTTCCGAACACTGAGACTTTTGAAAACACTGTTCATAACTGCAGACTTTGGAAAAATATGACATTAGAAAACTGAAAACAGAGGTTTCAAACCTATATGGATTGGGGTGGACGATGCATTAGTAACATCACAGGATGCCCTTTGGAACATTCTGAAATCATGCTGAGATAATATAGATCATCAGTATTTGTACAAAAAAAAAAAAAGAGTTCATGTCTGCTTGAGTGCATACTGTCCTTAAAGTAAAATGGGAACCTATAAATACTAGAAAATTTTAAATGTTTTTATTTTTAATTTTTAAATTAACTTATTTATTTTTACTCAAATATACATGCTATTAATATAATTTGTAATGAAAACAAACTTTTATTACATTATTAAATTAAATTAAAATTATTATTTAAGCGTATTATTGAAAGTGCAATTTGTTTTGTTGTTGTAACTTCCCTGTTAACAGTCACTTAAAGGTTTTGCTTTCAACTTTACAATGCTAACATGTAATCCGAGCTCTTTTCTGAGAGCTGTGGTTGTTCGTGCAAAGGGCTTCTTCTTTCAGGAATGGTAGCAGAAAGAGAAAACGACCAGCATCGTAATAAGAGCTGGGAAGTGCACATCGGTATGTAAAGGATCTCCCCAGAGCTGAAATGGTAAGACAGCATGAGGCTGAGTTGTGCAATGGCCCTTGACCAGCATAAAAGGCAGCTGAAATTACATCCTTTGATTTATATACTAAGAAGACACACTTGGAATAATTACAAATACAGACATTCAAGCAGAGCCGAATGTACAGGTATGTGTTCTAAAATGTAGCTGATGTTGATCTCCAAGAGAAACCAAACAAAATATACACGTCTATACTGCGGAACAACCTCATGATACATGTGTGGTATATTTTAATTTAAGTTTAACTGTTCAGGCAGATTTAAATTATAGTTTGATTAGAGGCGTGTAGAAGGTACTGTAAATTCTGTTCTCCTTGAATGTTTGCTGCAATTCCTCTAAAATGGGAAATATTGATCAGTGTGATTTCCCAGGGCACCCAGAGGGAGGAGAAAGAGAAAGATAACTTAAGACACACAACAAAACAAAATAAAGCAACAAAACCTCAAGACATGGAAGGGCTATAAAAATGTGATGTTAAAAGCTTAAAAGTCATTGTTGAAATCAATAAATCATTCCAAACTCACAAGATAAGCAATTCGGTATGTATACAACATACAAAATCATGTTCTGCATCAGTCAAATTGGAAGGTTAAGTGTGTAATTTCTGCACCACTATTGTCACTAAATGGACTAGCTAAAATAAGACTGCTTTCAAACAAGTTTCCTGAACATTCCCCTTGTCTGCCATTGATTGGTCGGAAAAACAGCGCTGTCCCAAACTAACACCATTCAACTTTGATGTGTCGGGCTGGTCGCCACAGTGTTTACACTTTTCAAGGGACTCAACCTACAAACGACTTACTTATACTTGTCTCTGCATATTAAGTTGGTATAGAATAAAGTATTTTAACATCCAATAAATTACTCTCTCCACCTTTAACTACTGTATCTCAACTCAAAAACATCTAGTGTCAAAAAGCCAGCAGTTTAAGCTTGCCGACCAAATAAGAAATCGTACAAAAAGCTAATAACAGTTCCATTGTCCTACGTTCAAACCCCTCTCAGTGAGATTATAAGAAAACAGGTCTGGCAAGTCTACAAAAGAGCGTATCATGTGTAGACACATCAACCCAATGTGCATTTGATCAAAGAGGCTGATTCTTGCAGTGCCAATCAATACACTCAATCAGCTATGCAGTAGATGCTAGTCTTGGCTGAACTTTAATAGAGACACACATTTTTTTTGTTGTTTTTTCCCTCCTCCCATCTCTCTCTCAGACAGATGAGCTTGCATGAAAGGCATCAGCTTGACAAGTTCAGGTAAAGGATGGCCAGACAATTGCCTGGGAATCAGGCATTTGTTGATTTTACATTATTAATTAGAGACGCGCAAGGCCATTGAGGCCTCCGGTGTCATGGGAACGGGTCATTATCATAGCACAACTCTGAGCGTAGCACGCACATTGATTGACGTGGCGAAGGCTGAATTGATTGTTAGGAAGCACAATTGATGTGTACTCAGATTCTGGTCAAGATGTACTGCACCCATTACACAACTAGTAAAAAGTTTAGACACACTTGACTGAATTTACGTTATTATGATTGTGAAAACCTTTTGATATAAAGGCTTATGTTTAAATGCTTGACAATAATTTTGTAGACATATATAAATTGTGCCTGCACATTGATTTCTTCACAAAAGTAAATAAGTGCAAAGTTGTAGGGAGAGGGTGGCTACTTTGAAGCAGCTAAAATACTGTACTGTAACAGTTTTGATTTGTTTAACATTTTTGGTCATTATGTAATTCCCAAACTCACAGTATTATTACACATACTTCAGAAAGCCGTTTAATGCAAGAAAGCTGCTGAAGACACAATAGGCAATAGTGGGGTATCCCATTACATGAGACTTTGGGGATCCCCTGACGCACATGCACACTCTTCAAAAACAAATAAGAACTTTACTTATGCATTAACATGGACACATAAGCCGTGTTCTCCGACACAAGTCGTGTGTGTTAAAATGCTTTCTCTTAACAGCCTTTAATCCCTTAAACGGCTGCATTTGCATCTACGTGATGTTGCAGAGCAACGCTTTCTGCAAAACCCCGGAATAAGCAGTTCCCTATCTGTCACTCACTCACCGCGAGGCCCCATCCGCAGGTACGTCAAAGACGACTGTACCCTTGCTCGGAGTTTGGAGGCGTGGTTAGCACTCTCCAACCCGTCGTGCTGGCTGGCCAGGACGATCCGACTCGGCTACACGATTCGGTTCGCCAGGTGCCTGCCCAGGTTCAATACTGTCCAATTCACTTCGGTAGGAGGCGAGGATGCCGCTGTTCTGCTGACGCAGAAACGCATTCTGTCATGCGTCCGGCATCAAGACTGGTTTGCGGCAGTAGACCTGAAGCATGCGTACTTTCATGTCTCGATTTTGCCTCGACACAAAACGTTCCTTTGGTTTGCCTTCGAGGGCCGGGCTATTAGTACAAGGTCCTCCCCTTTGATCTGTCCTTGTCACCTCATATCTTTACGAAAGTCACAGAGGCAGCCCTTGCCCCGCTAAGGGAAGTTTGTGTCCGTGTCCTCAATTATCTCAACGACTGGCTGATTCTAGCTCACTCTCGAGATCTATTGTGTACGCACAGGGACCTGGTGCTCAGACACCTCAGCTGATTGGGGCTTCAGGTCAACTGGGAAAACAGCAAGCTCTCCCCAGTGCAGAGCATCTCTTTTCTTGGGTTGGAGTTGGACTCAGTTAGTATGACAGCATGCCTCACAAGCGAGTGTGCTCAGTCGGTGCTAAATTGCCTGAAATCATTCAGGGGAAGAACAGCGCTCCCACTGAAACAATTTCAGAGGCTCCTGAGGCATATGGCATCCTCGGCGGTGGTTACGACGCTTGGGTTGATGCATATGAGACCGCATCAGCACTGGCTTCAGACTCGAGTCCTGAGATGGGCATGGCGCCACGGTATGCATCGCATGGCTATCATGCCGATCTGTTGCCGATCGTTCAGCCCTTCGACGGACCTTGCATTTCTACGGGCAGGGTTTCCCCTAGAACAAGTGTCCAGGCGTGTCGTTGTCATGACAGACGCATCCAAGTCAGTCTGGGGCACCATTTGCAATGGGCATGCAGCCTCGGGCTCCTGGACAGGACCTCGACTGCATTGGCATATCAACTGCCTTGATTTGCTGGCTGTATTGCTGACTCTGTGGAGGTTTCGGCCATTGATCCAGGGCAAGCATGTGTTAGTCCGGACGGACAACAGAGCGATGGTAGTGTATATAAATCAGCAAGGCGGTTTACGCTCATGTCGCATGTCACAACTCGTCCACCATCTCCTCTTTTGGAGTCAGCAGCGACTGAAGTCATTGCGGGCCACTCACATCCCAGGCGAACTCAATTGCACAGTGGATGCACTGTCGCAACAAGTGATGCTCAGGGGAGAGTGGAGACTCCGCTCCCAGGTGGTCCAGCTGATTTGGAGTCGATTTGGCAAAACGCAGCTAGACCTGTTTGCTTCCCAGGAATCCTCCCACTGCCCGCTATGGTACTCCCTGGCAGAGGCCCCGCTCGGCACGGACGCATTGGCACACAGCTGGTCACGCTCCTTGAGACAGCCCCTCCCTGGCGAATTCCCCTGAGGAAGGACCTCCTTTCTCAGGGATGGGGTACGATTTGGCACCCGCGCCCAGACCTCCATGTCTGGTCCCTGGACAGGATGCGAAAAGCCTAAGTGGGCTACCACCTGCAGTAGACACTATCACTCAGGCCAGGACTCCCTCTACAAGGCAGCTGTATGCCTTGAAGTGGCATCTGTTCGTGAATTGGTGTTCTTCCCGAGGTGAAGACCCACAGAGATGTGCAGTCAGGTCGGTGCTTTCCTTCCTGCAGGAGAGGTTGTAGGGGCGGCTGTCCCCCTCCACCTTTAAGGTGTATGTGGCTGCTATAGTGGCGCACCACGATGCGGTGGACGGTAAGTCCTTGGGGAAGCACAACCTGATCGTCAGGTTCCTTAGAGGCACCAGGAGGTTGAATCCTCCTAGGCCACACCTCGTTCCCTCATGGGATCTCTCTGTGGTCCTGTTAGGCCTGCAGAGAGCCCCGTTTGAGCCCCTGGAGTCAGTCGAGCTAAAGGCCCGCTCACTTCCATCAAGAGGGTTGGGGACCTGCAGGTGTTCTCTGTCAGCGATACGTGCCTAGAGCTCAGTCTGGCATACTCTCACATGATCCTGAGACCCCGGCTGGGCTATGTGCCCAAGGTTCCCATTACCCCTTTTAGGGATCAGGTGGTGAACCTGCAAGCGTTGCCCCGGGAGGAGGCAGACCCAGCCTTGTCGTTGCTGTGTCCGGTACATGCTTTGCGTGTTTACTTGGACCGCACAGAGAGGTTTAGACACTCTGAGAAGCTCTTTGTCTGTTTTGGGGGGCAGCAGAAGGGAAAGGCTGTCTCCAAACAGAGGATAGCCCACTGTATCGTGGATGCCATTGCTTTGGGATACCAGGCCCAGGGCGCACCATCCCCCCTGGGAGTACGAGCACACTCCACTAGGAGTGTGGCATCCTCCTGGGCCCTGCCGAATAGCACCTCTCTAACAGACATCTGTAGAGCAGCGGGCTGGGTGACATCCAATACCTTTGCGAGATTTTACAATCTCCGGGTTGAGCCAGTTTCGTCCCGTGTGTTAGCAGGTACGAACAGGTAAGTATGCGGACAGCTGGCCGGGTGTACCGCTTGCACACAGCATCTTTCCCCTCCCTGAGGTGATAACGTGTGTTTTTTTTCCACGAGTTCCCGGGATCGGTGAACCCTGGATGTCTTTCCGCCCCCAGCATCCTGCAGCAGGCAAATTCGGTGGAGGAATTTGATGCCAAGCCCAGTACTCGTGTAAGTATGCCCTGTCAGGTCAGCCCCTGTACTGGGATAGGTGCTCCATATGTGGTGGTTCCCTGTCGGTAATCCCATATGACGTATTTTTCCATGGTACGGTTTCCCTGATGGTAAACCCGGGTCTTCCCTTGAGCAGAGCCCTGCTCTGCCACCAGTTGCTGCACGTGTAGAGCTCCTCCCTTCCAGGTAGGACCTACCGCAGGGGCTTCTTTCCATGTGTGGTACTTCCCGGTTGGTAAGTCCATGTGATGTATTCTCCACATGTTAACCTCCCCTTTGGGCAGGATGTGGTCTCTGTGGTGTCTTTTCCCCGTGGGAAAAAGAACACCTTCCCTGACGTGAATACATCTGGCCCCAGCTAAGTGAATTTTCATTTATTTGGGAGAAAAATAAGAGAAAAGGTCGAAGCAGCTGGTGCAGCCTGTTCCCATTGTAAGTACATCTTGTCCCCCCCCCCTTGTGGTATGAGGGACTATGCAACTTATTTGGGGCATTGGGAATGTTACGATGGGGCCTGGTGCACTTTTTACTTTTTACTACTCCTGCCTGCCTGCACCTGCACCGCTGATCCATGTAACACAGTTCAGCTGGTTGTGGGATTTTGTATAGGGACCCCTAGTGTCAATGCATCGACACAACGTTGAGTGACTGACAGATAGGGAACGTCTTGGTTACTGCTGTAACCTCTGTTCCCTGATGGAGGGAACGAGACATTGTGTCCCTCCAGCCACAACACTAAGCTACCCGCTGAAATGGCCGGGAATCTGTCTTGGCTCCTCAGCACAAACCTGAATGAGTGGTTGCAAGCCAGCTCCTTTTATACCCGTATGTCTGAGGGAGTGGCATACAAATTCCACTCGCCAATTCTTTCAATTGCCCATTTCTCAAATATCAGAAGTGTTTGGGCTCCCAAGTACGACCCCTAGTGTCACTACATCCATTCCATCAGGGAACGGAGGTTACAACAGTAACCAAGACGTTTTCTTAAGTGCATGTAAACATGGTCAAAGTCTTGATAGAATGAAATATACAGTATAATTGGAATAAAAGATATAGAAGCCACATCGAAGTTAAATTATGTCCACAAAGCAAACTAACAAGGAACTATGCTTTTAATCACAGGTAAAGAGGTGTAATTCTAACCACACAACTTTGTGATGCTGTTTGCGAATGTTTGTTGGAACTACGGTTTTGCGCAACACCAAATTGTTGAACTAGGCTGGTAACAATGGAACTTGCGACCATAAATGGCTAATGATGCTCTGTGGTGTACATTACATTGGTTACAGTAAGAAGTTACACTGACTGAATAAAGTCACCTCATAATCGACCACCAGTGAGATATAATTACACTTTCAGTAAAACAAAACTGATCATGTGAGGCAAAATAACAAACATGAACATGCTGCATTTCTACTTTGAGAGACCTGCTACAAAACCAGAATGTCCAAGGCACTGAGCATCTGGCATCAGGCAAAAAATTCTACTGAGACCCATGCCAGTTTCCAATCGCCCTAAGCGCCAACCCCGCGCCAAGCCTGTAAACAGCCTTTATCAGCAGTAATGGTGGCATAATCCCAGCTAAAGAGGAAGCAGCATATGGCCCGGGCTTTACAAATGCAATCCCAACAAAGTAACAGGATTCACAGAGGAGGGCTTAACAGTAATGGCCACTTAAACAAAAATGTGCCAACCAATCTTTTCGTTACCTTTTCTTTTTATGGGGTTTGGAATTCTCTCTCCAAATTACAAATTTAAAAACGTTAATCCAGGGGCCAGAGAGTTCCATAGTAGTGCACTTGTGTTGAGAGGTTTGTTGGGATTTACATTAGAATATTCTAAAAAGTCATAAATCAATATGGGTTTTTCAATGACAGATTCTGGTCCTAAATCTTGAATATTTGGTTGCATACTTGTATAAATATATTTTTTATAAGGCTAAATCATATGAAATGTTGCCAGTACATCACATGCTGACTAAAATGTGTACTTTGTGTTTCTTAATATCTGTAGGCGCATCAAACTGCCTAACCAAATCCAGCACAACAGAGGATTCAATCACTTTCTACTGCCTCTGCACATTTGATTAAGATGTATCTTCAATAAGTCAGACTGACAGTAGTCTGCTCTGATGTGGAAGGCATTGCCTGCTGAATCTATATCTGTATTGTCAGCTTCCTCTGGATCCCTCCTTCATGAAACCCATCCAGCTTTCCTTTTTGATCACAGATCCAAGTCCAGCAAGATGGATCTCCGACCTTGGGACGCCAGGCACTTGGCAAGTCTTTTTCTGAAAACCCTGCTCCCTGTGCACGTACCTTTCCCCATTGATTTTTCCTCCAATACTGCCACCATTCATTGTTTGTGACATTTTACTGTTGACTCTTTAACACCCGTCAACCAAATCAATTTCATATATTTTTTATTTTATTTTTTTATTTTTTTGTCAATGCCTGGCTAGAGGATGGTTCGGATTTGAAATGACTGTTGGCTGACTGAAGATGTTGATTTTTACGAGGCTTGTAAAGTCAGCCAAACATGTTTATTTTTGCGAGAACAAATAATGGAGTGGAAAAGAGTTGTGGGTTTGGAGATCAGATCTGGAGAGCCAAAGATTGATGCAAGGCACATTAGAGACAAAATGAGACAATCTGAATTTGGATAAGTCAAACATGTGGACGGTGTCAGTTCTTAGGCCAAATTAGTAATTACAGAAGTCAACAACTGGTCATGAATAGATTTAATCTATTTGCTCTTGATGGCAAAACACCAAACATGTTCAAACTTTCAAAAATGTTCCCTTCTCTTTCTTTTTCTCAAAAAACAAAAATAAAAAAACACCCAAACAAACAAACAACATAAAATGACTTATCCCAATCAGCCAGTTGCCATTGTCATTACCACTGCCACAGCCAGTTGCCATCATTTGCCAACTTTTACAATTGGGATTTTACAGTGTAACAATGACAGCAATGATCATCCAAACTGACCTTGAAGTTTCATAAGGAATCTCTTAGATTAATATTTGCTAAAGAGATTAAGAGAGATGGGTAATGAGATTAATATTCTCTATTCAGCACACTCCGCCTGGAGACGGACTCCGTGAAAGGGATAAAGGTCGCTCCGGGTACGTGCTGGTCACTCTTAGTTGTCAGGACTGATTTATTGCCTCCTAGCTGTTCAATTTCGCATTTCGTCCTCGTCATATTCCTGCCTCGTGATCATTCGCCGCTGACCCTTGTAGGGCAGCCCGGGAATATTGATAAAACAATTATCTGCTCGCCGTTCATTTGATTTTCCATTTCAATTACGGATTGGAGAAGGCAAAAAGAAAAAGATTGCACATTGATTTTTTTTTCCTTCTTCCCCTTGCCCTCTCTTTCTCTGTCTCTCTTTCTTTCTCATGGTGTTTTTCCAGTGACATGACATGAATGCAGGGGCTTTGCTTTTAACATATGCAGAAATTGTCATACTTACAGTAGCTTTGAGGCCTGATATTACAGTAAATCATGGTATTTTGATACTTGCTGAGTTTTAAAAGGTAGCCATGGTATGTACATATATTGAAAATGAAAGGAAGAAAGAAAGAAAGAAAGGCATATAGAGAAGAATCGGTTAAAAGAAAACCAGAGTGAATGACAGAGAGAGAAATACAGCAACACACACACAGAACTCGAGACAGAGAGGAGAGTAATTCCCTTCATATCATCCACAGCAGAGCTGCTCTAAGCACTCGTTCACCTCTCTCAATCACACGTCTCACATGAATGCAGACACAAAAGAGAGGGCAGCTTTAATCTCCACATCTCTCAACCAATGTCTGCTGTGGGGAGATAAAGAGGAGGAGTGGCTATCCCTAAAGACAGGGGATGATGTCTGCTCATGGCCTGACACCAGGAGTGAGAACTCTACACTAGGTTGATCAACCAGCATGAGACTGGGCAGCATTTCCCAAAAGCATTGTAAGCCTAAGTAGATCGTAGAAACCACTGGCGCCAATGATCTCTACGATCAAATTAAGCTTGCGATGCTTTTGAGAAACGCTGCCCTGGTTAGTTAAATATGCATGGGTTTTGTTCATTATGTGCATTTTCTTCAAATTACAGGTTGCAGTTAGAACCAAAAAAGGTTTTCAGTCTGAAGAACCTTTTCATGATTAATGAAGAACATCTTATTATGTTGTTCTTTAGAAAGCCAGAAAATCTAAAGAAACACAAAGAAGCTTCAACATTCTGATACTTTAAAACCATAAACCAATATTCTGATATGAAGAACCTACACTGAAGGAAAAAAAAAGTTCATTGAATGGTTGGATTTTTACACTTTTAACTATTGACACAGAGCAACTTCAGATGAAAATGGAGAAACTGAGTTGAGGACAGCACTTTAGTACTTTGACTTTCATATAAAAGGAGAGAAAAGGGGAGGGGTCCATGAGAAGTGAGTTCATTACAGTAAAAGACTCAATAGATTCTATGTAAATGATTTGGAACATTGATAATGGGTTAAGGCCCAAAGGGAATCATGCTCAAAAAGCCCTGTGGGAGCCATGGGAAAATCTGCTTCAGCTGAAGTATCCGGCTCTTGGCCAAAGCTCTCAGCCCAGGAGGAGTGGAGGGGCACAGTTTTTCTGTGTATGAATATGTGTGTGTGAGAATGTGATCTGTAATGAGCATGCACGTGCACCAATAAATTTCCATTTATTTTCTGACCAATTAAATTTCATGATAAGGATTTAAAAATATATATATATTATAGAGACTGAATTCACAAAGAACATGAATTTTTCAAGTCAATGTGTTTAAAGCCTAATTAAAATATATATATATATTCACTATAAGAATTTCTATGATTTTCTTAATTCCCATAACTTTTCCAGGCCTAGAAATCACAAGATTAAAATTCTCTGATACTTTCAGGATTTCCATGACCGTGGGAAACCTGTACACAATAAAGATAGATAAAGAAAACAGCCTCACACTAGGAATCTTCAGTCATGGCTACTGTTAAACTGCAGCATTCAACATGATTTGAGGGAAGAGAACAGGAAGTTGGATACCAGGAGACCAGGCCTGATGATAAAGCAATGGCAGGTCAGTGATCCAGCACGGTCACTCTAACTGTACTCTCTCTATCCCACACACACTCCCTCCTCTTGTCCTGCGCTCCAATGCGCACTAACACCTCTGGGGGGAATTCACAAGAATGACCTTAAGGAAGTTTGGCTTTGATCAAAGTTTAGGCTGGACAACGTAGCAGAGGATGAAACTCCTCCTTAAGATCCATGGCAAAGAGAAGCTCCCAGAACTGTACTTAAAGTTCCCCTCCAAAACAGGATTACCCACAGTAATTAAGCTAATGAAGTAGCTAATTTAACAAAGAATAAAAAAATCATCCTCCCAAGGCTTCTTCTCTGTGACATTACACTTTTTTATTTTATTTTTTACTTAACTTAAGACAAGACCGGCCCATTGCACTGTTTGTCCAGGCCATAATGTTAAACATATGCTGAGTATTGAATATCATAGGGGCCTTGGTGCTCAGTTTCAAAGCAGTCCTTCAAAGTGACATTTCATGTTGTCATACTCTCATGTTGGTGTTTTCCTTGATGATACAGGAAATTATTTGAAATGAAACGGTGCAGTACAATGGAGTGCTTTGTCCGAGACGGCCCTCAGTAAAATAACACTTCCCTTCATGGCCGCTGATGTCAGAGAGGGAGAGACAGAAAGTATTCTTGTTTATTTTAGTTTTTTTAAGTACTTAGAGGAGGAGAGGGAGAAAATGGTAGGAGAGACTGAGAGGGACAGTAAAGTCCGGTGCACACTGAACAATTTTGGCCACGATTTTGCCATCTGAGACAAATTTCGGAAATTGATTTCTTTCACCATGGAGCAAAATCAGTCCTTGATCACTGTGTGAACAATACCGGTGGTCGATTAATCGCATTCACGGTGACTCTTAAGGCGCTTTCCCACCATCTCGCAGAACGGTTCTTGTTACTGACAAATTTCGGGAATTAATTTCTTTCGCCATATAGCACAATTAGTTCTTGATCACTTAGTGTGAACATCTCCAATGGTCGAATAATTGCCTTTGCAAGTAACCTTATAGCGCTTATTGCTAATTAAGCTGAATGATTACCGTTAGTGGACTGTGCCGTTCCGTATCGATCTGGGATCACTGACACGGTTGCAGTTTAGTTTTCTATCATAGTGCTGCAAAATCAGGATTAGAATGGACTGACTGGGCAAGTGAGCAATTGTGAGTCACCATGTCACGAAAGCCATTCCACCAACATGTTTGAGTACGGCTTGCTAGCCAAGCTGAAAAATCGGGAATGGTTTTAATCTTACCGTACTGAACTGTCTTCAAGAGGAAATGCTATGGAAACATTACTCACAGTAGTCAGAACCGTTCTGCCGATGTTGGAAAATTTAATATAGATGAAGTTCTGGCAATGTAAGAACTTTTGGGTCACAGTCCTGCCCTGTGACTGCTCCAATGATGCACTGTTAAATTAAGAACCAGTAAGAGCACAGCAATTCACAATCTGACAAACAACGATCGTAAAGGACTGAAGATATCGCACAGTGTGCACCCAATTTGAGAGGTTCCAATGTTCAAGTTTTTTTGTTCTCTCAGCCCCCTCAAAATGTCCCACCTCCACCCCCCTCACACTCACACATAAAACACACTCCCCACCTCACCTCCTGCTTCCACTCAACTCTTCTGTTCTGCCCACGGCTGCCTTTTTCATTTTAGCACATTATCCAGCACCAAATTTCACTCCAATATCACCTCATCTCTCCATAGTAGATTAACCCTTGCCTATTGCCTTCTAAATGACCCCATTACATTCTAACTGCTTTTACACTCTCTAGTAATTCTTCCCCATTCACGACACACACACTCACATACACATTATTCCTCATTCCATGTTCTGCACCCCTGTTGAGTGATATGGCCACTGACAACAGGCACGTGTAAACTTACCCTACAAGCAGCCATATCACCCTGCAGCTCTTGCCTGTTTGCCCAATAAAGCTAAGCAGGGTTGAGCCTGGCCAGTACCTAGATGGGAGACCTCCTGGGGAAAACTAAGGTTGCTTTTGGAAGTGGTATTAAGGAGGCCAGCAGGGGGTGCTCACCCTGTGGTCTGTGTGGGTCCTAATGCCCCAGTATAATGACAGGGACACTATACTGTAAAAAAGCACCATCTTTCAGATGAGATGTTAAACCAAAGTCCTGACTCTCTGTGGTCATTAAAAATCCCAGGGCACTTCTCGTAAAAGTGTAGGGGTATAACCCTGGTGTCCTGGCCAAAATTCCCCCCATTGGCCCTTATCCATCATGGCCTCCTAATAATCCCCATCCCTGGATTGGCTACATCACACTACACTCCTCTCCACCAATAGCTAGTGTGTGGTGGGCAATCTGGTGCACTATGGCTGCCGTCGCATCATACAGGTGGATGCTGCACACTGGTGGTGTTTGAGGAAATTCCCCCTACACTATGTAAAGTGCTTTGAGTGCCTAGAAAAGTGCTATATAAAATGTAGGGAATTATTATTATTAAGCTAGGTGTAGTGTCCAACAAATACAAACGCATAGACTCCTGTGGTGAAGTTTAATGAGCTATCAAAAGTGAAACTATTTTCACTACACAGTTGGACTTGTGTTGGTGCACAGTCATCGGAACTAGGAATATGACCTTTTAAATCTATATAGAGTCCACAGAGTATCACTTTGTTTGGCTTCATTTTTAATACTACTAGCCTCTTTAACCACAGCTTAAACCTTTAGGACACACTTTGGATTTGCCAAAGTTATGAAGATCAAGGCATAGAATCTTTAAGGATATTCAAGTGTTCTGCTTGAGAAACTTTTAGCAAGTAATTTAGATATTTTTGAGAAAACCTGTATTTACCACTCTGAGTTATACCAGATTTCAGATTTGCCCATCCCTAAACATCACGTTAAAATTAATTTGTTGTTCTTTCAGACCCCTTCCTGTCTAAGTAGGCAGTTCTTGGCCTGAACAGACTACAATCTAAACCATACTTTGTGCTGATAGTCAAAAGTATGGCTATGTGAGGCTACCTTAAACCTACACAAGTGTATTAATGTAATCAATGCGACCTAAACAAGGTGGCCCATCAGAACCACATGTGTCCACATATCTGTGTCTGACACAGCCGTTGTGATCTCACGGGTACACCTCTTGCTCTCAATGCATTCAGATCACCCTGTGGATAAAAAATAGAAATCCTTAGCCTTCCATTTGAATGATATTTTGAGTATGAGAGCAGTGGAGGGTGGTGAGGGGACCTGGCATCTCCATACACACCCTCAACTACAATCGCTCTCAACAGGGAGTGTGTGTCAGGAGCGCTCAACTCTCCCTGTACACACACTTGCACGTGTGCGGATGGGTGGGGAAAGCGGACCTGACAGTGATGTATTGCAACTGGTTGCAGGTGTCGAAGAGAGGAGCAAGACTCGACCAGTCATGGGTGGGTGGGCGAGAGAGTGGGATGTGAACCGCATGAGAGAGAGAGAAAGAGAGAGATCCTCTGTAGGGAATGGAACTGATATCCCCGTTTACATGCTGACCCCGATTCAGTTCTCCTGTCCCTCTCTCTCTCTTTCTGTCTGCTTCCTCTTTCCATGCTGTCTCCTTAGAATCCTATCAATGCCTTTCTCTGTTTCTCTACCTCATATGCAAGGTACATGTATTGACTGCATTTATATAGATATGTGTATAGGTATATATACTAATATATAAAGCTCCCTAAATGCTAAAACAGCATTCTGTCTATATATTCCACTATATACAGTATTTTATCCAAACTAATTGCCAAACCCAACAGTTACATATTATTTTGTGTTCTTTCCTTCAAAGTAAAGGCCGACTGAACGTGTTAACACGTTACCTACAAAAAAAAAAAAAAAAAAAAACATTCAGAAATAATAGCAAATTACTGACATCAAATAATTAAATTAATTGACAGCCTTAGCTTCATTTCAGCAGTTGACTAAGGTATCAATTTAGTGTTGAAACTAAGGTATCAATTTAGTGTTGAAACCAAGGTACCATAGGTGGTATAGTTCCAACCCCAATCTATAAAAAATGATGCCTAAAGAGTGCTTTTAAGCAAGCCATGTTGCTGTAGTTTGTAGCATCTTATTGGGCAAAACTACAGTGTAAAAATATTTCCATTGTGATTTCAGACTGAAGCAAACAATTGCTGTCTGCCCTCATAATTCTCACCATCCTCTGATAATATGTTTGGTATGGAAACATGCAAGCAAGAATTGTTCACACACGCTGAAATCTGTGTCTCAGCCTCCCTTCACTTTATAATGGAATATGGAGGTGTTTTTGTTGCAAAGCTCTAACTGATCCTGCGGGATTTGATTCCAGCAGGCTGTTCCCCTCTGCCTTTCAACACCAAACTCAGCACTCCAATCAAACCCAACCACGAGGGACCACCCCCAACCCCCTCACCCCACCAAGATTACTCCCATCCCAGCCGCACTTCCATTGATCGTGGGGGAGATCTTTCCTGAAATGCGTGCTACACAGCGGCAAGAACAAAGGCCTCTCTGCTGCCTCCTACTCTTACTGTATCCTCTTGCTCTCTCTCTTTCTCATCTCTCTTTTTAAACAAAGGCATAAAGGACCTATGCAGTTATAAGGTTAATCAGGGTCTTCCGTTGTTCACGGTTCACTCTCTGGAGTGTCAACAAGGAGTGTGTCTGTGTGATAAAATCTCTGTCAGTTTTGCATCACAATCCACACAGAATGTTTTAATTAGATTTTTTAAAATACATATAAGCTGATGCTTATATGCTTATACTTTGTTGTTGTTATGACTATGACAGAATATAAATAAAATAATCTAACATTTATGTTGAGTTACACTACAGTGTCTGTGATTGACAGTGACATTGACAGTGAGTGTGTCTATGAATACACATTCAAAAACTGTGTATGTATATCTTAAGCTGTGGTTTGGGGACACAATTAGGCTCAAACAATTCATAATTTTAATAAAGTTAATAATGTATTATTAGTAGTAGTAGTAGTAATAGTAGTAGTAGTAGTAGTAGTATAAAATGCATTTATTCTAGGGGTAGGGTTAGGGTTAGATAGTAAGTATAATGATCTTTACATAATAAAACAATGGTATTTCATTATTTAGATAGCTAAGTAAACATGTTTGTGAGAGATCAACTCCAACACATCAGAAATGTTCCCTGTTTTAAAACATCTAAAATCCAAAAATGTAACAAAATTGAGGTCAATTAGGGAACTAGCCTGATTATGAGAATGTGCAGAAGTCACATGACCTCAAATAATTTCAGCGATTAGTGGACTACTGAGACACAAGTGCTAATTACCTGTATATCGGAGAAAATGTTTAATTCTTCTAGCCAAGCCTTAAAATAACCATGCTATAAATACAAGGCATTTATTTAATCAGAGCCTAATTCACTTTTGACAGAGTAAATTCCACTATTTTCTGTGAGGCTTTCTGACATTGCCATCATTTTTAATTAATTCTTAATTAAAATATATTACACCACAGCTTCTACCCATCTCTCTTGATATTGTAACATAATCAATTCAGAACCATTTACATATCATTAATTAAAAGCTTTCCCTTCTCATCCTTAAAATCATAATGAGGCTCTATTTCTCATTAAGACGGCATACGAGCAAATAACAATGCTACAGAGAACGTAAGGAACACAGAGGAAGATCTATCGTCACAAGTATGACACAATTCAGTTGTTTCTCTTTTCTCTTACAATGAGAGAGAAATATTTCTATACACTGCGTGCACAATTATTAGGCAAATTGTATTCCTCAGGATTAATTTTATTGTTGAACAAACACAATGCTCTCATTCAATCCAAAATGTTATTGAACCTCAAACCTGAATGTTTAACAAAGGAAAAGTGAGTTTTGTCTTTCTCAGGGGAATATATAAGTGTGCACTATTATTAGGCAACTATTAGTGTGCACAATTATTAGGCAATTAAATTGCAAAAATAATTTCTCCCTCTCTGTTTATTCTCAATTTTTAGAGTAAGCACAACAAATAAGTAACACAAAATGACAATTAAATAAAATTTTTGGCCGTTCAAAAATATTCAGTGACCAATATAGCCACCCTTAATAACTGCCATGAACCTTCCAGCCATGGAGTCTGTCAGTTTCTTGATTTGTTCCCGATCAACTTTTGCTGAAGCAGCAACCACAGCCTCCCAAATGCTGTTTAAAGAGGTGTATTGTCTTCCCTCACTGTAAATCTCACATTTGAGAAGGGCCCACAAGTTCTCAGTAGGATTTAAGTCAGGTGAGGAAAGGGGCCAAGTCATTATTTGGGCATCTTTGAGGCCCTTACTGGCTAGACAAGCAGTGGAGTACTTGGATACATGTGATGGAGCATTGTCCTGCATAAAGATCATGGCCTTTTTGAATGCTGAGGACTTCTTCCTGTACCACTGCTTGAAGAAAGTACTTTCCAGAAACTGGCAGTAGGTTTGGGAGTTGAGTTTCAGTCCATCTTCAACTCAAAAAGGTCCAACTACCTCATCCTTAATGATAGCAGCTCATACCAGCACCACTCCTCCACCTTGCTGGCACCTGCCTCGAAGTGGTGCCGTGTCCATTAGTGATCCAGCCATAGGCCCATCCATCTGGTCCATCAAGAGTCACTCTCATTTCATCTGTCCATAAAACCTTTGAAAAATCTGTCTTCAGGTATTTCTTTGCCCAATCTTGATGCTTCAACTTGTGAATATATTCAGTGGTGGTCGTGTTTCAGCCTTCTTGACCTTGGCCATGTCTCTGAGCACTTGACACCTTGTACTTCTGGACACTCCAGGTAGGTTGCAGTTCTGGAATATAGTGACACTGGAGGAAAATGGGTTCCTGATAGCTTCATGTTTAATTCTTCTCAAGTCTTTTGCAGTTAATTTGTGCCTTTTCTTCTCCATGCATTTTTTGCGCCCCAGTTGACTATTCGCAACAAAATGTTTGATTGTCCGGTGGTCACGCATCAATAGTTTAGCTATTTCAAGAGTGTTGCATCCATCTGAAAGGTATTTTAATTTTTTTTACTTTCAGTGCCAGACACTCTTGTGCCAAAAGTGACACAAGCCGCAGAGCAAAATACATATGTCATATCATTTCAGTTGTGTCTGAGCACTTATCACATGCATGCCTCTTTTCTTTTGTTTCTAATATCAAGCATGGATGAGAGCTGTAGTGTAATGCATCTGCTAAATCCTAATTTCTGTCATCTTGCTTTCTCTCTCTCCCTCTGTGTCAAAGGTGTCCCGGCATTGGCTGTCAGGGTGGCACGTTTGAGCCGCCATTTGGACTTACTGACAGCAATTTATTTGAATGTTTTGTCACTGCGGGCTGCATTATATGAAGGCCGCACGCTAATATGACACATCTACCCCCTGCCCACATGTATGCAGACACACTCACACACATGACCAAAATATTATAACATGAAGATATTGACACATTCCACAGGTTTAAAACAATTAAATCTTAAAACTCCAGATGGATTTGATGCAAATTATTATAAATTCTATCTCTATATAGTGTTGTTGTAAAAAAAACCACTGGAATTAAAATGAAAAAAAAAAAATCTCTATCCATTTACAATTCTGTGAAAGAGTGCTAACATGTTATTAAAGTGCATGATATTCATATACCTATAGGAAGCCAAGTCTTTCTTTAGACAGCAGTAAACATAAAAAAAAAAAAATGCTTTGGGAATCTAGTGTAAACACTTGTGTGTTGGCAGGCAGCTGGGTGAGTCTTGTTAGGGCAGTGTTAATGCTGAAACGCACAGTCAGACGTAGTTAGCAGCTGTTTCAGGCATTTAAAAGATTGCCTCTTCTATTACTCTGTAACATTTCCACACACAGCCCTTGCTCAACAACAGACATGCCAATTACAGTACAACGTAAACTCCTGCTTTACTCACTTAACCGCCACACAAACACACACACACTTACAAACACAAAAACACTAAGCAGTCTGGCTTTGTATTCAAGAGCAATTAAAGGGCAACTTTTTTCTTACTAAATATACACACTACTTTAACATGTAGCTATATACATACACACATAAAACATCCACACACATACTCAGTACATGAGTGCTGGCATGATAAAGGATTAATTCATCTGAAACCACAAGCACATTAGTCTCTAAGCACAGCTCGAACTAGGTCTGTGTAATCCTAGATTTGAACAGCTCCTCCACCACAAGCTGTCTGAAATCCTACTGAACGCATTACCTATGCACGTACTAAACACACATTTATGCACAAAAGAGAAACCATTAATTGATGAAAAAAAATTAAATGTGATGTGAATTTGTTCATATCACGTCTGAAGTTACAACAGCAGTGTGTCTTGCCGTTTTAAATCAGTTAGTGTCTCTAGAATTATTTGTCCAGCACTAAACGAGACACTTAACGCTGTACTGTCAGCAACTCTGTGGTATGCTATTTATATTGAATACCGATACTGAATGCTCAACATTTATTTTAGGACACATTGTTTTGCAGGATTGTACATCCCTAGATGGGACATCCCACAAACAACAAAAACTTTAAAACAGATTTACATTACATATTTTTGGATGATAAAAACACTGTACTGAAACACAGGAGATGTTAGGTAGAACATTAGCCATGGTCACCATTCACTTTCATTGTACGGGGAAAAAGATGCAATATAAGTGAATGGTGACTGAGGCTAACGTTCTGCCTAATATTTCCTTTTGTGTTCCATGGAAGAAAGAAAGTCATGCATGTTTGGAACAACATGAGAGTGAATAAATCATGAAAGAATTTTCATTTTTGGGTTAACTATCCCAAGTTATAATTTAAAGATCTCTCAAGCAACAGAAAAAATTGCTGACAACAACAAAAGTAAAATAAAACTGCAAGTGTTATGTTTACTAAGAGCACTTGCAAAGGATTTGCAAAAAAAACAAAAAATTCTGATCTTTCCAGCATTGCGAAATCAATCAAAGATCAGGTAATGAAATATGCAATGTCCTGTTTTGTTATCTATTTATTTTTAGCATGCACCCGGAACCTCTGACAAATTGTGTGCAATCGCAAATCTCCATAAATCACGATTAAATACAAGTATATCACCACCAGAGCATATATCTTCTCCGGCCTGGCTAATGAGAAAAGGCCCTGGACTATTTTGGCTGATTAATTAATTCAAAATGTCGGCTGTTATTCAAATATGAGGCTGGTGCTATTTGAATAACACTTGACAGCAAATGCCTGAAGAAATAATTTCAAGTTTGTACGACCCTCCACTGGATTGATGATGATGGCTTATGGAAACGCTATACATCAACTCTCTCGCTCACCTCCTCTTGAGCCATCATGTTGTATTTTCATTACATTATTCCAAGTTCAGGTTGAGCTCTGGGGTCCAGTGCTTTTATTCCACTTCAGCCGCTGTGTGTTAGCCATGTGCCCTGCAGTCTGGGCTGATCAGTGGTGCCTGACTGGACAGGGGGATAGAGGTAGAGTATCCACTCCATTGAGGTAACACATTTTAGTTTTCTGCTGCTCTGTGAATGGACATTTATTAGCCTCTGACTAAGAGGTCAGTACAACAATAGCCTAAATTGCTATGGTTTGAATGTTGGTCTGAACTATACCGACTACTGACTGAGAAAATACTATTGCTTGCAAGACAGCACAAGAATAAATGACTAAATGAAATGCTGCATCAGAGGTCAATCTCTATTTTCATGTTAATATTTGCTGTTGTCATGGCAATCAGTGCACGTCTTGTTTTATATCAACTGCGTACGAGAATCGACACTTTTCTTGACACCATCACCAAGTAAGAAATTTTGACCAACCGTTTTGGAGATTTCGGTCTTTCCCCATTCAAGTAGATAGGAGCTGCTGTTGTATGCCGCTTGTTTACATAGAAAAATAGCTGCCCAAGAGCATTCAAAAGATGGCCACAAGTGGACTGACTTGCTAGAAAGATTTTGGCTGCAATGGACAACAATTGTGAAACGCTCAGTTTTTTGGGTGGGTGAAAAACGCTGTTCCAGTGTCAATGAGAGGTTTACAGATATCAAATTCAATGCGTTTTCCAACTTCAGCATAATAGTTTGGATGTGGCATTCTGTTTTAGTTTGAAACCTTCATTTTTAGTTTCTTAACGTAAATGTTTTCCAAAGTATGTGGTTATTTAAACGCACAGTTCCAGTGTGGTCGAAAATGTATTAGTGTGGACACGGCCTCAGTCAATGGGAGATTTTCACATTTTAATCTTAAATCTTCCAAAAAATACAGACATTTAAGACTGAAATTATCTACAAAAAACAATAAATGAAATTTTTACTTTAAGCGATTCGGACTGAACTTCAAACATTCAGGAATTTGAATAAAGTGCTCACCTTGCAAGCACTATATATTTTAAAAATTCTTTTGAATTTCAGAATTAAAAATAATTGTGTGCTCAAACCTATGTTTGAAATACACCTTAAAATGCATATTATGGAGTGTGTGTTGGCAGGTTTGGGTGGTTTACGAGGACATTTTGTTAGGTTACAGACTGGTAATTACAAGGGTATTATGCTATAAATGTGGTTTATGAGGACATTTCTAGTGTCTCCATAATTCAAATCGCTTAAAAAAAAAAACATACTAAACAATGTTTTTTTGAAAATGTAAAAATGCTGAAAGTTTTCTGTGAGGGTTAGGTTTAGGGGTAGGTTTAGGGGATAGAATCTATAGTTTGTACAGTATAAAAATCATTATGTCTATGGAGATTCCTCATAAGGATAGCCGCTCCAACATGCGTGTGCGTGTGTGTGTGTGTGTGTGTGTGTGTGTCCTCCACTCTATCTTTCTTCTCATCAGGCAGAGAAAAATAATCAGGGCTCAGGAGACAGGAGAGGTTCAGTCATTAAATAAATTAACTCTGCTACACTAGCATCCCTCTGCACCCGAGCGACTATGGCCGTGCTCTGCATACATGCACATACACATAGGGAAAAATGATGCTCAGACCAATATTTCAAGAAAAAAGGCCACTTAAATACTAAATCAGAATTAACAGACATACACATGCCAAAATGTCCAAGAATGTTAACGTGTTCTCATATACGCACACCTTGTGTCACATTGAAAGGGTCTTTAATTTGAGGAGGAAGTCGAGAAACGCCCTGTGCCCTCGGTGTGTAATCTTCATTTGCATGGGCTAGAATGTCCTACTCTACATAATTACATTAAAGGCTAGCGCAAATTAAGGAGTTTGTGAAGTGCTACGTGAATTAAAAATACTGTAAAGAGAGCCACATTCCTCCTGTTCACCCACACACACACTATATATATATATATATATATATATATATTTTAATTATATAAACAAAGAATAATTAGAGGAAAATATTTGTTAGAAATCACACTGACTTTTCACTTATTAGTCATTTTCATAGACAGCTATTTTATGGTCAATGTCTGACACATGGTTACAAGTAAAATTCCTTGTGAAATCAATAGGCTGACTCTCTCTCTCTCTCAAAAAAAAAAAAAAAAAAAAAAAAAAAGTTGTATCACCTGTTTGTTCATGACAGTGCATTCTTTTTTTTCTTTTAGGAAGCTCATTGTTTCACTTCTAAAACTCTCAACTCTCAATCCTTGTATGGGAGCAAGTGAGTGAAAAATCTCAAACTGTGCCATGTAAAACAAATCGCTATCAATCATTCTGACAGAGCTGCTGCTTATTTGAGAGGCAGAAGTGGGCAAAAAAAAAAAAAAAAACTTAGCTGTCAGCAAAGTGGCCAGTGTCTAAACCCACACTTTACATTTCTGCAGCTACAAGCCAACACGAAAGGCCCTGCAACTCAGCGTATGCTTGTGGGCACGGCTCATAAGCAAACCTGCCAATTTTCTTTTTTTGGGGGGGTTCTCTGAGATGAAATGTAAGGAATGATGGCTAGATGGCGTGTTATAGGTGCATAGAGGGATGAACAGGGAGCAATGCCGTGGCTGATTAAAAATGCATGCCGTCTCTGGTAGGACACAACAGATAATGATATTGTGACTGCCCTGTGTCATTGAATTTGGTTCACCTTTTCTAGCTGCATGATGCAAAATGAAACCGTGCACCGCAGATTCCATGATCAAAAAAGAGCATTTAGTAAAAGCTTCAGTGGGGGGCATTTGATATTTGAGATAAAAATCAAAGAGCTGATGATGTGAAGTATTGTATGGGTGAAATAAAAGGTTTATGAGATAAGCGGTGGTAATTAAACTTTTTTCACATGTCTGATCATAAAACAATCAATTTTGAAAACAAAATGCAGGGATAGTTTACACAAAAGTAGAAATTCTGACATCATTTACTCACCCTAATATGGTTACAAACCTGTATTCCTACGTAGAACCAAAAATGAGATGTGTTATGCAGAATATTAGACTCAGTCACCATTCACTTCCATTGTATGGAAACAATATGCAATGATAATAAATTGTGACTGAGGATAATATTCTCTCTAACATACCCTTTTGTGTTTCATGGAAGATAGAAAGTAATATGAATTTGGAACAACGTGACCATTTTTTGGTGAACTGTCCCTTTAAACTCTTACGTAGACATTGTATTTTGGCTTTGCTATACACAATGCATAATTTAAATAAATTTAAACCAACTGAATACTTTTCACAACTCTAGACTGTAACTTAAGGGTTAAACTTCTGGCGCACTGAGTGACGTGACACAACAACATGACGTTGATTTCCGTGAAGTGCTTCTACGGTCGCAGAGCCAACAAATGTGCCTCTCGTAAGAAACCTCTTTAAGTTTTTTTTCTCTGAAACCTGTTTGGGTGTTAAGAGTATCGTCTCTATTTTCGTTTGATATGCCGCTTTAACAAAATTAATTAATTTTCCACGCATCAGCGTGCTGATAATCATGATGTTCAAATACGTGTATTTTGGGACATTATTCCCTCAAAAGTAAAAAATAAATAAATAATATGTTTGTTGTTTGAATAGAAAAGTGTATTCAATCCTAAAAATGCACATGATGTTTGGACCACTCAACATGTTTGGAAGACATGGGGCAATGGTAATCAGTATATACACTGCCTGGCCAAAAAAAAAAAAAAAAAAAAAAAATCACAGTTTGGATTTAAATAAGCAGATACTTAAGAGCCTGTGATTGGATCATTATTGCAGTGATTCATATTTTTATTAATATTTTATTAAATTTCAGCTGGTAACAATTCTTTTAACTCTGACTGATGCAGTGTGTATCTTCTCATTTCTTAAACAACCATGTCGGAAGACGTATCCCATGGTCGTGGAAAAGATGTTACTGTGTTTCAGAAGGGGCAAATTATGTGCCTGCATCAAGCAAAGATAACAACTAAGGAGATTGCTGAAATCACTGGAAGTGGGTTAAGAACTGTCCAATGCATTATTAAAACCTGGAAGTATAGTGGTAAACTCTCAGCTTCATGGAAGAAATGTGTTTGGAAAAAAACTACTGAATGATCGTGATCAGAGATCACTTTAATGCTTGGTGAAATCACATCGTAAAAATCGACAGTAGAATTCACGGCTATGTTTAATTGTGAATGTAAGAGCATTTCCACACACACAATGTGATGAGAATTTACAGGATTGGGACTAAACAGCTGTGTGGCCACAACAAATTGTGATAGAGTGGTTCAGGGTGCATGAGGAATCATTTTCACACATGAATTGGCAACCACAGAGTCTTGACCTTAACCCCATTGAAAGTATTTGGGATGTGCTAGAGAAGACTTTATAGAGTGGTTCGATTCTCCCGTCATCAATACAAGATCTCGGCCAAAAATTAATGCAGATCTGGACAGAAATAAATGTTGTGACGTTGCATAAGTTTGTAGAAACATTGCCACGATGAATACGCGTCGCAATCAAAGTTAAAGGCGGTCCAGTTAAATATCAGAGTATGCAGCTTTTTTTGGCCAGACAGTGCATATTCAGAATTTATAATGTATAATTTTGGCAGTGATTGGATGATGCTGGACATTACTTTGAATCTGAATTAATTATTCAGCTAATTTCTGATGTAATGTCTGTAACATCTCAAAAACATGAATAACCAACACTCCTGGAAACATAATCTGATATAGCTAAAATGTAACAACATAGTCCCATTGTCCACTTATGTGGACTTAATTTTTTAGGAAAACCATTAGCTCAAGTATTTTTTTTTTTTTTTTTTTTATGTTATAGTTTTTCTTGTTTATTAGGTGCTACTAGTTACAAATCAAAAAGGAAATGCACACAGCAGTCACACTCGGGTCTCAGAAGGTTAATGCCGAAAATAAATGGTGAAATATATTCAGTTTGCTTTTCTAAAAAGTTTCAGATGTGCTCATCGGCATTGTGTTCACGGCCCTGGTAAGGATAGATCAGCCTGCGTCACGACACTGCTGTGCTGAGGAGAGCAGTGTGTGTATTGACAGCGATGAAAGTCTCAGGTCGTGGACATGCGGTTTCCTCTGCGTCTCGCTCTAAATAAGATTACTGCTTCAGCTAGGAGAGGAGCAGAGTGCCAAGAACCCTGATTAAATGAATTAACAAGTAACTGAGGTAATGTCCTTGGGAAAGAGAGAGAGAGAGAGAGAGAGAGAGAGAGAGAGTGAGAGAGATGGAAGAAAAATTGTGTGACTGTAATTAACCTCACTATCGCATGAATACACAGAGTATGGGAAGTCAGATCTGATCAAATCCTGTGCATAATGGTTTGAACTATTTTTCATTCAAAAGCTGTATCACACACATATTGTCAACTAGTTATATTTTGAGACATTTTCAGTCACTTGACAGGTGTCAGTCCCAAAATCTTCCAACAGCCAAACAGGTTTCCCGAATACTTCCCTCAGACAAACAGATAGTTCCACCCAAAACTCACACCATTGGTTGAGCTGATGTTGATTCGTCTTGCTGGCCGGGATGCCCTGACAATCAGAGCAATGTTTTGATAGGGCCACAGAGTCACAGTGTTTTCACTTTTCAGAGAAATCAGCCTACAAAACGATAGTTTATAGTTGACTCTGCGCATTAAAATAAGATATGAGATTACGATTTTTCCAAAGTGTAACACCAAACCTAAACCCAAAACCTAAAACTAAACATAAACCTAATCATAAAGTCTAACCCCTTACCCAAACCCCAACCCTAACCATGTTTAAATAGAAACATAACTTTTGTCTACCACAGAAGGAAGAAAACATCAAGGTTTGGTCATTTTGTCAATACATCAGTCATTTGTATTGCATTAAGAAATATGAAATGTGTAACCAAAGTTTTTCACTGACATTTCCTATCTTAAAATAAACTGTTGGATAGATGGACTGCTAAAATGTTATGCCTGTATTATATAGATTTGAAATGTTGTTAGCTGATTGGTTGGTGTCTATGGGAAAAAAAATTGTACGAGCTGTATGTTGCTCTTTGCCAATACTGTCTACACTTTATGTGGACTGTATCACATCAGAGTTGTAGAGGGTATCCATTCATGAGGACCTCCAACTATCAAAAACACACACCAAAGAGGGTGAAGATATGAGAAAAGGAAACATAATAGATAGAGAGAAAGAGATAGCCAGGGAGAGGAAATTAGGAGAAAAATAGCAATAATGTACTCGCAGGTGACCTCCACATTGTGTGAGAGAATAAAAACCTGACCCTTTTCTTGTTCTGCTTTTCAATCCCCATCAAAGTGTAGCAGAAGGAAAGGACAGTGTTCCACTCTCTCCCATTAATCACCACTTTCCCAGGAGCTGAGTGCATATTCATTTATGTCATCCCAAACATCAGCAAGTATTGTTATGGTGCTGCTCACTCCTCATTCACATTGGCACACACTCTGGCCAGGTTTTAATTTTGAGAGGACAGGAGAGGAGAGAGGAGAGGAGAGGAGGGAGAGGGGTGTGCATTTGCTTTTCAGAGCATACAGAGAGAAAGGTAAAAAGAGAGAGATAGCCAGAGAGAGAGAAAGAAAGAGAGAGACAGAGAGAGGTAGAAACTATCCCAGGGGCTCTGACACCAATTAAGCCATTTCACCATGAGCCCAGAACAGGATCTGCCCCCTCTCACTGAAACATGAGACAGCACCAAGCTCTGGCTGGCCCTACGCCATCTTTCCGTTGCTTCAGCTTACAAAAAATGAACTTCAAGGGCTTAGGGTGAAGAGACAGAGCGGAAGAGAGAGAAAGAGAGGGATATGCTACATTTGGTTGGGGTTTTAGTGGATTGTTTAACTGGTCAGATGTATAAAGATGGAAGAGTATGGTAGAGGAGCATTCCCTCTAGCTCTGTTAGCAACACGTAACATAAATCTCATTTCGTCAGGAATTAAAGACTTTCATTTCTGTCAGATACACTGAGTGGTCACTTTTCAGTTTTCCTTCTCTGGTTTCCTCGTCAATGACTCTGAATGCTTATAATAGTCGTAAAAACATTAAAATGTGGGAAGTTGACAGGAAATACTTTTGGGAAGTTGACATAACTGACTATACTCCATCTTAAAATATTTTAAACAGCATTTTACTTTCACTTGACTGAAATGTTTCTCATGATCTTAAAAATCTTTTGATCTGAAGGTATATGCTTAAATGTTTGAAATTAGTTTTGTAGATAAAAATATAATTGTGCCAACATATTAATATATTTCATTATAAAACTAAAATTTAATAAAATAAAATAAAACGTTTTTGAAATTGATGACTTGGACCAAATAATAAAGAAAAGCAGCCAATAAGTGCCCAACATAGATGGGAACTCTTTCAATACTGTTTAAAAAGCATCCCAGGGTGATACCTCAAGAAGTTGGTTGAGAAAATGTCAAGAGTACATGTCTGAAAATTCTAGGCAAAGGGTGACTACTTTGAAGATGCTAAAATATAACACAGTTTTGATTTATTTTGGATTTTGTTTAGTCACAACATAATTCACATAGTTCCATTTATGTTATTCCATAGTTTTGATGACTTTACTATTATTCTAAAATGTGAAGGAGAAAATAAAAAAATAAAAAATAATAATAAATAAAAAAATAATATATATATATATATATATATATATATTAAAAAGTGTTTCAAAACTTTTGACTGATAGAGTGTGTGTGTATATTATATATATATATATATATATATATATATATATATATATATATATATATATATATATATATATATATATACATATACATATACATATACATATATATATATATATATATATATATATATATATATATATATATATATATATAATTGCTGTGCAAGCAGTTTCATGACCTAATATTAATGGAATGACAACATGGAATATTTGTACTTTTAAAATTTAATTTGTCACACTGCAGGAACATTTAAATAATGGTGATATAGTGACTTTAGATACAGGACCTTAAATATACTATTTCCTGTTAACACTTTACAATATGGTTCTATTTATTCAATTAATAAATCAATTAAGTATCATGAATTAACAATGAACAACATTTTTTAAACATGGTTAATTTTTAAATTAGAAAAAAAAATTGTTCATTTTTAGTTTTTGTTAGATTATAATGTAATGTTAGATTATAATTATAATGTAAACTTATATAGTTAACTGGTAACACATTACAACAAGGTTCCATTTGGTAACATTAGTTAACAACATAAGTTAATATTAACTAACAATGAACAATACTTTTACAGTTATTATTAATATTGGTTGATGTTAATTAAAACATATAGTAATACATTTTTAAAATCAAAAGATGTATATGTTAACATTGGTTAATGCACTACGAACTAACATGAACTAACAATTATTTTTTTATTATTATTAACTAACATTAACAAAGATTAATAAATGCTTTTTAAAAAAAATGTTCATTGTTAGTTCATGAAACCTAATGAATTAACTAATGTTAACGAATAGAACCTTATTGTAAAGTGTTACCAGTTAACTAATGATAACGTATACAACCTTATGTTAAAGTGTTATCACTTTCCCTATATTAACTAGAATCTTTATGTTGATAAAAATAAAGTTCATGTACATGTTTTATGATAATCACCCTTTTTCTATAGAAATGTTCTATGTTAAAGAAAAGGTTGGCCTTAAAAACTTCCTGCCAACTATATGTAAGGGTCATTTATTCAAGGTGGTGTATGTTTAACAGGGGGGAAAAGACACGTTAAATGTGTTATCATTAACTGAAAACACTGTGGTCAAAGTGAGCAATGGCATTAGGCTGGCTTCTTGATGTTAAATAAATAAGTGCAAATCAATCGATATATAACCCCTCCAGCGATTAAATCCAAAGAATGCCTAGTAGTCGATATTTAGAAACCACTCCTGGGGACGCCACCTGCTTGGTTTTGGACGTTTACGTATAGGTTTTTTTAGTCACCGTTCGGCAGCAGGCGAAGCGAGGCTTGTCAAGGCCACGGCAGAATAACGCCAGCTTTGTTATGAATTCAATATTAGAACTCTTAACACATCGGCCAATAAGAATTATTTGCCTTGTTTAAGCAGCAGAAGATGCTGATTAAAATTTCATTGCATTGCAGTCTTTTTCCCATTTCTGCTTTCAATATATCATTCTAACGTATGAAACGCTGAAGGAACAATGGCACAGGGACTTCATTTGAGGAATGCAAATAGGAAAAAGGGAAGATAGAGCTGTGCTGTGTGGAGAATGAGACCCTGAAATGCTGCTTTAGGCTAAAAAATAAAACTGCAGCTTACACTTGACTCTAATTTTACCATTAAAGGAAACATTTGGTTTTCTGAACACAGATGAGGCAAACTGGTTTGAGTTCGAAAAATGGCATTGGGCCATATTATGTGCACATTTAACAGAACACATTATGCTCATGTAAATTGCTATTAAGATAATCTTTATTATCTGCAATTTTGTGAAGCAAGAGAAACAATTTATACATTTTGGCAAATCTGTCTATTTATGTGACTATAAGCCAAATTTGCACTTACATTTAAAAATAAATGTATTTAACATCAAATTACTTACAAAGTGATACAGAAGAAAAATTAAACATTATTTTCTTTAAAACAATAAATTAAACTCAATTAATTCATTCAATCATTGCTACTAAAATAAATCTATTATAAAAGGGGTACCATAAGATATTAAGGACTATTGATGTTTCCCTCTCATATTTGTGAATCTGCAAACCAAAGACCAACTTATGTAAGGCTTCCCTCTCTAAAGCAATGCAGTAGTTCTGCCCTAGATAAGCAAGTGGGCATCCACAAACACTGCAAGCTACCACTGACGTTAACCTGCCAGCAGGAGGTGAAGCCATCGGAAGTGTTCGATCTTAGTATGCCCAACCTCTATAGAGCGTCAATGACTGAGGAGAAAACACCCGACATGCATATAAGACAGTTGCATTTCACCCTCTAGTTACAATCATGCTTCTTTTTTAATTAGCTTTTTATGGATAATATTCATTACGAGGGAGAAGATATACATGGATCGCGATGTCAGAGCATTCACCTGCCCCGGTTCAGTCTATCAGTGCAGCACAACAATCACCAAAGGAAGCAGGAAAACTGTCCACAAGTTGTAATGCAAGTAGGAAAATGTGTAATATCTGCTTGTTTTGGGTGACAATATGTCCTTACACCTGAAAGGGACCTTAAAAATGTTTTCTAAATCGATTTCTAAATCGCCTTAAATGCCCGGGATTTGCTTGTTTTCACACTGAAGTGCTCTCTGTAGTCAGTTTAATTCATTGTTCTCCAGTCAAACCTGTATCAGTTTAATTTTAACCAGCTTTGCTTTGCTCCCTCAATCTCAGCGCCCGCTGCATGTGTGATAGAGGGAGCGAGAGCGCGCTCTCTTATTCAAGTGACGCGAGAAGAAGGCACTTTTTGGTAAAAACATAAAACAAGTAACTCTGAACAAACACTTAGATGATCACAATAAATAAGTCTGAAAATGTCTGTTTGTATCTTACCTCAGTTTCAGTGAACTTGTTTACATTCAGCTGATTTGTTCGCTAATGAAGTTTGTTCGAGGTGGATACAGTTTTATATACAGTAGACATACATAACTTGCTCGGGCTTTCAAGAAACAGGAAAAATTCCCGACTTTAAAAAATAAATAATTACATGTGTGGGACATTTGTGTTCTAGTGATTTACATGCCGATTTCAGATATAAAATAGGTTACTGAATGATTCATGTTTATTTGCTGAAATTAGATGATTTCCTATTAAGTCAGTAGGGACATTGGAATGCTTTGGCATAGCAATATGGCGGCGCAGTGGCTTCACTGTTATGATGTCATGAGCAATCCAGTTTTATATATATGTCAGTGCAAGCTACACACTCATGTACAGTACATGAGGAAGTATATGTATCCTTTGCCCCTTGAGGAAATCTCGCCACTGAAACAGAAAAGGCTAATGAAATGGAGATCTATAAATAGCGATGTCATTACAATGAGAGGACCACTCTCCTCCCCTCCTCTCCCACCTGACCCTCTTTGTACTAATAAGCATTCTGACAGTCATCCAGGTTCTTTTGGATAGCCGTGCGGTGCCGGGGTCCTGCAATCTAAGCAGTACTGGTGACCCAAGAAAACCTCTGAGAGTACCTGGACCAACAGACATTTGTTTAATCTAACTCTAAATTGTTCCTGTACCTAAACTGGTGGACCATGGCACCAGCAATGCCAAGGTCATGGGTTTGATTCCCAGGGAGCACACATACTGAAAACTGTATAGTTTAAATGCACTTTGTTGCTTTGGATAAAAGCATCAGCATTTATACAGTACAAATAAATCAAAGTATTGCAACATTGAGAATAATCAATCAATAGTCACAGCACAGCCTGCATTATCAAAAACATATTTATATAGAAAAAAATACAATCCAAGTACCTCTTGTCAATAACAAATGGGACCTCTGTTAGGCAGAGCCACATAAATTGAGTTACAGAAATAACAAATCAAGAACGTTTGGTCAATGTTAGCATTACTGATCACATCACGATTTGCTCCATACGCAACACAAACACTGCTGTGGGTGGATGGTGTAGAGCTTTTACGCCCTGGTGACAAAATTATTGATGACAATGCATCACAAATTGCACTTATTTCATATACAGATGACAGAGCGAGGGGGGATGTCAAATATTAAAACAGCAGCGCCGGGTGGGAACATTTACTTTTTGAAATGAAAATTTAATGTTTCAATACATAGCGCAATTTAGTTAAACCGCAAAGGATAGCTGACAATTCTAAGGTGATGTGAGATTCATCAGAGGTTTGCGCCAATCACCACATCCTAGGAACGTGTGTGTGTTTATAGAGAGGATGTGTATGACACTGGTAAAGGAATCAAAAGGCCTTAGGTCAAAGGGGACAAAAAAAAAAAACAAACAAACAAAAAAAAAACTACAACTTATTAGAATTAGCATATAGCAGACTGAATAGGTTGAGCTTCTTTTTTTAAGAAGGATAAACAAGAAGATAAAAGTAGTTGTGGAAAACCTGCTCTGATTGGCCAGGCCTTGAGTGGCAAATCTTCATCAACTATGTCATGTCCACTTCCTCACAGACAGACCAAAGGAGCAATCTCTGTGATAATTAAATGAAGCATGCGCTCATATCAGACTGGGTAGAATGGGGTTTGGCTGTGTGTGTGTGTTGAGGAATCAAGAGGCAATTTATGAAGACAACAAGCAAATAAAATAGAAAGTCACTAATGGCCATACAGATACTGGGGAGGTGGACATTCCCTCTTATACAGGAGAGACCGCATACAGAGAGACAATGCTGTAGCTTATTAAAACACTCCCCCAAGTCACACTTTCCATAAAGATACTTTCCTTTTTATTGAACCCAGAGGAGATTCAGGTGATACAGACAACCTGACAAAAAATATTCACTTGAAGCTTACAATAGCTAAAAAATAAATATATATTAAAGAGAAACTGTTAGAGCTGTAGCCTAGTGGTTAGCACATATTATAGACATATTGAGCCTTGGTGCTCATGCTGGAAACACAGGTTCGTATCCAGGCTGCAATGTGTTCCAGTTTCGTCTCACCTCTCTTTTCCCAATAATTTACTGTCCTCCCTCTACTTTTTAAAAAGACAAACCTGAGCCGCTCCAAATGTGATCTTGCCTGTCCATTACATCAGAAATAATTTTAAGTATCTTTTCACCTCTGCCACTGCTAAATGTCTATTTACACGTACAAATAGGGCATTTCGTACTAAACATGCTGAAATGTTAAAAGATGTAATCGCCATAAAGGATTATATGCATAATTAATGTTTCACAGAAAACAGATGCAAAAATTTACAAATACTAAGGCATATATAGGTCTTTTTGTCACCGGATGTGAGATAAAGGCATGAAACTATAAAGGATAGGTAAAGTAAGAAATCATATTGATGTGACTGTATATGTGCATTTGTGCATATACATTGTATTTATGTGTTGAAATAATTGGCATATGCATGAAGTAGATTAGCCTCATTTATGTAAAAATATGTGTGATAAAGCACAGAGTGGGAACATATCTTTGAAAAAGACAAATACTTGAAGCATGTGAAAGCTTGCAATTACAGATTTTCTCCTCTTCATTTTTCTTTTTTCGTTGTTGTTGTTTGCCTCTGTCGTCCATCCTTACCCTCTCTCTTTCTTTTGTTATTCCTACACTGTAAAAAATGTCCGTAATTTTAACGGTAAAAGACTGTAAAAACGCTACAGTAAAAAAAAACTTAAATTGGTTAACGAGTAGTTATTGTAAAATATACGTTAATTTTTTTAATATATATTTAAAAAGACAATACATGTAGTTTTATGGTAATTTTTTGTAAAAAAAAATATTTTTTTTAATGTAAAAAGTATGATTTTCCCATATAATTAACAGTAAAAATTTATATTATGTTTAAAAACAGAGTACATGTACTTTTTACTATAAAATATTGTTACAATTATGGTATAAAACAGTAACCAGGCATGACCCATTACATTTCATTATATTTTATGGGAATAGTTATGTTTCTTCTTATTTTTAATATCAGTTATGTACATTGTGGTGTTCTGTGTTATATTTGATGTAGTTTAGTTCATGTTTATTGCATTATTGTAATTTCACATGTGTTACCCTGATGGTGTTTAGTGTTTGTGTGAGTGACACTGAGCACTATCTCTACATGTTTATTGGTCATTGCTCCTGGAAGAGCCACTATTGATGAATGTCATGTCATCATGTGCCCTTCTGTAATTAATACGGTGATTAACAATACATTATAAAATGAAAAGCAAAAAAGTTTCAGAAAGTTACTATATTAAGTTTATCATTTAATAATATAAACAACATTACTGCGCTGTAAAATATACTGTAAAAACAACAGTTTTAAACTGTAAAATGTACAGGTTGTTCTATAAAGTTGTTTACATCATTAATATATTTTTTACATAATTATTCTGGCAACCGCAGCTGCCAGTTTCTTTTCTTTTTTTTTTTTTTTTGTAAAAACAAAAGGATTGATTTATTTTTTTTACAGTGTACATCTGCTCTTTCTTTTTTTCTCCGCCACCTTCTTTTGGTGGAAAGCAAAGGGTTTTATAGGACCGTGAGGAAGGTAGCAGCCACTCGAATTCAAACACCAAGTATAGTAACGGAAAGAAAGAGAGAAAGAAAGAGAGATAAAGTGAGTGAGAGAGAGAGAGAGAGAGAGAGAGAGAGAGAGAGAGAGAGAGAGAGAGAGAGAGAGAGAGAGAGAGAGGAGAGAGAGAGGAGAGAGAGAGAGAGGCCACCGCATTCAGGCGTCCAGGTGCCCTGCTGAGCAGAAGCCATTCTGCCTTGCACTATCTTGTCACTGCAGACACATCACTGGGGCAGACGGGAACAAAAAACAGCCCAAAGTCAATTGTCTCCTCTGCTGAATGGCTTTCTGTTGCAGGCTGCATACATTTACTCAGGCATTTGTTACAAAAAAGAGGCTGTTCTATTGTAACTAAAGGCAAGAGGGGAAGGCAATGCTCACTAATGTTTACTTTGGATCTTAATGACCGGGTTCATGATGATGTCATAAAGAGACTGAGAAGCACAGCTTCCCACCTACACAAATATGGATCATGAGCCGGAGTCAATTTTTCATAGTTTTATGGTTAAGTGCTCCTTTGCTATTTTGTAATTAGCAAACAATTAATGAGTATGTTCTAGCATTAATGAATAAATCTGTAATTATGGAGAATTAAAATAAGCCATGGTGTTTAGTTTAACGTGATAATCTGAACAACAATATTTTGACAACATTACTGTTTTATACTATTTAACTATAATAAATACCAAAAAACATAATGATAACAATACAAGTAATAACAACAATAACCCAGCAGATGTCAAATTAACTTCAGGGTAGATTTAGTTGGCTCATTACCGCTTTGTCGGGGCGCCTCAAAATGAATGGTCCCTGAGGGTTTAAGAAATGCTTACTCTCGAAATTCTTACATAAAATTTTTCTTCAAGGTAATGCTTTTAGCCAGCCTCGCATGTGGTTAATTACGATGGTGGCTACAAATTAATTCAGCCGGTTCAGAGTGCACACAGAAGCGTCTTGCCGTGGATGCACAAATAACAACACACATCCTGAAAAATAACCACCAGTGTGAATGTGTGTGTGTATGTTCGAGGGGCACAGCACAGCGGGGGCCACACTGCTGGCTTCCTGCAGTCTCTCCTCCAGACCTCCCGTTTCTGAACTTGATGAGTCAAAGGTCAGAAAAACAACAAGTCAATAGGCAGGCAACCGCTGCCGAGCCAGCAAACAAGGGAAGAGGAGAGAAACCAAGAGAGGGAGAGAGAGGAGCCTATGATTTTGGCCCTGTAATAGTTTTCTGTAATCTCTCTGTATTGATTAAACCTCACTTCAGAAAGGAGTGTTGCTCCAGAGCACATCTAACCCCCACACACCCCCATCCTCCTTCTCTCTCTCTCTCTTTCCTGGTCAGAAATGCCATATGGAGGTAATCGTTCACCTTTGTTATTCCTTGTTGCTCCTGCTGCATCTGCCATTGCTGTCGCCAGCCCTGCTCTCTACCGGCAGAGAAAAGCAAACAACTTGCGCACAAGCCCCCAACACACACACACACACACAAACGTAGACGCACACAGACCGTCTGATTAGCACACAGTCAACCCAGCAGAGGTCTTCCTCAATTCGCCGCTTCACTTCTGTATTCCCTCGAGAAACAAACTAGGCAAGTTTATTCTCCACACGTTAAGACTTCTTTCACCCTTCCTGCTGGGATCTCTTTAGCCTCCAGACGCATTATCTTACAATGAGTGTAAGGAACAGCATCACCGAAAATCACCAAAAATAATTTAATTTGTTAATTACACCACCAAATAAATTGAATTGAACATGCTAGCAGGGGTTGATGGCAATGTTTATTGGTGCTAAAGACATTTAATCACACTCACACAGATAATGGTTTAAGTGATTATGCAGAAGAAACAGCACACTAAAAAAATATTCAGCCATCACAGGCTCTCAGCCCCACAAAGTCAAATGCCACAAGCTTAAAAGACCTGAAGTAGAGAAAAAAAAAAAAAGAGACGGACAAAACCATAAAAGAAGGATTGAGAGACAGAGAAAGCAAAAGAAAACCAGCATCTGCTAAAAAAAAAAATTTTTTCAAACATTCTGCCACATTCACTTCATTTGATTCATTTAAATGCAAAAGTGGAAGAAAAAAAACAAACCCCTCCTGCTAAAAACACTCAATTTACTGACAGGCAAATGACTTCACGCTGCCACTTAATCTCATTTCTTGCATAATGCCCTCTAATTAGCATATCAAAGTGAATTAATACTTCTAGGGCATTAGCAATGGGAAATCTACTCAGGGCCTCCAGTAGCAGTTAGTGGAATGCCATGAAAGCTCTCCAACACTACAGACAGCTTTGCATTCCAAAACGCTTCTATTTATCCACCTTGTATGTATCTCTCTCCTCTCCTCTCCACTCATCCACTCTCTCGCGCAGCATATCGCTCAGCCACTCTTTGAAATAGCAAAAGATAATATTTTTCATGCCAATTCTCCGTACTGCCCCGGGGCCCCCGAAAACATCTCAAACCTATCAGTCCGACAACACTTTGAGTTTGCGGTAATCTTTGGTTAATCTGACAATCAAATGTATTCATTTGTAAACATAACAGTTGTCTTTCACAACCTTTACAATGAGTGATAGGTGAATGTTTTCTTTTCATATCGTACATATCTGTAATACAGGGAAAGACCCTCATAGCTTGTTTTTGCATAACATTTTCACCCACTTATTGCAACGGTGACATGACAATTACGCTAAGAAGTGTGTTATATCAGTAGGCTATATTTAAGGCAAATACATGCGAAAACACTCATAAACCTATTACATACCAACAGGTATGGATACACTCTCATACATTCTTAATAGCCACACACACATCATCTTTCTTCGCTCTCTCTACAAACAGATGTACATACACTGCTTTTCCGTCCCACTGTTTACATAGTTACAGTACAAACACTTCAGGTCTGATTTACACTTTTTCGCCTTCAAGCCCCCTTTGCATCAGTTCCAAAAGCAACAATGAATGTTTCATCTTTTCGAAGCTCCGTTCTGTTCTCTGATTCACAAATAAAAGGCCATGAAATCTCTTTGAATGGAACTTATTCATACATCAGCAATGGCAGTTGTTTATGTTTTCTCTCATTGTATAAAAAGAGAGATTTAGCAATGACTGCATAGCACAAACTGTACAATGTCAATATCGCACACACATACAATAGTTTAACGATGAAATCTACTATTCACAAAAGAAATGTCGAGATGGTAGCTGATAACTGTTGAATGTGAATTGTGATGTAACTTTGTTTTTTGTTTTGTACATAATAAAAATGATTGTACATAAAGCAAAGGTAACAGATTAAATGATCAATCTCTGTGGGCATGTAAAAAAAAAAAAAAAAAGTTACAATGACTGAGTATACACACGTTGTCTGATAAACCTTCAGGATTTAAATCATGTGCATCCTGAAGTTTTCCCCTGTCCGACGCTTACAAACCCTCACACAGGTCAAATTACCTCAGTGAAATGGCATCAAACCATGACAACAACCCCTCAGCTAATCATGTTTCAGGACCGCATCTGTTGAGTACGATAAGCTAAATGTACATATTGCTCTAACACTAGGTGTTAAATAAGTGTGTGTGGTGTGGTGTGTTTAAGGAAAAAAAGCCTCATATGTGTTTGGCTAAAAAAAACAAAAATAAACAAGGAGCTGCAGCAGTATAATTCTTATCAGTAGAAGTTTCTCTTATCATTTGGATGAGACAATGTCCTTCAATGGGACCGTGGAGAAAAAAGAAAAATAAATCCTTCACTATAGCAGGTAGATCTAAATAGTTCTATACAAGCCAGTAGTCTCTTTTAAAAACAAATCTTAAATGTTAAAATCCATTCTCAATTTGTATAAACAAGGTATTTTAAAAGTTTTTGTTGCACCTTCTGCAATTGTTCCTAGTTCCTATGAAAAGCAACATACAAGTACAGAGTATAAAAATACAAAAATATCATGCATGTGATCACTTGTGAGTTAAGAAACAAATTAGCAGAGAGAAGCTTGTTAGGTAATTAGTCCGGATGTGTTAAGAAGGAAAAAAGAAACCATTTAAACAGGCAGCGTCAAAGGGATTAACCGAGATTACAGCAACTGAGCTAGTAAACAAGCTCATTTAAATAATTAGAATACTTGGGGACTCTACTTTTTATGCATATTTAATTACAGCTATAATGTAATAAGGGACATTACTGTACATAACGTAACATGATACATAGTTGCACATGGCAGCACAGTCAAAAGCCGCAAGTTGCTTTAAATGTTTTTTTAAAAAAATAAAAAAAATAAAAGAATATATAGATATATATATATATATATAAGAAAATTCACATATAATGAAAAATGAAAGAACAAAAGTTTTTTAGAAATAAAAATATTTATTTAGGGACAGTGTTATATATGTTTGGTTACCTTAAATTGGGTTTAATAAGACAATTACGGAAAAATGGAAAAATAGAACTAAAAACAAATTGTAATGCAAGTGTAAACCTACGCACACATACACATGTACAGATATAAACAAACACAATCCTAGTCACAAATATATCAGTTTGTGAGATGAAAAATGAACATGCATTTAAATTGGAGAAATAACACCATAACATATTTTAATAAATATGAAATTGAATAAATTCACATATTATCCGAGAACACCTCATCCCAAATGATATGATGTAAATGTCCTGTCTCTTTCTCTTCTAATTTCTTGAGACATAACAGCCACCTCAGATAAACTATGAAGCTATAATTACAACATGTAGTAATCATTTTCTCTTATTCCCTTTTCTCTCTGTGTGTATTTCTGGACAGGCATAAAGAACTGCTCAAGCAGACCAGGTGGTGGAGCAGGGCCTTCCCCTCCCGCGGTTGAGACCTCCAACGGCCGAGAAGTTCATTAAGTTTTATGATCTTCCCCCAGTCACTTCTGCTTATAAGCCACATAAAGGCCACAAATCTGGCAAAGCACTATTCTGCCTACAACCATACAGAGGCAAAATAAACACATGAACTAATATTTGAATGCCATTACTCTGTTGTGTTCGTCATAGTTCATCATAGTTCATTCAAATGTAGGTTTTAGCTTTTAAAATGATAATCTCTTTCTTTCAACAAATAAATGGAATCCAATCAAATATGTGAACCTATTTATAAAGCTGCATTACTTAAATGTATATTAATAAGTACAGAATTAAACACTAAAATAACATTATCATGCTTATTACAATATGCTATAATATAAACCATCATTCCATTAACAGTATCCATAAAGACAAAATCACAATGTTCTTATGCAGTCTAATTAAGTGCAATTGCCAGTGTTTATGGGCTCACCTTATGGATATCGGTCTGCTATTCTCCTTCCGCATTATCCAGAAATATATACTGAACATTCCTGTTAATAAGTGTCTCTCTGGATTCTGCATATCTGGTTATGTGGTCAGTCTCTATTTAAACCTGCTGCCCTGCATGATTGCAGAACGCGCGCGCCTTTGCGCACATCCTCGCGTGTTAACAGTCGCTTTAATAATATCAGCGGCGAAGCATAGAGGAAAAACTGCACATTAAATTACATCCACTAAGCAATTGGACGTACTAAATTGATTATGTTTCAACGGGTGCTGATTTCTCCCTCAAAGAAAAAAAAATAATAATAATAATAATATTTTGAGACACTGACATATGCTAATGTTCCGTGTCATTGGGGCAGGCGGTATAGCCTTGGTAACGCACGTGCTGAACTGATGTGGTATCTGTCATTGGACTTCATTTACAGTGCGTGCGCGATGGACTATATCAGAGTGCTTGAGTGTCAGAAAAAGTAGGGGACAAAATATTTCTGTTTGGAGGAACATTGAGGGCACAGAAATGCACGTCAGTGTGGTAAATAATTCTCTCTCTCTCTCTCTCTCTCTCTCTCTCTCTCTCTCTCTCTCTCTCTCTCTCTCTCTCTCTTCTGTCACGCGCAAAAACACATATAGGCTATATACACTTTTAATTGTACATACAAAGACGTGATGCCACACACATGATCCATGTAGCCTAAAAGTGTACAAATATATACTTTTGCACAAGAATGTGTACTTCTGCCACAAGAATGAATAAAAAAGGCGACAACGTATCTAAATCCAGTAAGTGGCAAATGAATGCACCACTGACTCAATGTTTTGTTATTCACAAATATTAAAATACACTTGTAATAAACTGGAAGATCTCCGCCAACGGTCAGTTAAGTGATAGTATGCTTTACAACCGTTTTTTTTTTTTTTTTTTTTTTTTAAGCAAGGCTTTCACCAAACTAATTCAGTTATATCAAAATAAATGACATATCGACCACTCCTGGCCCTAACAAGTCTGTTTTGACACAACTACACAATTCAAACAACGACACCAGAACGCCATGCGTCTTTCAACGTGTCGGTGAACGATGTAACCTTCACAATGTTGGCGTCTCTCATGATAAAATAGGGGAAATAATTGACTGCAGGTCCTCCGATACTGCCAATAATTATCCATTGAATTGCTCGCATAATTAGGCAGAGAAGCGCAGGAATTGGACCGCTCTCCGAACCACATCTCTGAACACGCGCGCACACTGGGCTTGCAGGTCTTATAATTAAACAAAACAGGCTTGATGTACAACACCAACATCGTGCATAACACACCCTGAACGGCAAATGCATAGTATCCCGATGATGCATAATTTTCTATCAATTCACCAACTACGGGTCTTGAAATATTAAATAGATGGTGTGAGGACAGCGCGTTGTAAACAAGGGAACTACCGGGGTGCCTATCTCATACAAGCCCCCATTAGAAGGGACTCAGTGCAGCCTCAGCGTGCAACGGAAGAGATGCAATGCAGCGGGGAAAGGCTTATCGTTGTCTATTTCGCACTCTTATGCTGGCAAATGCAATTATGACTATTCATTCTGAGAACTGATAAACAGAGAAACGTGAACTATTTATTTGGCTTGGTGAAACTGGAACCCGCTGATGACCAAATAAAAAAGCACCAGTAAAGATGGCGGTGTCTGAATGATTAGTGGCACTGTTCGGTCGCTTTTTTCTTTTCTTTTTTTCTTCATGAGATGTCTGTGCGTAATTTTGCCTTTTTGTTAGGGTATGCATTGTCTTACCTGTTTTCTCTTTGATCTCGCAGAGCACACTGAAGAGGGCTGGCTTCATTCTGTGACAGTTGAGCCCATGTTTCCTGTGCCATTTGGGAGCAAGAGATGAGATTGATATATAGTCACTTGAAACTCACAATTGTTTCGCATTAAAACTTTTAAGACATCAAGTAGGCTATAAAGTTATAAAGTTCCCCCCATACTGATATACGCATTCAGGCAACGGAGCAGATTTTACACATCATGGTCTTACTCTTAATGCTATAAAAAAGTAAGAAAAGCTCAAAACGAAGCTGCATAAAATGAATCCCGCATATTTCTATTAATTCAAATATTCATGCAAATATTACACACAAAAGTTTTGTGTTGTTGCTAAGGGCGGTAGAAGTGTCAAGGCCTCCTTCCTTCAGAAGTAGGAAAGTGTGATGTTGAAACTTTTAATGAGATGCCCACATGTTTTCGGCACTTTACCTGTGTATCATTTTCAATGTGAAGATTTCAATATTACAATGCGCAAGTGTCGGAAAAAGTCATTGTTAATTCTGTATTGACCTTTAAGAAAATACCTTTAGATAAGTTTAATAATTTGATTTTAACCTGTGAAACGGCCATCTGAATTTTAGGTGCAAAACGTGACTTGGTTGACACTTTTGAGTTTTCAGTTACTGAGGAAATTACTGTTGGAACAAGAGTGTTTCCAACGACTGTAGAATACAAGTAAAGTTGACTGAATTGGTAGCAATTGTAAATGTCAGCACAATAAGCCATTGTATTAAAAAAAAGACAAATATAAATATGAATGAACTGAGGCTTTATGGTCAAAACAGCAACAATGAAAACGTTTAAATAAACATTTAAAAAAATGCACCAACTTTGCTTGCGCCTCGTCCAGGCTTTGGTCGGTGATGGTCATGATTTGATGCAGAATGTCACCGATGTCTTGTTTTCTTCCATCCCCATCGGTTCCGTCGTGTCCATGTGGAGGCGGCAGAGCCATGCCTCCCTGTACCGGGTGACCGGCCAGGCTGACACCGCCGAGAGCCTGCATGATCCGGGCTTGCTCGTCCATAGTCCGCCGCAACACAATCAATGCGCTTCTGCTCAGTCACTGATATAGGTAAAATAAACTCGGATAATGCACATGCAAAAAAGAAAAAAAAAAAAAAAAAAAGAAAAAAACCTTGATTATTTCATGTGCGATGTTTAACGGGTCGGTATCGTGCACAACGCAGCAAATACAATAAATCGCTATCTCGGATGAAATATAGTGGAATTGATGTCCCAGGAATCACTTTATGGAAAAAAAAAAAAAAAGGTTTAAATCGTCTTTGATCCTCCTTTATGAATGTCCATTGGAGAAAATATAGCGATGATGTTTCTTGCCTATTATTTAAGTAAACTTCAGCTTTCAGGTGACAGTGGTTGCCCGTTCAATCCTGTCCGAATCTTCATGCCAATTTGTCTTTTTTCTTTGAAGAGCTGGATGATTGTTGAGGCTCCTTCGCAGATGTCTGGAATTCTTAATTGTTGTCTTCTTAGGATAATTTCGCCTTGTGCACTTCTTGAAAACTTGGACAAATCCGTAGTATTACAAACAGCTGCAGACAAAACATCCCATGCCTCTGATGGAAACTAATAATTAAGCAAAATTAATTATTATGTAGTTAAAAAGAAATGCACTGATCACATTGACTGTGAATAACTGGCAAAAAAAAAAAAAAAAAAAAAAAAAAAAAAAAATTGCCTTTAAAAAATAAAATATCAGAAAATAAAAAGATGCCAAGTGAATTAAATTATAGCATCAGCACCAGCGACCAGAGCTATAAAGATTATAGGAAAAAATATAAAAACGTACAAAAAGTTTTCTCAGTCTGAGTAAGGAAAATAGAAAAACTGGCGACAAAATTAATCACGCGCCATAAAGCGATGCGCAAAAATATCTGCTGGCTGAAATTTATGAGTCGAGCGCGCGGGCTGTGTGTGCTTTATGTTGTTTGATGGCAGCGGTAGTGAGCGATTGACAATGTGCCAATGCCATTCACTCAGTGCGGACGTGTCAGAGAAGAAAAAAAGATACAAATTCGACATCAACATGCACGCTCCGCCCTGCAGAGGAGGAGTCTTAGATTCTTGTCACTTCTCGCCGGAGCCCCGAAAACAAAATGCCAGTTAGCTACTAATGATACTGGTGGTGATGATAATCATGAGACCAGAACATCAAATCAAGAGCGTTTAAGTCCCCTCTTTACGTATGCCTCTTTTAAACACGTGCCCGTTACATTATAACCATTTTCAATAAAACAAACGAAAGGCAGTGCATAGCCGGAGTTGTATAATGTCTGTTCCAAAACTAATAATGAATTGCACGGGGACCCTCGCTTCCTTACACCATAGTATGGTTGCCTCCAACAAGCCGTGCTTGCAGGGCAGGCGACCAGAGGACATGTTTATAATATTGGAAATAAACGTCTGGAACCAATCCGTGAAGAGCCAGTGGTTGAGTGATGCCACGGAGGCCCAATGGGAGACCCCCATTGGCCATGAACGCCCGCCTTCAGAGCTCATTACCTTTGCTACAGTTGTACAGAGAGATATCAACTTCTGATTGGTCGTTGCCAAGGGTGACATCTACTGCACAAGCAGGCGGCGCTGCTCGGCGCTCTTCGGCAGTTGCTATGGTAGCAGACTGGTCTGTGGGCTTGTGGCAAAGAGATACACTGAAACATTTCTGCGCTTTTGGTTCGAACGGTTACGTGGTTGCCTGGATTCTTACATACGCTTTAATAAGCCCTGTGACTTTCCCGCCAAATGCTATAATTCCGATAACAAATGAGTCAATTTCACGTGCTGGTCTTTTGTTCAATGTAGCCTACTAAATACATTCTGTCTATGTTATTGTGCTAAGCTAAATAATAACTCATTAAAGGCTTAAACGGGTTACAAAGGATATATATATATATATATATGCCGACTACAGGTTTTTTTTGTTTTTTTGCATTATTTAATGTTGTGTATATTATTAAAAGTGCTATGCACTTGTCTTGTTGTAATCTTCCTCTAATACATTTAGATTGATACTGTTTTTTCCAAAGTACAGTGCATTTATCTATATATTACCAATAAGGGATTAGTTTCTCAAATTCATAAACTTGGTGTTACTGGCAGTGATCTAACAGGAACACACATCAATGTTATTAGAAGATATCATCTCCATTTGCACATAATATATATATATATATATATATATATATATATATATATATATATATATATATATATATATATACACACACACACACACACACACACACACACACACACACACACACACTACTGGTCAAAAGTTTTGAAACACTTGACTGAAATGTTTCTCACGATCTTTTGATCTGAAGGCGTATGCTTAAATGTTTGAAATTATTTTTTGTAGACAAAAATACAGTTGTGCCACCATATTCATTTATTTCATTATAAAACTAAAATTGTATTAAAAAAAAAAAAAAAAAAAAAGTTTTTGAAAATGATGACTTGGACCAAATAATTAAGAAAAGCAGCCAATAAGTGCCCAACATAGATGGGAACTCCTTCAATACTATTTAAAAAGCATCCCAGGTTGATACCTCAAGAAATTGGTTGAGAAAATGTCAAGAGTACATTTCTGCAAAATCTTGGATTTTGTTTAGTCACAACATAATTCCCATAGTTCCATTTATGTTATTCCATAGTTTTTATGACTTTACTATTATTCTAAAATGTGAAATAAAAAAAAAAAAAAAAATATATATATATATATATATATATATATATATATATATATATATATAAAATAAAGAATGATTAAGTTTTTCAAAACTTTTGACTGGTAGTGTGTGTGTATATATATATATATATATATATATATATATATATATATATATATATATATATATATATGTGTGTGTGTACTTTATACATAATTTTTTCATATACTGAATGTTTTTGTATTTTGTTTTGTTTGTTTGTTTGTTTGTTTGTTTTTATTTAATTTTTTTTTTTTAATCTAAATGACAGTCCAGAAGGGCTGAGCTGATTGTTTTTTCTTTTTCTTTTCTTTTAGTAAAACAGTAAATATGTTGCTATTTCCTCTTGTTATATCTCTATATACCTATAAATTAAAGATCTCAAGAGAATGCAGTCATCATCGGTCAAAAACCTTGTAGGTCCAACAAGAAGAAACTACAATAGCTTATCTATGACTGGTTACTTTGTATTTTTTATGTATTTATTTTTTATCAGTTGATAGAAAAAAATACCTCATTTCATGTTATTTGTCAGAGAAAAGAAAAAAAAAATCACTGTGTGTACCTACAGTTTATAGTATTTAATAATTATTCAATCCTCTGGTGCCATAGTTGAGGTAATGCACTTCGGTGGGGTTGCACTTGTGACATGACAGCCTCTGATGTGATAGGACTAATTACCAAGGATCAGAAACACATATAGAGGAAACAGAGCTGTTAATTTTTACGCAGTGAGAAAGTCAATCAGACACCCTTCCAAAGGCACCAACATGTGATGCTATGCTGAGAATTTGTGAAAGCTGGCACCAGAAAGTCCCGGTCCATAGTGCATGAACTGACAGAAGGCCCTGTGGACTGCCTCCATCACTGACACACTCAACACGGGAAATTAACACAAGCTAATTAAAGAGCGAATAATCAGATATGCAGAAAATCAAAACTTCTTCTGGGATAAGCCAGCTGAGGATAAACAATAGGAAGGATACTTTATGTCAGCATGCCTGAAGGTTCGAGAGCTTGTGTTTCTGTCATGATATTCAGTCAACTATATACCATTCAACCAATTCTATCATCAGGAGGGTAATTTTTCTCAATTTAAGTGATAAAAACAGAGATGACTTTGTAAGTCCAGTAATTGTGAAGATATTTTGACTGTGAAAATGACAGTTTACATTATGCTCCTAAACATGTGAGTTATCATTGTAATAGCTTGAAATAACCTACCATATGTCCATTTAAAAATAAAATCACTGGCTTTTGATTTACACTTGGTCTCATGAACAGTACAGATCAAATGGTGAGATTTATAGTGGCATATTTGCTTAAACTTTTGTGTATGAATTGTTGTTCAGAACAATTTATTAATTATTTTATCGGGTGCAATAAGTGGGTGATATATTAGTCATGGATCATGTTAACACAGTTACTGCATCCTGAGCAAGAATAATGAGCTCACCTTTAATTAACCATTTCACACATATCATGCATTAAGACAAGATGCCACAAGCCCTGTAATTTAATTGTTTTGCCTGCGATGGAGTGCATGTGTGTGCGTGCATCACACTGGGTTTCAACTTCATTTTTATATAGTCGTTGTCATGTTCATTATCAGTGTGTAAATTAACTGGATTGAATGCAGTAAGCTGACAGATGCTTATGTTTTTAAATCACAAACATCCAATAATCTTAGAATTATGTTGTAACAGCATCTGGGTGTTTAAAAAGCAAGCACTACATGAAGTTAAGCATCAAAACATTTTAGTACTTATATATAGTTAGAGTCACTCATGACCCAAGCCCATGCAGAAGTTAGGAAGCAGACAAGAACCCCTCTCTATCTTCCCCTCTCTCTTTCTTTTTAGCAAGTTGTGTGGTTCCACTCTTTCATATTCACTTGACCTTGAAGTATCAGCCCAGCACACTCCTGAGTTTAGTGAATGGAAGTCCCAGACCCACTGCATTTATCACTGAAATACTATGCTGTCAGGTGGCTCTGTATACCTGTCATAGAGGGCTCAAAGGAACAGCTCCAGATCCTCTCCTCCACAACACCGCATGATTCTTCATTGCCTTACATTGCATGCCTTTTCACCATTGTTTTCTGCCATATGTCAACATAATTCATTTCCCAAGTATGACAGGAAATCTTTTGGTGGGAGGGGAAAAAAGACAATTCAGCTTTGTGGTAATGATGCCATGTTTACGTAATGACATAAAAACATGGGTATTTCTGCGCACTTCCTTTTACTAACTTGAAATGTGAATTTATGGTAATGAAATCATCATAATTAAACAATAGAGAGAATTTTTGTATCATGTGAACATTTGACCAGTGAATACTGACACAGTATTTGTGTAATGTGGGGTTATTACGGGCGAAGTGTCTTGAAAATATCAGCTGCAGTTTCACCCAAAATATGTCCACGGTAAACTTGCTGTTGTCAGTAGTAACCCTTGATATTATTGCTCTTGGACAAAAGCCCAGTGTGCATGATTGTTTTTACGTATGAGCATGCCAGATCTTTTTTCCCAACTCATACTAATTTATCACCCTAAGAGGTTACTCTTAAAACATTATAAAACTGAAAAAAATGTCTTGAACAGACAGATGGATGATTATATCATTTATCACGTCAAAAAGGCAATTAAAATGTTTCTATACATTTTCTTCATTCTATGAAAATAAATGTGGAATTGCAATGAAGTGCCTAAATAAACAAACATCTGATTCTGTATCTCACTATAAACTTTACCAGACATCAAGTATCATAAAAGAGTTAAAATAGTTAGCATGATACTGTCTAGCTCCCTTTATCTCCTTAATGTTAAATTAACACTCAATTATGTATCACTTATTTACACTCACCAAGCACTTTATTAGGAACAACTGTACACCTACTTATTCATGTGATTATCTAATTAGCCAATCATGTGGCAGCAGTGCAATGCATAAAATCATGCAGATACGGGTCAGGAGCTTCAGTTAATGTTCACATCAACCATCAGAATGGGGAAAAATGTGATCTCAGTGATTTCAACCGTGGCATGATGGTTGCTGCCAAACGGGCTGGTTTAAGTATTTCTGTAACTGCTGATCTCCTGGGATTTTCACATACAACAGTCTCTTGAGTTTACTCAGAATGGTGCCAAAAACAAAAAACATCCAGTGAACGGCAGTTCTACAGACAAAAATGCCTTGTTGATGAGAGGGGTCAATGGAGATTAGCCAGACTGGTTCGAGCTGACAGAAAGGCTACGGTAACTCAGATGACCCCTCTGTACAATTGTAGTGAGCAGAATATCATCTCAGAATGCACAACACATCAAACCTTGAAACAGATGGGCTACAACAGCAGAAGACCACATTGGGCACTTTATTGTTAAAATACACATTTCAAAAGTATAGCCACAAGACATAAACAATATGCATGTTAAAGCTGAAGCATGTAACTTTTTCAGTGTTAAAATACTTTCTTCTATCCCAGCTTAAAATATGGAGACAACTATAAGTAAACCATTCATACAGCAGGTACATTTTCTCAAAAACTGTAAACACTGTGTCTCTGTGGTGCAACAAATATTCCTGTGTTTGTTTTGAGAGACCCATTTAGACCATTTAGTTTTAACCGAAGAATTAATGTGTAAGTGCTTTTATAAAATTATAAGCTCCACATTTCTGCCTTTATAAACTCTCCAGAAATCACCCCCATTCACTTCCATTGTAAGTATCTCGCTGGAACATCGTTTTTTGCTTCTTTTATTTTTTTTTTTAAGAAAAGGAGGGATGAGTTGATTTTTTTATTATTTAATTTTTACATTTTTTTGGTAATCAACAAATGCTGTTGATTGAGCTTAACTTGTATTGAACCCGGAATATTCCTTTAATTAGTCATAAAATCTTTCCAATCTGACAGGTTTAATTGACAGTCTCAAAACAAATAGCCCTTGTCTCATAACTTACACATCATTTCCAGGTAAATTAAGTTTTTGAAAACTGAACAGGCTGTCACCCCACTTTTTTTTTAGTGACAGCCAAAAAGGGGCCCACAGGTGTCTCAGAAAGCACTCACTGTGTTGTCATAATTCATTTAGGCATCCTTCTGCAAAGCCATAATTACCTAATTAGCTTGTTAATAAGGAGATTAGCATTTACTGATAGAATGGCTTGTTTAGTGAGGGGTGGAGTGGAGTAAGTTATGCATGTGTTACCTTAAAGGGCCTCCCAAGTCATTCCACTCTCTATTCGGGTCAGAGACTGGCTTGGTGAAGAGATCCTAATGGTATAGTACAGTTTGGTAAATAAAATATGTGGTGTAGTTTGACACATATTCTTTGCATCTGCCTTAATAATACAATTTTAAAGTTTGAATTTGTGAACCCAAATGAGGCGATTCGATGATAAATGCCTTGTGTTGCTGCTACATTGCTTTATTATCCTTTATGTTTTCATACATTCCTTTGCAATGTGTTTAGGATTACAGCCGAACTGTTGAGTGGTCCACTCCGTCTCATTCTCTGGGTTACAGCACCAGTAGTCTAGCAACTCAATAGTCTTTCGTCTGGGTGTCGCCAAGTCATGTCCTGTTGCTGAGGGAGATTGGAGGAAATGACTTGAACGGACAGTGCCAGAGACATTACTAACCATGTTAGCACCAGTCTCTTATCGAGTTTATGTGTTCGTTTATTTATTTCCCGATATTCACTGCATGCATGCCATACGTCAATGTTGCCATCAGGCATGCCTTAATGCCCTTCAGTAGCAATAAAAGGGTTAGTGAGTTTGTTTTACGAAATGCTGGAAATGTAGTTTAATTTGTTGAATAGAAAATAAATTACTGCCTTCACTGCACATTTTCAGATTGTTGTGTGATACCTTTGTTTGTGTAGCTTTACTGTGAAGCTGTTGTCTACTAGTCTTTTCAGGGCAGGGAAATATCATAGTAGCAATGTTTTGTCTCCACCACAAATTTTTTTTTATTGTTCTTACCTCAGTTCGGAGGATTCCGGCAATCTTTGGGTATTGTGTGTGTTTAAGCCATATGTTTTGTTATACTTAGTTTAGTACTTAGTAAATATTAGTTTAGTTGCATTTATACTATTTTATAGATATTTTAGATCCCCCTAACAGTGTTGGGTAAGTTACTTAAAAATAGTAATCCACTACAAATTACAAATTATTTCTCTAAAATTGTAATCATAATACTTTATTAATGACTTAATTGAAAAAGTAATCACATTACTAATTACTTTACTAGTTACTTTTTTCAATCACTTTTCCACTCAACAAATAAAAAATAATGTCTTTATTTCTTCCTTAATCATTGTTACACACAAGTCATATGCTTAGCACCTCATATTTATCCTTCACAATGATTCGTTACGGGGCCATAATTCATGTATTCTACGTAAATAATATATAATAAAGAAGCATACTGAAATAATGTAATTAAAAGTAATTAATTGAAAGTCAGAATTAAAACGTGAGGCATTAAACAGTTTTTTTTTTTACTTAAAGTAATTAGATTACAGTAACTAATTACTTTGTAATTAGATTAACACCAACACTGCCCCCTAACCACTTCTCAACAACATAAAGCATGTAACAGACAGATAAATTTGCAGTTACTATAATTTTATTTGCATTACACTATTATATAGATATTTATGAGCACCTAACCCCACCCCTATAGCTTCAGAACACTTGGAATATTGCGCTTGAATAGAATGTAAACAAAAAAATATACAACATTTGGTTAAAGTAAATGATGACAGAATTTTAATTAATTTCATATTAAAATTTAGGAAGTATTTGAATCCTCCAAAACTACTTGAATACAGCACCAGAGTGAAATTTAACAGACCAAGAATGATGTTTTGCAAGCATCACACTTCGTTATGAGAGTTTTTTAAAAATTATTATGGCCTTTTTTGTGATTAAAAAGAGAAGTATTCGTCAAACAAGTGTATTTTTTATTTATTTTTTATTTTATATAATTATGCCTTATACAATCAAGCCTCTTTTATTAGGAGAAATGAAAATGAAAACATTAAACCTCTTAAAAAAAATTATTTTTTTTATGAGACATACAGTACTATATATTTGTCCCTTGTAAAACCTTCTCACCCTGCAAACATCCACCTCATTCAGTCTGAGCTGGTTTGTCTCTTTCACAGGCACAGGTTGATAAATAAGAGGAAAATATTGCATGTTGTTAAATCTCCCTCCACAGTCATTAACTCATTTCAAGTGCAATCATAGAGTGGGAGGTAAATTAACAAACCATTAAAAATGTTATAAATGCACAATTAGCATGGCAACATTTACAGGACACATTCATGGAGCTGCAATAATTTTTGATTGGGAGGCTCCAGTTCTTCCCTCCTCTCTCACCCTATCTGTCTGTCTGTCTGCCTGTCTCTCCCTCACTTTTTCAGTCTCTCTCTCTCTCTCTCTCTCTCTCTCTCTGACTGTTGGTCTTTGCAGATATTTTGGTGTGGTGCCTGGTTGGTGAAAAGATTGAGGGAGTTAGGCCTGATTTAATAGGTCATTGGTGGTGAACGTGCACCTCTTACATCATAGCGGAGAGGAAAAATGAGAGAGACAGACAAAGGATTGGAAAAAAGTAAAGGAAAAAAATAAAGAGAGATACAGAGGATTTCTCTCATCACTTTTCCATCTCTTATTTGCAACATTTTGAGTTGTGTCGGCTGAATGAATGACATGCTGGTTTATAATAGTAAGGATGATGATACAGCAGAGGGCAGCCTGCAAGAGGCACCACAGAACCTGGTGAATATCTTTCTCAGCTTCCTGGGTCGATTGTAATAGGGTCATTAGCTAGTCTGGATCATATTTTAACATTTAGCCCCAGGTTATTGCGAGTAACTTGCTTGATGGTCTCTGATATGAGATTACTGCTAAATCGATGAGCTAATGAAACCATAATGGTGTATTTCAATCAAATATCAAATGAATTTTTTTTTTATAAAGTACTGCTTCATTTTGACAGGTTAGTAACAATGTCCTGTTAAAAAGAAATAGGCCCCTCAGGTCGTAAAAGGGAGATCTTTAACATTCCTTAAATCATCAAGGAGATCCTGATAAAGACTTTACTATACTAGAACCCCCAATCCCAAATGCAGTTTGGAGAGTGCTATAGTCTCTGTAAATATTTCATATGTATGTAGAAAATACCATGTTGCCCAGTTTACTAATTTATAAACGTGAATGTTGTAAATTCAATATCGATAGCATTTGTTGCATAATGTTGATTACCACAAAAAATAATTTCCTTTCCTCTTTTTTAAGCAGATATCTCGTGTACATTAAAGCACTTACACAGGAAGTAAACCGAACAAATCCACAAAATGTTAAAATACATATAGTTTCAAACATATAGCCACAAGAATTAAACATAATACATGCTAATATGACTCTAGGGTTATAAAATCCCTTTCTTACCTTGTCTGTGTAAAGTAAACACACTGTGTTTATTTTTTATTTGCAGTCCCACAGAAACCCTACACCTACACCTACCCCTAAACCTAACCCTATAGTTAAGTCTACCATTAAATCAAAGCCTAAAACCTAATCTTAGTAACAGCGAATGAGACTCTCTCCAGACTTTGGCTGCCGGGATGTAACCTACTAGACAGAGCCGTATTTCCTGACAACAGGTACGTGACAACATGCTTTGTTGATGTACTGGCACCACCCACAGGAATTGTGTCAGTGATAAATCCACCTAGAACAGTAGACCCAAAGCAAAAATAACGATTAAGGCAACTTAACAGGTCAAATTACACATTTTTACAGAATAATTTATAGAAATGCTTTAACTATATGAACTAAGTATTTTGACTTTAAGCGCTTTAATCTAATCCATGTTTTTTGTTTTAAAAATGTGTTCCCTTTCATAGGAACTCAAGCTGCATACTCGCATTGGGACACGCCCCTAAGTGTCACGTGGTCTGAAGCCCTTATACAATCAATGATGGCGCTTTAGCAATGCCCTTAGTGAGCTACATCATGGGCTCCATAAAGGCGCTCGCTTTTGCGTCATCAAGTCAGATATTCTGTTCTTCATTGCACAATTTTATCTAAGCCCATGTTTGTTTCAGTGACTCAGGTTGAAGCAACACTTATTAATCCTCCCTTTTGTGTAGCGAACACGTCAGGACATCGTTTATACAGCATAAATTTCAGACCAATTTTAATGTGTTTTTTTTTTTTTTTTACAAACATTACAATGGTCCAACAGGGAGAGCTGCACTTTTTGAGGCTCGCAATTTCTCTCCATGAGGCGTTATCCCCACTTCCAGTTCCAGTTCCACGGCCTCCAGATTTGGAGCTCCGTGTGTGGGAGCCATTTGGGATTTCAGCTTTGTGTCTTAGAAGTTTGGAGTGCAAATGGTCATCGGGTTCTTCCTCCTGTTTGTCGCCCTCCCACTGAGCGAAATTGTGAATCTCGTCAGACATGCTCTGAGGCCTAGCTCGATGGACATTTTCTGACAAACAAAGCATGCGAAAGTGTTACCATGCATGCCTTGAGCCGTCGTCATTAAAAAATGCTGTATGAGAGAATTCGTCATTGGAAGATAAGGAACAAGTTGGCCCCTTTGCCCCTATTGTCTTTTCTGTGTTGTTCTGGGAGAATGCACATGAATAAGGCAATAGAGGAGTGGCCTTGGCCTTTCTCTCCCCTCCCCGTTTGAAGAAAACTGCTCATGGTGGAGCAGATTATGCATGGACCGGTGAGCCCGGCTGCAGAACGCTGGTGAACCAATGCGCAAGTGATGGCGAACCAATGCGCGGAGTGAGACATGAGCTTCGTCGGTGCCATTATGTTTTCGGGATTCTATCAGGAGATGCAAGGTATTTTAACGCATTTCTTTTATCTTTTGCCCGTTCATGGACCATGTGGGCATTCTGGCGAGACAAGAGATGCGCACTGCTATCTCTGCTCGATTTTTGCAATCTCTTTTCAGTCAGCTGTTGGATCTACACATGATGGTTTTGCAGTCCAACCATGTGCATCACGTTAAGGAATGTCTTTGAGCTAATATTGTCTCCGTTTGGAATTTCCCTCGTGTTTTCCCCCAGTGGCTCGCACTGGGGAACGAGTTGGTCAAGGCGATACTTTTGTTCATGAGGGTGTTTTGCGCTATCCATATACTACATGTTGTTCTCCCATTATATGCTGGGATAGGTTTAGTGTCTTACCCATTTTTCAGTACACCAACTTAGCTCAGTTTCCCCCGTAACTTATGCTGGCGAATGAGCATTGAATTTTTCAGCTTGAGTTTGGCCTCTGTCTCCATGACCAAGGGTCTCAGGGTATGCGTAATATAACTCATACAGCCCCCATTCAGTGAACGAAATTGGACTGTATAAACATATCCATTTCTCTCCTGTTTGCCCTTTGATCAGTATCGGAATGAGTTCGCCATTGTACATGCCTCGAATGTCCGACAACCAGAATTTGGTTCAGTTTTCCCCCACAGTCTAATGGGGAGTGAACATAAAAAAAATTAAAATAAAAAACGCTTCCCGAATTCAGCCTCTGTCTCCATGACTAAGGGTCTCGAGATATGCATAACATAATTAAATGTTCAACAAGAACAAGTGTACACAGTGAACATAAACACCACATGTTGTCCCCCCATAAGAAAGCTGGGGCCGTTGTGGCGTGTGCTTGCTCTCAATTCCCCTCTATATGTTTGCACATTCTTCCCTGTTCTATGCTAGGAAGATGGTTTATCTGGCATCCTTTGCTGTAAACACATTCAGAGTGACCGTTTTTTTATAACTGCCTGATCGAATTTGGCCTTTTCCTCCATGACCAAAGGTTTCGAGACATGCATAACAGAATTTGATATTCATCGGGCACAAGTGTAAACAAAACACACAGTGAACATAAGCACCACACTTGGTCCCCACATAAAGAACCAGATTTCTCAAATAAACATTCCCCCCAATGTTCATACACATTTCCCCATTCAAATACCAGGGAATTGTTTATTCTGTCAGCATCCCTACTGTAGATACATTTCAGGGTGCTTATTATTTATGAAAATAAATATAAATATAGCTGCAAGCTGCAATTCGGATTCCTCCTCAAAATGGCAAATCATTTAAAAATTGATCAGTAGAGGGTTGGGGTTAAACCCTCCCGATGGAGGAATCCTAAATGAAAAATTATGTCTGTGGCTGGATTTGAACCTCTTACACTTCATTTACCAGCACAACATCTTAGCCAAGTTAGCTATTCACATTGCTGAATATTTCTACTTTCAGTTTCTGTATAAAAAAAGAACCAGTGGCTAGCATTGTCAGATTTGGCCCAAGTTCAAATAGCTGTACTTCAGTCATCTTTTGACATATCAAGGTGAAATTTTGCACGGTACTTCAGAGTGATGTCATCTTGAAGCATGTTAGGTTTGAAAAACCATCAGTCAAAATGACTTTTGATTTATTGACACATATATATTGAGGCAATGTGGACATTTACATAAATATGCCCCTTTCAGCCATTTTGTATTGTTTTCATTTTTGCTAATAGCAAATTGAAAGACATCAATTCTACACATGGGTACCAAATTTCAAGTCAATTGGATCTACGGTTCAAGAGAAGAACATTTTTGTAGGTTTTCCCAAATTTTCACTGTACAGGAAAATCCATCATTGTGGACCTTATGGATCCTTGAGGCTTTTTTGTTCCCCATGAGAAATGAGGCATGTACACAAAGTTTCAGAAGAATTGGACAAATGGGGTGGAAATGCCATCACTTTGAAAATGGGAATTTTGGGCGTGGCTTGTAGAACCCCTTCAGGGCGAATGTGGGCCATTCTTGGTGTGGGGGTTCCAGGCCTGTAGTATCAATGTGCCAAATTAGAAAATTTTTGACTGGTGACTTTTTGAGATATTGTGGCACAAGGATAATAATAATAATAATAATAATAATAATAATAATAATAATAATAAAACCGCCAATAACAATCGGTTTCCTCCTACCAGAGGAATCCTAATAATAATAATAATAATAAAACCACCAATAACAATCGGTTTCCTCCTACTGGAGGAATCCTAATAAAGGCAAAAAAAATTATCAAATTCCCTTCAACCAGCCATAGTATTGGAGGAGCGAAGGGTTTCCGCCAATGTGCCGCTGGTTCTGGGGCAGTCGCCAAAAGTAAGCCAAGCACGGCATCTAGTGGTTACAGATCGCGCTGAACTCTGCCGGTGATCAATGGGGTTGTTCTGACAGACATTTCTATTCTGTTCGCTTTCAGGGGCAAGCGTGTCAATTTTGCATCCTTCTGTTCTGACTAGCACTGGCACCACGCACTTTCATAAAATGCATGGATGCAGCTATGACGCCCTTTAGGCTTCATTCGTGTTTTAAATTATCTCAACGATTGGTTGGTGTTTGCCCACTCTGAGGCTTTGGCTGCCCAACATCGAGATGTCATTGTCAGCCATTTGATCTAGGACTGTGTGTAACCTAGACAAGAGTGTCCTGTTGCCAGGGCAACAGACTCTGTTTATAGAGGTGGAGCTTGATTTGAGAGCGGTGCAGGCACATCTGTCTCCAGTTCACGTTCTGTCATTTTGCCAGTGTCTATTGATGTTCAGAGTGGGACACATTCTCCCTGCGAAAATATTTCACAGGCTTTTGGGGCTCATGTTCTGCTGTTATTCCCCCAGGCATGTTGCATGGGAGACCTTTTCAGTGCTGAATGGACTCCACAAAGGGACTTCAACCACTGACACATGCATTCCGTCTCTTCAAAGAGATTATATTTTCATGCCATGCTGAGACTGGCACGTTGCATTCTTCTGTGGGCACGGGACAATGTGCTGTCCCTACGAGCTGTGCATGTCCCGGGCTGGTTGAATTTGGGAGCGGATCTCCTGTCCAGACAGGGCTTGATGCTCGGAGAGTGGACATTACATCATCAGATTATAGAACAAATCTGGAGAAGGTTCGGCTGAGCAGAAGTGGACCTGTTCACTTTGAGCGAGACGTCACACTGTTCCTCTGGTTTTCCCTCTTGCCCCCGGCACCGCTGGGCATCGATGCGTTGTTGCATCAGTGGCTATCAACACATCTTTACGTGTTTCCACCGATCAGTCTTCTGCAAGCAGTTCTGCAGAGAGTTCAGGAGGATCGGGTTCGGCTTCTGTTAGTGGCGCCGTTTTGGCCATCTCAAGTAAGGTTTTTGACTCTGGTCTCTCTCCTGGAGAATGTGCCTTGTGAGATTCTAGTCAGAACAGACATTTGGCACTCCCAGCCTGACTTTTGGAAGTTATGGGTTTGGCCCCTCAACGGGGCACTCTTTTGAATGATGGGTTATCCCCCGCTGTAGTCGATACCATTCTGAATGCGAGAGCTTCATCAACTAGGAAGCTTTATATGTTCAAGTGGCGAATTATTGCTTCTTGGTGTACAGTGTGAGGTGGAAATCCAGTTCACTGCCCTGTCGAGACAGTGCTGGATTTTTTTGCAAGAGCTTTTGGGGCCGAGTTTCCCCGGCAACGCTTAAAGTCTATGTTGACGCTGTAGCGGCTGAGCATGCACTTATTCAATGGAGTCTCTGTCAGTATACATTCTCTTGTCTCTCGTTATATGTGCGGGATACGCAGGCTTAGACCTTTTCGTCCCATCCGTATTCCTTTATGGGATTTATCTGTTGTTTTAGAAGTTCTCTTTGGTTCTCCATTTGAGCCCTTGGCAACAGTCGCTGATAAGTTTCTGACTCTTAAAAAGGCCCTGCTAGTAGCATTGGCATTGTTTTAAAGGGTTGGTGATTTGTATGCCCTGTCGATCAATCCCTTATGTATGGATTTTGTGCCAGGGTGTTGAGGTGGTGTTAAGACCTTGTTTGGGCTATTTTACCAAGGTTGTTTCTACATTATTTTGCTCACAGACTATTAAATTTCAGGCTTTCTATCCTTCCCCATTTGAGTCTGGGGAGCATGAAAGATTGCATATGCTTTGTCCAGTTTGGGCACTGTGAGTTGTGTTGACCATACTACCTCAGTTGTTTGTGTGCTTTGGTGGCTGCAACAGGGGTATTTTGGTGTCCAAACCAAGACTGTCTCATTTACTTACTGATGCAATTTCAAGTGCTTAAAAAGTGTGCAGTTTACCTTCGCCTTTGGGTATTTGAGTCCATTCTACGGGGAGCATGGCATCCTCGTGGGCTTTGGCTAGAGATGTGTCCTTGGAGGAAATTTGTATGTCGGCAGGGTGGTCCTCTCCGCATGCATTTTTAAAAACAATTTTTTAATTGGAATGCCCAATTCCCAATGTGCTTTTTAAGTCGTTGTGGTTGCATAGTGATTCACCTCAGTCTGGGTGGCAGAAGACGAATCCCAGCTGAGACCATCAACCCGCGCATCTTGTCATGTGGCTTGTTGAGTGCATTTCCACGGAGACATAGCGTGTGTGGAGGCTTCATGCCATCCACCGTGGCAATCATGCTCATCTCACCACGCGAGAACGAACCACATTATAGCGACAACGAGGAGGTTACCCCATGTGACTCTACCCTCCCTAGCAAATGGGCCAATTTGGTTGCTTAGGAGACCTGGCTGGAGTTGCTCAGCATGCCCTGGGATTTGAATTAGCGAACTCCAGGGGTGGTAGCCAGTGTATTTTACCACTGAGCTACCCAGGCCCCCTGCATACATTTGTTTAGATTTTATAATCTGGACAAGGGTTTGACTCTTGCTTTCTAGGTTCTCTCTGTTGGAACAGGAGTAAACTCATAATTCCCTCTGTTTTAGCTCGCTTGTGTGCCACTAAATGCTTGCCAGTTGGCAGCTACTGTTCGCATGGCGTGAATGTATATCGTTCCCAATGCGATTACGCAGCTTGAGTTCCTACGAAAGGGATCATCTCGGTTACGTGAAGCGTAACCCTGGTTCCTTGAGTGGGAACGAGACTGTATAAGGGCTTCAGGGCTTCAGACCACATGAAACTCATGGCATATCCCAATGCGATTACGCAACATCTCATTCCCACTCAGGGAACCAGGGTTACGCTTTATGTAACCGAGAAATTTTTTGTTGTTATCAACATTATGCAACAAATGTTGTAGATTGAGCTTAACTTGAGTATAATTAGTTGTTCAATGCAAGTTAAGCTCAATACACAGAATTTGTGGCATAATATTGATTAAAACAAAAATTAACCCAAAAATTAATTTTGACTTGCCCCTCCTTTTCTTAAAAAATAAATAAATAAAAGGGCAAAAATCTGGGTGACAGTGAACGCTCACTGTTTCAAAAGTATAGCTACAAGACATAAAAATGTGTGTGTTAACATGATTTTACTGTGATAAAACTGATTAATAAACTTTTATGTGTAGTTATTGCCAATTTTACAACAGTGACAGTGATCCACACGAAGAGAGAATTGAATGAGGGATAATAATCCATGAGAGTCATCCACGCCAGCTAGGTGAATTTGAAGAGACTTGTTTAAACCTTGATGATAACGAGTAATCAGCGCTGGCTCGTTCGCATAGGGCGTAATCAGGAACCAATAGCTTGCCTTGATGAAAAAGGCTCAATTGTTCACTGGCAAAGGAGGCTCCAGTAGCGGACTCAAAAACCTCACGGAAATGGGCTGTGAAGGCATCGATGGACTGTGTAACGGGACCTCCCTGTTTCCAGATGGCACATCCCCATTGTAGAGCCTTTCCGGAGAGAAGAGAAATGATGTAAGCTGTCTTGGAGCAATCCATGGAGAAGTGTTTGGGTTGCATTTCAAAAGCCAGCGAACATTGAAGGAGGAAGCCGCTGCACACCTCCACATCGCCAGAGTAACACTTTGGTGGGGCCAAAGGACAGAAGTTCCCAGGATATAGAGTGAAGGGAAGTGGCGGATCAGGGACAGGTGCAACCGGAGCTGAAGCGAGGTCGGGAGCATAAGGACATGATTCGGCTGTCGGCGTAAGTGCTAGTTTCTCCAATCTACGTTGAATGTCATGAAGCGCCTCATCGTGTTGTATTAGTTGTTGTTCGTGGTCAAGGAAACGCTCCATGGTTGACGCTGTTCCTGCTGGGTCCATGTTTAGTGGTCTAGTCTTCTGTTACAAAGCCAAGGTATTAAGCCCAGATTCAGTTTAATAATGAACTCAGTGGAGAAAACAGAGAAAACAAGAACAAAACACAGGTTAAATCAAACTGTGAGGTAACAATGATAACAGATATCCAACTGATAATAACTCATGAGTAGTATACTCAAAGAAGAGCTGAACACACTAGAAAAGGGTCCAAATGAGACTAGACAAAGACTGAGGAAATGTGGTGAGACTGGATGATGGTTTGATGGGGAGCAGGTGGACGTAATTAGTAATCAGGAGAATGAGATGGAGTTGGAGGAGCAGAGGCTGACGAGGGCATGACAGATATAATGTTAACAAACCCTAAAACCCTAAAATTACCATAAAAATTATGATTTAAACAACTTTACAGCTCAAATAATACATGAGTTTTAGCAGAATAATTAATGTAAGTGCTTTTTTTAAATGAAAAGCTTCACATTTCTGCCTTTAACCCTTTCAAAAATTGGCCCCATTCACTTCCATTGTAAGTGCCTCTCTGTAACCTCGATTTAGACTTTTTTTTTTTTACAAAGAAAAGGTCGGACAAGTTGAAATATATATATATATATATATATATATATATATATATATATATATATATATATATATATATATATATATATATATTGTAATCAACATTATGCCACAAATGCTGTTGAATGAGCTTAACTTTAAAATGATCCTTTAAATAGTTTATGCAAATGTATTACAGGCCTATTCATTTTTAGAATGTACTTTTTTTCCTTAAATAAAAATTCTTAAATATGCATTCTAAAATATAAAATTTAATTACCTTAAATATACATTTAAAATATACATTCTTGTATATTCTATAACAGACGGAGAAAGAGGTAGGCTACCATTTTTTTGTTTGCTCAGAATGGCCACTTGTTTTTTTTTCCCTCAAAGTGATTTGAAGATATTAACAAATTATAACATAATTATAATTATTAATTGCATTTACAGTGGACTATAACTGGGCAATAAAGGGGATCATTGAATACAATAAATTAAGTTGTTATAACATTATATAAAAATTATACATTAACATTTATAAAATAGCAAGATGTGTGTCTTTTATAGCCTACTGTAATGCCTTAAATGTTTAAGGTCTCATATCAGTCAGGTTATTTTTGACATTGTTCAGTAATTTCTCATTCCAGAGTACAGGGACATCTGAGATAGATCCAGCCGGGCCTCCTCCTCCAGCTCTGCTATAAGGGCAGGCAGATGTAAGGGATCAGGGGCAGACGTCGAGGCTCGCAGGGGAAGGTGAGAGGTACACAGCCTCTTCGCTCCCAGTGATCAATCATTCTCCACTTGTCCTCCTCCCCGGCCCGCAGCTGTTCCTCCAACATCTCCTGTGGAAACACACTCTTCACTTTGCTAAAAATTATTGCACAGGCCATAAACCCAGAGAGGGAAAGCTCTGTTAACACTAATGCACAGGGTAGTCACTGTAACCTTTAAGATGAGCCAGTGGTGCTTTGGACAAGAGCCATATATACCAGCCGGCACTGAATCACAGGGTTTGGCTCACCTCCTCTTTTCATACCTGTTGAACTGGCCTTTTTACTGTGGAATTTATTTGCCATTTCTTCCCAATCTCAGGAGCACCATTGATCCATTTGATGACTGGCTTGGACCACGGCCTTCATTTCAAGGGCACACTATCTGGAATGCTTGTCAAATTATGAAGGTGTGCAGGCCTGTTTTGACAACATCATAAAACAAGCAGCCAGAAATAGTTGACCATCATGATGATGAGTAGACTGATTATGTGAGGAAGTGGGATTTTAGATTGCTTTTCTTTCCTCTTGCACTGGACGTCTTGCAAATGTGAAACCAAAATGATGAATTTTGTCGCAATAAATGAGGTGCAATATGTATTTATTTTTTTAGCTCTGTACCAATGGGCTGCTGTCCTTGATTTGGCAATGTTAGTACAGACGACCTGAATATCTGCTCCTTGCTATTGATTTTTGGTACAATATGTTAAGTCTTATAATATCAGAAGCGCTTACCTGACATAGAAAGGCTCTAGTAATCACCGCATTTTCTGTGCACAAATGTATCAGTCATGCCAGTGTAATTCAGTTGGATGACAATTATTCATTATGCATGTTTGATATTTATAAAGGAAAGGACATCTACAATTTCTTTATTTGAAACCATTTGATTCTGCACAGCATTGTGTTCACAGATATTAACTCTACCAGTACCAAGTACTGTCTGTGACTGGTATAACAACCTGTCCCACCCATTTCTGCTTTAAACACATATCTAGGAACAGTAATCCATCTATTTCTGCTCATCTGCTATGAATTAAACATAGACGCAGGTCAGCACACAGTGTGTCTAAATCACTGCAGCTTAGCTGCCCTTAGCTCAACTTCTCCATTGATATAATGTCAGATATGACACTATTACTCAGCAAGAGGCGATGGTCATTTGATTAATAGTACCATAAATTGTTGACAAAACAATTTGTGATGTATTATGTTTGTGATGGGTTGTACTGCTTATCAAATCAAGTAATCTGGTGGCGGACAGTATTAATCAGACTAATGTGCATAATCCTGGAGCTGATGGGAGACAACTTGCAGATTATTAATCATGTTCTGCACAATTCTCTCAGAAAGATGCACATTTAGATTTAACAATGTGTGTATTTTGTTAACATTCTGCAGTCTTTTTTGTTTACTTTGCTGAAGTAGGTTGTACCACATTTTAGTCACACAGTCATACATTTACACTTTATATCTAATTTTAATATATATATATATATATATATATATATATATATATATATATATATATATATATATATTGGACAACCCCTCCCTCAAAAAAAAAAAAAAAAAAAAGAAAGAAAAAGAAAAAAAAAAGTGTTTTAATAGCCCTGACATTTTTAAAGAATATTCTTAAAACACATATTTCTTACAAATGCCCATGTAATTTCAAAGCAAGACACTCTAATTGCAATAGTCCCATTCAAACATGTTTTCAGCTTTCATTCTAAACAACTAGGGGAGACTTGCTGTCACACTTATTACTCCAGTGAATAACATAAAAAATATCAAACCATTATTTTAGTCAACTAATTTTGTATTTAATGATATTATAAAAGGATGACATAAAAAACACATGTGAAAAGTTGCCCCAGTAAAAATCTGACAACTTGCACCAACATAACATTTCAGAAAATATCCTTGTCCTGAGAAAGCAGTTCAAAAATTCTACACTGTAAACCCTATTACATTAGCAAAAAAAAAAAAAAAAAAAAAAAAAATTGAGGCAATCAGTTACATCACATTTTTTAAGTTAATAAACTCCCAAGTTAATAGAACTTTCAGATTTTAATGTTGCACTACACATGCATGTAAATTGATCTTAACTTGAAATATTGAGTAAGCTAATACATTTTGATGGCATTTAACTTTTAATTGAACTCTATGCCTCAACTTAAAAAAAATAAAAAGTAATCTCAACTTAATTACTCCAAGTAGAGAAAATCTAGGTAGTATTAGATATAATTAGTCAATACAGTGAATGCTAGCATGCTAAATACATGCTAATTAGTAACATTATGCTTTGCTCAGTGAGTAAAGAAATGTAGAATATATTTAATACATACCTTATCATTAAGCTCAAGCTTCACTATTCACCATAATGGTAACCCCCAAAACTCCTTTATGATAAAGTTGACCCTTGCCTGCCAAAGTGGTTTAATTGTGTTCACTTGTTTGCCAAAGAGCTATTACCAATTTATGATTTGGAAGATACAATTCTCAGAAGTTTAGAGTGTATAGATCCTTATCATATAGAGTATTATCCCCAGTCTCCCAAACATGGAAAACAAAAATGACATGTTATGAATGCTTTTTCTCCCAAAAAACAAACAAACAAACAAACAAACTATAATTTACCACAGACTCATAGTCTGAGTATCCAGTGTGAAGTTTAACACACACCAGCTCCCATTCATTACATTCTCTCACATCACCAGACTTCACAAAGTTCTGCACTCTGTAGTGCCGCTGTGTGGTGTGTTGCTACGTTAAGTAAGCGGCTGATATCTCCGCTATCTCTGCTTGTAAAGTTGCTCATCTCACCTGTCAGATACTGATGACAGAGTGTTATTTCCAAAAACCCCACCACAGGCAGGAAGACTTGTTTAATGTGTGACAACATCCTTTGATCACTTCCTTCACTGTTTTATGTGCAGAGCTTTGTATGTCCGTTGGCAAAGGCACAAAGACTTGAAGTGTCTGAAGGAAGAAGCGACAGATACAGACACAACGTAGGGAAGTCCAGGAGAAAAAGATGCTTATCAGCTCTTGATAAGATTTGAAAGAGTTTCTGCTGTCTGTATCAGTTCGAATTAAGAGGCTGTCTAATGTTGATTGAACCTGAACCATTCACACACCATTAAGATAACATGACTGTCAATGCATGCAGTTTTACAACATCTTTCAATATTATGTCTTTATTTTCATTTTCTTGCCATAATGTAATTGCTGTAGGTTGTACTCACCATCATTTTGAAGAAGCTTTCAAAGACATCCTATCACTCAATAAATAAACTTTTGAAAAATGTATTATTTTTAATTTGCTGCCAATGTTACATTTCAGTACTTCTGTAATTTATTAATGATGATCATTTTTTCAACCTCTCTAAACTGTCTAATATCTCAAAACACTTATTAACTTTCTTTAATAACATAAAAAAAAAAAAAAAAAAAAAAAAAACATTACATCAAGTTTTTGCTTTGCTTTTTAAAAGGTGGAAACCTAAGGAGTTGTTTCTACCTGATCTGACCCTTAAAATAATTTTTGCTTGTGTAACCTAATGTAACCTGTATGTAGGTTGATTCAATGATGTTTAATAATATTTGTGACTTGAATTAAACCAGTTCATTTAGATGTTGGTAAAGCAAATATTTTAAAAAGTAAAAAAAAAAAAAAAAAAAAAAAAAATCAGTGTATTCAAACAGGCAAATATCATAAAACTTTGATTAACATATTTTCATAAATATTCATATTTGAATGTAATTGAATTACTGATCTTTTAAGCATTTTATAATGTTTGTAATTATTTTTTATAACAGAAAATCAAGTATTCTATTTTGAAATAATTTTTGGGTAAATGTCTGTCACCCTTTCATATTTGTGACAACAGTTTCCAAAACAAATAGAGTATAAAAAAACATTAAAATATTGTATTCAGCGTTTGCAAGTTGAAAATCCCATACTGAGACAAACAAGTCAGCCCATGATCACCTGACTCTTTTCACCACCCATGTGTGACATCACCTGTTTCAATCTTTTCCACTGTTTTAATGTAGTTTGCTGTGAAAAAGTGATCAGATGGCTTCATGCCCTTTGTTAATTAGTATCCAGAAAGAAAAGCGTGGAGATTTATGAAAGGGTTAGCACATACACCCATAAGTCTTTCCTGTGCATGGGTTTTAAGTCAAGCAACCTTGAGACGGAGGGAAACAGATTGCTCACAAAAAAAAAGAAAAAAAGAAAACACGTTCGCACAGCACATTTCGAACAAAGATGAATTAAAAAGGCAATTGCGATACATATTTTTTACAAAGAGAAACTGGAGCTTTTTTTAAAGAGTGATGTTTCCTTAAGCATTAAGGACATTTTCACTTCAGCCACAAAAAAAAAAAAATAATAATTTGTCTCTTTTTTTTTTCTTTTTTTTTTTGCATGATTAATATCATCAGGCCTTTTTTCTGTGTTTTGTGAGATAAAAATCTTGGATTTTAAAAGGTCTGCTGCTTTCTGGTGATGCATATTTAAAACATAGTAATTAAGCCAGGCTGTCAATCATCAGAGGAGAGTTTGGGGGTGGTGGATGGCAAAGGAGGGTGCTAAAATAAAAAGAAACCCCCAGTCACACAATCCAGAGATCTGACCCAAAATATTTTAAAGGGATATTATTTAATGTCTTTACAGAGGAAACAGCAATCTGACTCTCTGTTTGCAATTACATTTGGTGGACTGGTGAATAATTCTTTAAAATACATTACACTTACAAAAATGTTTGAGAGGATGGGATCATGAATTCACCATGTAGTTTTTAAATAAAAAACATGCGTACTTGATCTTCACTTTCACTGAATCAGTGGGTTTAGAACAGAACAATAAGGTAATGGGGCTGATTCTAATTTCTCAAATATTTCTGCCAATACATGTACTATAAATCTGAAGTTGCTTTTCTGGCTACATTAGTGCTATTTTTACAAAAAGAGAAGGAATTGAGACTGTGACAGCCCATTTAAACTTGAATGCTAACTTTGTGAACGGAGCAGTGCGGTACATAATGCAGTGCTGTTGCCTGTTCATCTCTCATGAATGTGCTGTTTCAGCACTGTTGAAGTCATTAACAGTCCCTCTGGTATAATGAGCGAACTCAGTCTAATCTAACATTCACCACCCCATTTTCTCATTTAATACTCAAATCCTTTTTCAAAATGGATAGCTGTAACTTCCCTTATTTATTTATTATTATTTTTTCACACAAAACGTTATGAATAACAATAAATGTGTTTGCTTGGGAAACAGAAAGTTAAGTTTGCACTCTGTTAATGAAGGCACACAGACTGTGGTGAATAACAAAAACAACAACAATAGGATAATAATACTAATAATAATAATAATAATAATAATAATAATAATAATAATGTAACTCTTTACTTTGCAGTCTCCCTGTTACACATTATTATAATTTAATACTGTGTAATAAATGTGTAACAACAAAATATGTACTTAGTAAGTACATGTAGTTAATTATTGTTGCCTAGGAATTATTATACATTAGTAAAGTAAACACTTTAATATTAAACAATAATATACGTCTAATTTTCAGGTCTTAATATACATTTTAAAGTACATTTTTTTAAATCTATAGTACAGATTTGGGGATGTCTTTGAAAAGATATTGTAATACAACTCAACGATAGCTAATTTCCCCTCATGTCAAAGTGATTTGTAACATATTTGTGTGTCTATGTCCTGTGTTGCTATGTTTTCCACTGTAGAAGAGACAACTAACCACATTCAGTCTTGTATCAATAGACAGACATAGAGAGAGAGAGCCTATACATAGGAGATGACCTGTTAATGTGGTTTTTCCTGTATGCTTTAGCCGCAATTCATTTTAATTGTGCATATGAAGTTTAAAAGTATTAGTGTCAGGTAAAGATTCATTGCTGTGGTTTGATTTAAGGTCGGCCTAATCGGAAGCAACCATGTGTTCTGGCAGATGTTTACATAAGCCTCACTTGCTCCCTGACAGGAGTTAAAAAGTACAGTTGTGGTAATCAAATTGTGGTGTGCCAAGTCAGATGCACGAAGCAGATTGAATTAAGCAGGCTTGCAGATTTATGTATGAGGAGACGCCAGCCAGGGATACAGCATTCATCTGAGTCGGGGGGGGGGGGGGGTCTCTTGAAGCCTCCAGTTCTGCTGTTCTCCTTTGTGTCTTGTTGTTGTATACTGGACTGACATACAGAATGATATCGATGTTGATGGTAAGTAAACTTGTGTGCCGTGCAGTGCCATTTACTATGATGAAAATAGGTTAGAAAGAGAGAGTTTTTAGCTTGCGACTCAGATTGTTACACACTTATTGGCTCACAACAGACAAAGACAGAGTAAAAAGTCTGGAACGACAAGAACAATTGAAGTCAGATTATGTCTAGTTCAATGGTGACAATGAGGCAGTGGAGGAGGGCGTGATTGGAGAGAGAGAGAGATTGAGAAGGAAAAAATCATTAGCTCTCTTTCTTTCATGTTGATTGCAGACGCATAACATGATTGATACAAAAAGGGCATCTAACAGTACTGTTCAAATCATACATGATTTCAAATGGTCTATGCAGAAGAACGTGAACATCTGGACTCTGGATGACATGCTCAAAGATATGCTTCTCTTTGTTGTGAAAATGAATATAATCCAACTCCAAACGATCTGACATAAAAAGGCTTATTGACCGTGAATGATTTTTTCTCTCTCTCAATCTTTTTTTTTTTTTGTCAGTTCTGTCAGTATAAAATTTTCTTCAATGGAACAGGTCAGCATTAAATTAAACCTCAACCAATTTCCAATAGTAATTAACTTGAGTATATCGCGGGGCTATTATTCACATCTAAGTAACCTTTTAATAGCAGTACTCTTTAAACCCCACTGCAGCTAATGACTTTAAAGAGGCCTTATTCAAAGAGAAATGGTAATGAGCTTTAATAAAGCAGAGCAACTCTGAAATGAAGAAGCATTCTGTATAGAGGAGGACACAGGGACTAGAGTCTGAGCTTCATTAATGAGAATGATGATCCCAGCAGTCCCTCTTCAGTGTGTACATGAAGTTAACATTAACCATGATGGAGGACAGATCTATCCAAGTGAAGAGAGAAATGGATTCCTCTAATCAGAAAAGAGGAACCTGAGTAAAAATTCAATAAAAGGAAGTCCTGATAACACAATTCATGTGATCTGTGAAGCAGTGGAGACTTATGGGACATTTCTCGCCAAGTAATTACAGCGCAACAGAAAACTGTGTCATAATATAAAAATGGATGTGAATAATGATGAATCAAATTTAACGTCACAGATGAATTTTAGTGGAATGCTATTGTTCGAGGGTCTGTTTTTGCTCTTTAATTTGCCAGAAGTTAATCAGGCTTCAGATGTATGATGTATATTTATAATTGTGAGCCTTTTTACCAAAGTAAAAATAAAAATAAAATAAAATAAAACTGGCAATTCTCTGATTTAACATTCGTCAATTCACAAGGCAATCAATAAATGAAAACTACAGAGAAAACTGAGAGGAAAAACTGAGAGGAGGCATATGGACAACATAATGAAATCAGTCTTCTCCAAACAGCTGGAGTTGAAATCCAGCTGACATGAGCACCTGGAATTGCTGCCGGGCAAGGGCGTAGATTTGGCTTAAACATTGGGGGGTTGGGGGTAATCCTTGCTTTGATTATTATCCATTCCCCCCCCGGAATCTACGCCCCTGCTGCCAGGTATCCAGTGTAGGCCCAGAGAAAGCTGGGTGTAACCCTGTAACCCTTGTTACTCAGGGTGGCGCTTTGACATTGCTATTTGATGAAGCAACAACATGGAAGAACACAAACACTGAGACAAACACACAAATGCACGCTCACTCTTGGTGGCACTTTGACTGGCACACCCCGCCGCCTCTTCCTCCCTTCGCGAAATGTCGCAGAACGCTGCTGTGACGTTTCTCCAACTAATTATAGGGATGATTTGTGCAACGCTGACTTTTTATTTAATTAATCACCTGCACAAAGCCATAAAAAGCCATCATTTAAAGAGATTCCTGTTAGTTTGCCATGTGCCTAATAGATTATGGTACATTAAAGAAGTGGCATGATGATGTATTTTAAAATATGGCCACCTCACCATTCTGGCAAACTTCCCAATATTTTTTTTTTTTTCTCGGAGATGGCCTCCGTCAACGCGAATGAAGTGTCGGCAGCAAAACCTTGCAAATGGTTCCCTTAACCTATTAGGATAACTCGCTTTGTATTAGTACAGCATTGTTTGCTGCTGCTCTGTTCTATAAGACATGTAAATATAAAAGACTAATTAACCCTTAAATGCATACCTTGGTTCTTTAGTGACCCGGGACCTCCTTCAGCCCCCTGCACCTCATACATTTTTTGGTGTTCTGTCCAAACCTCTTTAGTATTCCTCAACCTTTTTCCTTATGAAAGTGTAACAAAAAATAAAATAAATTAAAAAAAATATATATAAAAATTGCAACAACAACAAAAACAAAAAAAAATTTTTTTTTATATTATTCTATATATTCTATAATTTTTTAATTATTTTTAATTTCGAAAAGTGTAGGGTTATTAGGTAAAAGTGTCACTTTTTTGTGCTCCAATAAATATTTATGATTATTTTGTGTGTGTGTATATATATATATATATATATATATATATATATAAACACACATATAAAAACGAGTCATATATTCATAATGACCACTATATCGGCTTGATTTTTTTGCACAATGATAGTGAATTATCTGTATCCCTTATGCGTGTAAACAAACATATTATACATGCTATTTGTTACTCAGGGTGGTGCTTTGACATTGCTATTTGATGAAGAAACAACATGGAAGTAAACTATAGCAAGTACAACACATGAACAGTATGATATGGCTATTGACATTTGGGTCTACTACTGACAGAGGTGGGTAGAGTAGCCAAAACCATTACTCAAGTAAAAATACAATTATTTTAAAAAAAAGAATTACTCAATTTGAAGTAAAAGTACTCATGTTAATAATTACTTGAGTAAGAGTAAGAAAGTATCCAATTAAAAGAAGACTCAAGTAGCGAGTTACTTCCACATATTACATAATAGACATTTTCTCGCCAAAATTCCATTACATAATACAAATTTAACACGTTACATAATAATAATAATAATTATAAAAATAATTA